>NC_086450.1:515228102-515534090 GCF_028390025.1 Pseudophryne corroboree | reverse complement strand
CCTCTACGGTTAGTAGAAATAGTAGCGCTTGGGGGGGGGGCATCTCCTCTACGGTCAGTAGTAATAGTAGCGCATGGGGGGGGGGGAGCATCTCCTCTACGGTCAGTAGCAATAGTAGCGCTTGGGGGGGGGGGAATCTCCTCTACGGTCAATAGTAATAGTAGCGCTTGGGGGGGGGCATCTCCTCTACGGTCAGTAGTAATAGTAGCGCATGGGGGGGGGGGCATCTCCTCTGCGGTCAGTAGTAATAGTAGCGCTTGGTGGGGGGGAATCTCCTCTACGGTCAGTAGTAATAGTAGCGCATGGGGGGGGATCTCCTCTACGGTCAGTCGTAATAGTAGCGCTTGGGGGGGAAAGCATCTTCTCTGCGGTCAGTAGTAATAGTAGCGCTTGGGGGGGGGATCTCTTCTACGGTCAGTAGTAATAGTAGCGCATGGTAGGGGGCATCTCCTCTGCGGTCAGTAGTAATAGTAGCGCTTGGGGGGGGGGAATCTCCTCTACGGTCAATAGTAATAGTAGCGCTTGGGGGGGGGCATCTCCTCTACGGTCAGTAGTAATAGTAGCGCATGGGGGGGGCATCTCCTCTGCGGTCAGTAGTAATAGTAGCGCTTGGTGGGGGGAATCTCCTCTACGGTCAGTAGTAATAGTAGCGCTTGGGGGGGGGGATCTCCTCTACGGTCAGTAGTAATAGTAGCGCATGGGGGGGGCATCTCCTCTGCGATAAGTAGTAACAGTAGCGCTTGGGGGGGGGGGGATCTCTTCTACGGTCAGTAGTAATAGTAGCGCATGGGGGGGGCATCTCCTCTGCGATCAGTAGTAATAGTAGCGCTTGGGGGGGGGGATCTCTTCTACGGTCAGTAGTAATAGTAGCGCATGGGGGGGGCATCTCCTCTACGGTCAGTAGTAATAGTAGCGCTTGGGGGGGGGCGGCATCTCCTCTACGGTCAGTAGTAATAGTAGCGCATGGGGGGGGGGGTGCATCTCCTCTACGGTCAGTAGTAATAGTAGCGCTTGGGGGGGGGGATCTCCTCTACGGTCAGTAGTAATAGTAGCGCTTGGGGGGGGGGCATCTACTCTGCTGCGGTCAGTAGTAATAGTAGCGCATGGAGGGGGGGAATCTCCTCTACGGTCAGTAGTAATAGTAGCGCATGGGGGGGCATCTCCTCTACGGTCAGTAGTAATAGTAGCGCTTGGGGGGGGGAATCTCCTCTGCGGTCAGTAGTAATAGTAGCGCTTGGGGGGGGGATCTCCTCTACGGTCAGTAGTAATAGTAGCGCATGGGGGGGGGGGCATCTCCTCTGCGATCAGTAGTAATAGTAGCGCATGGTAGGGGGCATCTCCTCTGCGGTCAGTAGTAATAGTAGCGCTTGGGGGGGGGAATCTCCTCTACGGTCAATAGTAATAGTAGCGCTTGGGGGGGGGGGCATCTCCTCTACGGTCAGTAGTAATAGTAGCGCATGGGGGGGGGGCATCTCCTCTGCGGTCAGTAGTAATAGTAGCGCTTGGTGGGGGAATCTCCTCTACGGTCAGTAGTAATAGTAGCGCTTGGGGGGGGGGGATCTCCTCTACGGTCAGTAGTAATAGTAGCGCATGGGGGGGCATCTCCTCTGCGATCAGTAGTAATAGTAGCGCTTGGGGGGGGGGGATCTCCTCTACGGTCAGTAGTAATAGTAGCGCATGGGGGGGGCATCTCCTCTGCGATCAGTAGTAATAGTAGCGCTGGGGGGGGGGAGCATCTCCTCTACGGTCAGTAGTAATAGTAGCGCTTGTGGGGGGAGGCATCTCCTCTACGGTCAGTAGTAATAGTAGCGCATGGGGGGGGGGGGATCTCCTCTGCGGTCAGTAGTAATAGTAGCGCTTGGGGGGGGGCGGCATCTCCTCTACGGTCAGTAGTAATAGTAGCGCATGGGGGGGGGGTGCATCTCCTCTACGGTCAGTAGTAATAGTAGCGCTTGGGGGGGGGGGGGAATCTCCTCTACGGTCAGTAGTAATAGTAGCGCTTGGGGGGGGCATCTACTCTGCTGCGGTCAGTAGTAATAGTAGCGCATGGAGGGGGGGAATCTCCTCTACGGTCAGTAGTAATAGTAGCGCATGGGGGGGCATCTCCTCTACGGTCAGTAGTAATAGTAGCGCTTGGGGGGGGGGGGGAATCTCCTCTACGGTCAGTAGTAATAGTAGCGCTTGGGGGGGGGGGGGCATCTCCTCTACGGTCAGTAGTAATAGTAGCGCTTGGGGGGGGGGGGGAATCTCCTCTACGGTCAGTAGTAATAGTAGCGCTTGGGGGGGGGGGGGCATCTCCTCTGCTGCGGTCAGTAGTAATAGAAGCGCATGGGGGGGGGGGAATCTCCTCTACGGTCAGTAGTAATAGTAGCGCTTGGGGGATCTCCTCTACGGTCAGTAGTAATAGTAGCGCTTGGGGGGGGGGGGGGGAATCTCCTCTACGGTCAGTAGTAATAGTAGCGCTTGGGGGGGGGAGCATCTCCTCTACGGTCAGTAGTAATAGTAGCGCTTGGGGGGGCATCTCCTCTGCTGCGGTCAGTAGTAATAGTAGCGCATAGGGGGGGGGGGAATCTACTCTGCTGCGGTCAGTAGTAATAGTAGCGCTTGGGGGGGGGGGAGCATCTCCTCTACGGTCAGTAGTAATAGTAGCGCTTGGGGGGGGGGGGGGGGCATCTCCTCTGCTGCGGTCAGTAGTAATAGTAGCGCTTGGGGGGGGGGGGGCATCTACTCTGCTGCGGTCAGTAGTAATAGTAGCGCTTGGGGGGGGCATCTCCTCTGCTGCTGTCAGTAGTAATTAGAGTCGCTTTTGGGGGGGGGGGCATCTCCACTGCGGGCATTAGTAATAGTAGCGCTTGGGGGGGGGGGGGGGGCATCTCCTCTGCGGTCAGTAGTAATAGTAGCGCATGGGGGGTGGGGCATCTACTCTACGGTCAGTAGTAATAGTAGCGCTTGGGGGGGTGGGGCCATCTCCTCTGCGGTCAGTAGTAATAGTAGCGCTTGGGGCTTTCTGTGTTTATGCTGCATAGTCTCCCGTACCAAGTGCATTAAAGGCAATGCGACTGACGGGGGATAACGGAGGGCTGGGGCGAAGTTCAATGAGGGCGTGTGTGGCCGGAGAGGCTCCAGCCACGCGGAAAATGGCCGCCGCGGCACTGAAGGGGTTAACCCCTAGTGCCCGGCGCCATTATACAGGACAATGGGCGATTGGCGCCATATTTAAAAATGTTGTGGGCGCTAGGCGCCATGTTGGCATGAATGTGTAATGTAAAATGTTTAAAATTGTGTTTTCATATGTGCCGTGGTCCCAGACCTCTCCGGAGACCACGGCAGTGAGGGCAGCCCCCGGCGCGCTCAGCAGAGTATGCGCGCCGGGGGAGAGGGCAGCCGCTGACCGCCGGAGTCCGGGAGCTCCGCTCCCGGCAGCGATCGGTGCAGCCCGGCGCACTGGAGTGTGCGCGCCGGGGAGAAGGGAGGGTTGCCGGGCTTCGGTACAGGGGGGTGCGCCGCTGCGTGCGGCGAGGCCACAAAGTTAGTGCCACACTGGGGGGACAGGGAGAGCCCAGGGAGAGCCAGCTCCCTGGACCCCAGTGGCAGACAGGCTGGAGGGTGGGGGAAGCCAGCCCCATACCTCCAGCACTGAGAGAGCCCTAGCAGCCAGGCTGCAGGGCTAGGGGAGCCAGAACAGACAGGGTCCTAGCAGCCAGGCTGCAGGACTAGGACACAGTATTCCACAAACCAGACATTGTGTAAAAAATAATAGAAAGTACAGTGTGTTGTAAGGCACTGCAGTGCCTAGGTATGTGGAGCCTGTGCAGGCTCAGAGTGTATTTAACTGTATAACATGTACAGTGTGATTTAAATGTAATGTATTTAAAGGTAAATTGCACTTACTTTGTTGTTTTCCCAGGAGGGGGGAATCCATGCTGTGCAGGCTGATGGATTCTCCCAGACCTTTTCCCCAAAAACGGAATACTTTCCCATCCAGCCTCACACTTCCAAGGGGCACAGGGAGAGAGAGAAGCAGCTCAGCTATGAAACAAGCTGAGTGGTTTCTTGGAGCTCCATGGAGATCACCCGTAGTGGCCAAAAGACCTGGACCGGGGAGCCAGGCTGCCCAGCTCTGGAGCCCAAATCCAGGCTGCAGGCAGTGAGCTGGGTCCCGGGCAGGTTTCTGGAAGTCAGATCTAGGAGGGAAACCTTCCCCAGCCAGACTGAACGGCACCGGGGCGTATCCTGATCCTCCAAGATGGGAGAGTCAAAGGAGACCGACCACTCCCACTGTCCATAGGGGACAATGTAAGCTGTGCATGAGACCAAGGCATGCACAGCTCATGGGTAAACATTGATTGGTTGTGCACCACAGGGCGGGCTTACCCCCTGTGGTAAGGGGTCTTGTAGAGGGATAAAAGGAGGGCAGTTGCCCATAGGATTGTATATTGTAACATCTTATTCTGCTGAAAACATCTGATTGTATGCTGTTGCCCCTAGCAATAGGGAGGAGCCTTTTAAAGGTTATTTATCATTGAGCAAATAAACATAATTGCCTCAAGAAGACTGCTTCATCTTGTGACCAACAGGGTTAGGCCAAACCTAGCTCCGTTCTCCGGCTGTCCAGGGAAGCACCTAACGTCTCCAAGTTCCGCCTTCCGCCAGCTACCGGTAGAGGCCTAGCAAGTGGCTAGTGGGGATTCGTCAACACCACACAGGTGTGGTAAGGCAGTGCGTCGGCACATACAGAGCAGAACCGTGGTTCCAAACGCCACGGCAGGTTAGGAGTTTGGTGGTGGCAGCAAAAACCCGCCCACAACGCAGTGGGTGGAGTCAGTAACAGGCGGTTACTGACGGTAAGCGGGAATCCCCTATGTGGTCAGGCCTCGTGTGACTTGACCTTCCATTCTGTGCGCAGACAACGGGACGCGAAAGCGGCAAGTGCTTTCGTACGGTACCGTCCTGTCACAAAAAATTGGTGGCATAGCGGTGGGATATTCCCAGGCGGCTTTTCATCACCCGATTGGAGAAGCCGAGTTACTCAGGAGAGGAGTAACTGCAGCGCAGGAGAACGCACAAGATGGCAGAATTCAGCGGAATGTCCAAGGGCGATCTGGAGATCGTGTGCCAGGAGAAGGGTGTGGATATCCCTTCCAACGCGTCCAGAAGCGTCATGAAGGAGGCGCTCAGGAGCGTGGAGGAGTCTCATCGGGCGGAGGTGGAAAGCACTGACGGCGTCAGCATCGCAGAGGACGACCCAACAGTGGACCTTCGTAAGGAACCGGTGAGAACCACAAGCCCCGCCCTCTCTCACAGCAGCAATGTTTCCCAGCAATCCCTAGCAGGGCCAGGATCCCAACGTCCCAGGGGGGGGGGCGGCCCGGATACCCTAGCAGATCGGCTAGCGGAATTGGGGGAAAGGGCAACGGAGCAAGAGCTCTTGATCATCATCCAGATGTGGCGTGATGAAAGGGCACCACAGGCTGTGGTACCCCGGGAGCTTTGTCAGCTGTTGTACACAGATCGGGACGCGTTCAGTTTGCCAAGTTTGCAGACAGTGATGGGGACATTGATGGACATTTGCAAGTTTTTGAAAGGACTTGTAAACTACACTATTTACCCAAGTCGGAGTGGGTGAGACACCTTGTACCCACTCTGCATGGAGAGGCCTATCGAGGAGTGGCCACGGAGGACTGTGGGAACTACGACGAAGTCGCGAAGGCCCTCCTCCAGCGATTCTTCATCACTCCAGAGTCTTACAGGAAGAAGTTCAGAGACTTGCCCAAGAATCCTAGCAGCACCCATGAGCTGTTCGCCACCCAGCTGCGGCAGTACGTGGTGAAGTGGGTGAAGGATTCGGAAGCCACTACGGGGGACGCACTGATTGACCTGATCAGCAGGGAGCAGTTCTACCGCAGGTGCGCCCAAGAAGTGAAGGAGTGGGTGCTAGATCGGGAGCCACCCAGCTTAAAGATGGCTGCCCAATTAGCCGACAAGTATGTGGCAATTCGGCCACAGGGGCAGAAGCGCCCAGCCAGCAGCCAGCTCCAAAAGACTGCACCACCAAGGGGACCCCCCTCTTCAGCTCATCACCCCCAAAGACAAGCATCTTCCAACCCGGGTGCTCTTGGCCAGCAACCGCACCGCAGCGTCCCTGCAACTGATCAGAGATCATCGGTGCCACGACTGGAGAAGAAGTGCTACGGCTGTGGGAAAATCTGACATCTGAGGATGAACTGTCCTGCATCCCAAGCACCCCAGACTCGTGCCCCAAATCCGAGTGCTGGAGCCCGGATCGCTTGTTTGACGAGAGGAGATGAGCCTACAGAGACTGTTCCCCCTCCAGTCAGTCCGATGGAGTGTGGTGAGAGACAGGTGCACTCTGCGGAGAGAGTCACCTGCATGGCCAAACAGCCCCTACACAACATGTGGAGGCACCTGCAGCCAGTCCATGTGGGACCCCTGCAGGGAGAAGGCCTAAGAGACTCTGGGGCCTCAATCACTGTGGTGAGCCCCCACCTTATAGATCCTGCTGCAGTATTGCAGGGTTGCACTGCCACGGTCACCCTGGCAGAAGGAACAGAAAAAGCGGTTCCCATGGCAAGAGTCTACCTGGACTGGGGAGCTGGACCAGAGTTGCGAGAAGTTGCCGTCATGGATGGTCTCCCAACTGATGTGGTCCTAGGAAATGGTCTGGGTGGTGGGATCGTCACTACGTTTGTTGGCGCCATTCCCCGGAGTCAAGTTCCAAACCCACCGTTGACATCAGCTACTACAGCACAGCCCAGCCCAGAGGAAAAGACTACAGCTGCTAGACAACTGCCAGCACAGCCAACCACAGCATCAACCAGCCCAGAGGAAAAGATTACAGCGGCTAGATCAGCACATCGACCCCGCATGCCTTTTGCCTCTGGTATGCCCACGTCCACTAGCAACGCAGAGGATGTCGGTTCCAGCTCGTTTGATCCTGTGGGGGTGCCCAATGATGCTCCTGACCCAAGTGGTTTGCCAACTCCGGCGGTAAGTATGAGAAACCACACTGACTTTTCCATGACTGACCCCTACCAGACTGACCCTAGTAGTCCCCACCTAGATCCCCCTGTAGAGTGTCCCAATTTAGGAGAGATTGAGGGCCACAGGCAGGAGTTTAGGGAGAACTCTCTGACCCATCCCCGAAAGGCATGAGGTGCCACTCTGGCAGCAGCCTTGACAGGGTTGGGGCAGGAAGTTTGACCTGGCGGGAAGGGTTAAGGTACAGGGTAGACAGGAAAGGGGGAGGGGATAGACCAGATAGGGAATGTGTCCAACTGGTCCCCTCAGGGAATGTTCCTGCGCAACCGGTGTCGGTTGCCAGCGAAACCCCTTTGGACAGTAACCCGGAGACAGACCGTACCCTGAAGTGCCCGACACAGAGCTTACCGTGGTCTGGAATGTCGGATGACGCCCAGACCAACTGTAAGGCTGGTGCCATGCGTTGGCAGCTGGGGCACTCCAGCGGTTGTGTTGTCTCTGGCCTCTGCCCATAGGAGAACCCTTGCAGCAAGTTGCTGTGGACATAGCAGGTCCCCTGCCTGTGCGCAGTAGATCGGGGAAGACACGCAGCCTTCCTGTAGTGGGTGCCACACAGGATCCAGAGGCTGGTGGTCTGGCCGCCATCACTGTGGCACAGGTAGCGGACGAGGAGGAAAGAGTAGGCCTAGGTGACAGGGTAGGTTTCCCGAGTCATAGGTCGACGGAGGAGGATTGGAGGGCAGGTCTGACAGTTAGGGCAGACAGTTGCCAGATAGGTATGACGGAGGTGCAGTGCCTGGGGCACCATGTGGGAGGAGACAGGGGTAGGCCCAAACCAGAGGGGGTGGAGGCAACCAGAGGCTGTCCCCGACCCACATCACCCAGATCGGTACTGACCTCAGAACCTGTAAGGCCCTACGGACACGTTGTCATTGACTTTAGTCCTGTAGTGAACCCCTTGACAGAGATGGCTAGGAAGGGCATTCCCAAGTCAGTGGACTTTGCACCCGCTTGCGAGTAGGCATTCCAGTCATTGAAGGAGGCTCGGGTACCCGCTCCAGTGCTGATGGCGCACATTCTTGACCAGGACAGTGTGTTACGAACTATTGCGCCACTGCACGGACTGGGAGCAGTACCGAGCCAGAAAGAGCCATATGGGCAGGAGCACCCTGTGGCCTGGTTGAGCAGTATACTGCTATTGTGGGAGGTGGGGTATGCCACAATTGGGACACCGTGGGTGGCACTTGTTTGTAACCGGCCCCCCACCGTGGTGACTTACCACCTACCTGTTAGGTGGCTGCAACCTACCTTGGGGGAATTGGACAGACTTTTGTGGTGGAGTCTTGAACTTGGACTTCAGGTGGACTATTTGAACATTGTGCACCCACGAAGAGAGGCCCACTACACTATGGATGAACTGTTTAGGCCAGAGCCTACAACCCCCAGGTAGCATCCCCTTCACCCCAACGGACTGCGGGACCAGGACCCAAATCGTTGGGACATGGGTCCCTGGTTGACCCGCTTGAATGGGGGGGGGGAGGAGTGTGGCCGGAGAGGCTCCAGCCACGCGGAAAATGGCCGCCGCGGCACTGAAGGGGTTAACCCCTAGTGCCCGGCGCCATTATACAGGACAATGGGCGCTTGGCGCCATATTTAAAAATGTTGTGGGCGCTAGGCGCCATGTTGGCATTAATGTGTAAAATGTTTAAAATTGTGTTTTCATATGTGCCGTGGTCCCGGACCTCTCCGGAGACCACGGCAGTGAGGGCAGCCCCCGGCGCGCTCAGCAGAGTGTGCGTGCCGGGGGAGAGGGCAGCCGCTGACCGCCGGAGTCCGGGAGCTCCGCTCCCGGCAGCGATCGGTGCAGCCCCGGGCGCACTGGAGTGTGCGCGCCGGGGAGAAGGGAGGGCCGCCGGGCTTCGGTACAGGGGGGTGCGCCGCTGCGTGCGGCGAGGCCACAAAGTTAGTGCCACACTGGGGGGACAGGGAGAGCCAGCTCCCTGGACCCCAGTGGCAGGCAGGCAGACAGGCTGGAGGGTGGGGGAAGCCAGCCCCATACCTCCAGCACTGTCGAGAGCCCTAGCAGCCAGGCTGCAGGGCTAGGGGAGCCAGCACAGACAGGGTCCTAGCAGCCAGGCTGCAGGACTAGGACACAGTATTCCACAAACCAGACATTGTGTAAAAAATAATAGAAAGTACAGTGTGTTGTAAGGCACTGCAGTGCCTAGGTATGTGGAGCCTGTGCAGGCTCCGAGTGTATTTAACTGTATAACATGTACAGTGTGATTTAAATGTAATGTATTTAAAGGTAAATTGCACTTACTTGGTTGTGTGTCCCAGGAGGGGGGAATCCATGGCTGTGCAGGCTGATGGATTCTCCCAGACCTTTTCCCCAAAAACGGAATGCTTTCCCATCCAGCCTCACACTTCCAAGGGGCACAGGGAGAGAGAGAAGCAGCTCAGCTATGAAACAAGCTGAGTGGTTTCTTGGAGCTCCATGGAGATCACCCGTAGTGGCCAAGAGACCTGGACCGGGGAGCCAGGCTGCCCAGCTCTGGAGCCCAAATCCAGGCTGCAGGCAGTGAGCTGGGTCCCGGGCAGGTTTCTGGAAGTCAGATTTAGGAGGGAAAACTTCCCCCAGCCAGACTGAACGGCACCGGGGCGTATCCTGATCCTCCAAGATGGGAGAGTCAAAGGAGACCGACCACTCCCCACTGTCCATAGGGGACAATGTAAGCTGTGCATGAGACCAAGGCATGCACAGCTCATGGGTAAACATTGATTGGTTGTGCACCACAGGGCGGGCTTACCCCCTGTGGTAAGGGGTCTTGGAGAGGGATAAAAGGAGGGCAGTTGGCCCATAGGATTGTATATTGTAACATCTTATTCTGCTGAAAACATCTGATTGTATGCTGTTGCCCCTAGCAATAGGGAGGAGCCTTTTTAAAGGTTATTTATCATTGAGCAAATAAACATAATTGCCTCAAGAAGACTGCTTCATCTTGTGACCAACAGGGTTAGGCCAAACCTAGCTCCGTTCTCCGGCTGTCCAGGGAAGCACCTAACGTCTCCAAGCTCCGCCTTCCGCCAGCTACCGGTAGAGGCCTAGCAAGTGGCTAGTGGGGATTCGTCAACACCACACAGGTGTGGTAAGGCAGTGCGTCGGCACATACAGAGCAGAACCGTGGTTCCAAACGCCACGGTAGGTTAGGAGTTTGGTGGTGGCAGCAAAAACCCGCCCACAACGCAGTGGGTGGAGTCAGTAACAGGCGGTTACTGACGGTAAGCGGGAATCCCCTATGTGGTCAGGCCTCGTGTGACTTGACCTTCCATTCTGTGCGCAGACAACGGGACGCGAAAGCGGCGAGTGCTTTCATACGGTACCGTCCTATCACAGCGTGTGGGCGGCATTGTGCAGTGATAATGATGGCGGCTTTGCTGTACTTGGTAAGTGGATGAAACGCGTCATGTGCCCGTGAGTGACATTTCTGTCCTAAATACAGCGTATATAGGGCCTAATTCAGTAAGGCTAGCAAATTCTACAAATGCTGCACCGCCCACCGTTCGTCCGGCTCCGCCCCCACAACGCTCCGTCTCCTCCCTAGGGCCATGGTGGGAATTGAACCCATGACTTCAGGGCTGTGAGGCAATAATGCTAACCACTACACCATCCGTGCAGCACACAGGCTATTTCAGCATATGTTATTGAAGCTGCGCACGTTCAGTGCACATTGTAATACAGCGTGAGATGACATCACTATACGGGCTGGGGTGATGTATGCATACTGATTAGTAAGGAGTTGGTAATCTGCGCACTGGGGTGTTAAGTGTCCATGGGTCGGGGTGTGCTGCAAGTTAAAAGGGTGTCCAACCCTATTGGTGCAAACTAGAAATAAAGATACACAATGTAAAATACAATGTAGTACCTAACTGCGCTCAAACCCCTACTAACATTATCTTGATTTTCTAGTAGTGGGCTGTAATAATTGTGTTTGCTTTTGTCAATAAAGGTAAGATAAAAGAATGTATTAGAATAACAACTAATTTATTATATGCCAATACGATACGGCTGTCCCTCCTTATATGAACCCTAAACAGTCCTTTTACAAAAAGCAAAGTTCATACAGTTACTTTAGCCTCCTGTGGGTGGAGCTGCCCTTTTGGAGTGAACGTAGGATACCTGTATACTGTCCTTAATCCTGGAGATGCTAAAATCAATGAGTCCTTAAATTCTTAATACAGGTGACAGAGACCGGCGTCCCGTATCTCTGTGGGCGGTCCAGTGGATAACTGGTTCTTACCGTTGCGGCCGTGAGGAGTCCGGGTGCGGGTACGCGCCAGGAATCTGTAGGGGTTCTGAGCTGACCAGTGAGCTGCGGCCAGGTGTGTCCTGCACTGACATTATTTTTATGATTACACTTTATTTTTAGTGAGGATTCTTCAGCGCTAACAGCGTTGGGTGTCCTATAGGGCGGCTGCGCAGCTGCTCCAACCACTTCCCGCCAGGGGACCCAGGGCTGCATCCGGACAACGGGGAGCAGGTAAGGCGATTTCCTGCTTGCGTCTGCTGTGGGTATCCGGTTCGTCCGCAACCCCCACTAGCCCACAGTGAGACGCTCAGCGGCCATTTTATTCATATGCCTGTTACA
Source organism: Pseudophryne corroboree (assembly GCF_028390025.1). Classification (NCBI taxonomy): domain Eukaryota; kingdom Metazoa; phylum Chordata; class Amphibia; order Anura; family Myobatrachidae; genus Pseudophryne; species Pseudophryne corroboree. The sequence goes on along the minus strand of NC_086450.1, from coordinate 515,522,442 downwards.
GCAAGTCTCAGGAAAAGTCGGGTCCATTCTCCCAGTATATCTCTCCCCAGGTTATACAGCGCTTATCCTACCAGCCTATTGAGGCTTAGGTGGTTGATTTAGTAGCCATATGTATATTATAAATGCATTGTATGTGACTGGTGTGATATACTGTTTCTCCTTCTATGTCGGTCAGTTATATCTATCGCTGTCACCAGGTGTATAGGGGTCAGTACCTCCCTTTTACCTGTACTGTGAGGGGTGTCACATTGCTTTGTCTGGGCTTATAGTGCCTATATCACTATGTCTTCCAGAGGGAAAGGTAGTAAGGAGGCTGGGGCTCCGTACTGGTTACATGGCTTATCCCCCAGTATCCTGTACAGGACGGTCTTTGTGTGAAGTGTTATTATTACCCACAAAACCAGACTGTCCCACCAGCACCTGCCAGGAACCACCTTGGGTGTCCTCCTTATCCCAGGTCATGATGCAGCTAGTTGATCGTCTGCCATCTTCTACTCTGCCTTCTGCATTTGGGTTCCCTCAGCAATTACAACCGGGATGGATACTTTGGCTTTTCAGCAGATTCTACAAGGCGACAGACCGTTAGCCACCAAAGCGCATAGACGTGCTGTAGCTTCATAACAGTCTGCACAGGCTTCATATTCTGAGGTATCGTCTGATCAGGAGGCAGACAAGACAAATGTTTCAGACCCAGAGTCTTCCTCTGTGCGTGAAGAACAGCGCTGTAATGTGGATGTTCCCGCTTTAGTGCGGGGAGTCAAAATGATCATGGACATAGAGAAGGAGGATGAGGAGCCGGCTCCTAAGCCTAAAGCCCCAGTGTTTAAATGACAGAAGGTCGTTAAAGCAGAATTCCCGCAGTCGTATAAGCTTACCGACCTCATGCGTCGATTACAGGCGGTTCCAGCTACGTCTTTTTACCCTCTTCCGGTAGGAGAATGTACTATGTGGGAGGCTCCCCCTTCAGTAGATGCTCATGTGGCTCGCCTTAAAAGCTCCAGGTTGCCTATTACAACTGCGTCCTTGCTCATGGATGCCACTTACAGAAGGATAGAGACTTTTCTCAAGTCTGTGTACTCGCTTGCGGGCGCCATTACACGCCCAGCTATGGCTTTGGCCTGGGTAGCTAAAGCTATTGGAGGCTGGGCGGATGCGCTCGAAGACCGTCTCCCATAGGATGCTACCAGGGAACAACTGTCTCACATATTCCATATTAGGGAAGCAGCTTCTTACCTTGTGGAAGCAGCCTTAGATACATGAGTACTCACTTCTAAAGTGTCTACGACCTCCGTGGCAGCTCGATGAGTTCTCTGGCTCCGTTCCTGGAAGCCAGACTTTGCTGTCCACTACTGGGTGCTAAGTACTTTTGCAATTTCGTTTGTCAAACTTTTTGGCTGATGACAATAAACTAAAACTTTGAACTTTGAAAAAACTTTTGAACTGATTCCAAGAAGGCTCTCGAATCTCTTCCCTTCACATGTGACATAGTTTCTTTTTCATCCACTAGGGGCCACTGGAGTATTCTTGGGATATGGACGGCTTCCGCAGGAACAGGGCACTGAATATTACATTTAGAACTCTCCACCCCTCCATATTCCCAGAGTACCTCAGTGTTTTTTCTGTGCTCGAAGTAGCAACAAGGCTTGTGTGGAGCTCAACCACACTTCTTTTGAATATTTTTCATTTTTACTTTTTACAATCTTCAGCACATCCCTTCCCAGTTTATACAAAAACGTGGGTCCGGGATAGTGCCGCTGCACGGAGGCAGCGCATGGCGTGTCGGTCCTCACAAAGAGCACCCTCACAGCCACAAGCAGCCCACTGACTGCTGCAAGAGCTGGGGACGGAGCTTACAGACAGAAGCCCCGTCACAGCCATGGCTACTGGAGTCAAGGTATGCTGGAGGGACGGGGCGGTCAGCGCACGCTGCCGCCCCGCTGTGTGGGGAAAATGTTCTAACAAGCCGCCGCTCCTAACAGGCGCCCGCCCCAGCCGCTACTACCATCACGCTGTACGGGGCTCAGCGCCCGACACAGCCGCTCCGACTAGCGCTACTCCGCCGCTCCGGCCGCCGCATGCGCTCACACCCGCCGGCCAGACTTCTGCAGCACGGCCGCTCTCCCCGCTAGAAGACTCCCCGGCTCACTGCAATAGCTCCGGAACCGATCACCGGCATCCACTCGCAGCGGTACACGGTGCACGGGGGGGAGGGGGGGGGGGGGGGTTTAGAAGGTTGCTCACAGGGCATAGGATGCATGCCGTGCTGCAGGGGTTATATTAGGCTGCATGGGTTTTGTGACAGGACGGTTCCGTACGAAAGCACTCACCGCTTCCTCGTCCCGTTCCCTGTGCACAGAATGGAAGGTTAGGTCACACGGACCCTGACCACATAGGGGATTTCCGCTTACCGTCAGTAACCGCCTGTTACTGACTCCACCCACTCCGCTGAGGGCGGGTTTATGCTGCCACCACCTAACTCCTAACCTGCCGTGGCGTTTGGAACCACGGTTCTGCTCTGTATGTGCTGACACACTGCGTTACCACACCTGTGTGGTGTTGCCGAATCCCCACTAGTCACCGGACTAGGCCGCTACCGGTAGCTGGTGGAAGGCGGAACTTGTAGACGTCGGGTGCTTCCCTGGACAGCCGGAGGACGGGGCTATGTTTGGCATAACCCTGTAGGTCACAAGATGAAGCAATCTTCTTGAGGCAGATGATGTTTATTTGCTCAATAATAGCATTAAAAAAGACTCTTCCCTATTTCTAGGGGCAACAGCATACAGCAAGATGTTCCAGCAGAATGAAGATGGTACAATACAATTTTCATGGGGCAACTGCCCTCCTTTTATCCTACTCCAATACACATTACCACAGGGGGTAAGTCCGCCCTGTGGTTTACAACCAATCAATGTTTACCCATGGGCTGTGCATGCCTTGGTCACATGCACAGCTAACATTGTCCTCTATGGACAGTGGGGAGTGGTCACTCTCCTTTGTCTGTCCCATCCTGGAGGATCAGGATACGTCCCGGTGCCGTTCAGTCTAGGCTGGGGGAAGTTTTCCCGCCTAAACTGACTTCCAGAAACCTGCCCGCGACCTAGCCCACTGCCTGCAGCCTGGATTCGGGCTCCAGAGCTGGGCAGCCTAGATCCCCGGTCAGGGTTTCCTGGCAAATACGGGTGATCTCCATGGAGCTCCAGAAAACCACTCGGCTTGTTTCAAAGCTGAGCTTCTCCTCTCTCTCCCAATGCCACTTTCAAGTGTGAGGCTGGAAGGGAAAGTATTCAGTTTTTGGGGAAAAGGTCTGGGAAAATCCATCAGCCCGCACAGCCATGGATTCCCCCCTCCTGGGACACACAACCAAGTAAGTGCATTTTACCTTTAAATACATCACATTTAAAATACACTGTACATTCTCCTCTAAATATACACTGAGCCTGTGCCCTGCACAGGCTCCACATACCCAGGCACTGCAGTGCCTCACATACCAGTCCAATATCTCTTACATTTAAATACATTGTGTTGTTTTTAAATACTGTGCTCAGCGCTGGGCTCCCCTAGCCCTGCAGCCTGGCTGCTAGGGCTTTCTCTCAGCGCTGGAGGTATGGGGCTGGCTTCCCCCATCCTCCAGCCTGCCTGCCTGCCACTGGGGTCCAGGGAGCTAGCTCTCCCTGTTCCCCCAGAGCGGCACTCACTTTGTGGCCTCGCCGCACGGTGCGGCGCACCCCCCTGATCTAAAGCCCGGCGGCCCGGGACACTTGTCCCGGCCGCCGTGGCTCTGTGTCCGTTGCAGCGCTGAGGTGCCGGGAGCTCATTGTCTGATTGTCCCCACGCCGCTAGGGAGCAGGCTAGCCCGGTCCTCCATGAGCGGCGCACTCTGGTGCCCTGTGACGTGGAGATCACCCTCCCTGCACAGGGTGATAGAGACACTGCCTGCTATGTGACATGGAGATCTCCATCCACAGGGCAATAGAGACACTGCCTGCTATGTGACATGGAGATCTCCCTCCCTGCACAGGATGATAGAGACACTGCCTGCTATGTGACATGGAGATCTCCCTCCCTGCACAGGATGATATAGACACTGCCTGCTATGTGACATGGAGATCCCCATCCACAGGATGATAGAGACACTGCCTGCTATGTGACATGGAGATCTCCATCCACAGGATGATAGAGATACTGCCTGCTATGTGACATTGAGATCTCCATCCACAGGATGATAGAGACACTGCCTGCTATGTGACATGGAGATCCCCATCCACAGGATGATAGAGACACTGCCTGCTATGTGACATGGAGATCCCCATCCACAGGGTGATAGAGACACTGCCTGCTATGTGACAAGGAGATCTCCCTCCCTGCACAGGATGATAGAGACACTGCCTGCTATGTGACATGGAGATCTCCCTCCCTGCACAGGATGATAGAGACACTGCCTGCTATGTGACATGGAGATCCCCATCCACAGGATGATAGAGACACTGCCTGCTATGTGACATGGAGATCCCCATCCACAGGATGATAGAGACACTGCCTGCTATGTGACATGGAGATCTCCCTCCCTGCACAGGATGATAGAGACACTGCCTGCTATGTGACATGGAGATCTCCCTCCCTGCACAGGGTGATAGAGACACTGCCTGCTATGTGACATGGAGATCTCCATCCACAGGGCAATAGAGACACTGCCTGCTCTGTGACATGGAGATCTCCCTCCCTGCACAGGATGATAGAGACACTGCCTGCTATGTGACATGGAGATCTCCCTCCCTGCACAGGATGATATAGACACTGCCTGCTATGTGACATGGAGATCTCCATCCACAGGATGATAGAGACACTGCCTGCTATGTGACATGGAGATCCCCATCCACAGGATGATAGAGACACTGCCTGCTATGTGACATGGAGATCCCCATCCACAGGATGATAGAGACACTGCCTGCTATGTGACATGGAGATCTCCCTCCCTGCACAGGATGATAGAGACACTGCCTGCTATGTGACATGGAGATCTCCCTCCCTGCACAGGATGATAGAGACACTGCCTGCTATGTGACATGGAGATCTCCCTCCCTGCACAGGATGATAGAGACACTGCCTGCTATGTGACATGGAGATCCCCATCCACAGGATGATAGAGACACTGCCTGCTATGTGACATGGAGATCTCCCTCCCTGCACAGGATGATAGAGACACTGCCTGCTATGTGACATGGAGATCTCCCTCCCTGCACAGGATGATAGAGACACTGCCTGCTATGTGACATGGAGATCCCCATCCACAGGATGATAGAGACACTGCCTGCTATGTGACATGGAGATCTCCCTCCCTGCACAGGATGATAGAGACACTGCCTGCTATGTGACATGGAGATCCCCATCCACAGGATGATAGAGACACTGCCTGCTATGTGACATGGAGATCTCCCTCCCTGCACAGGATGATAGAGACACTGCCTGCTATGTGACATGGAGATCTCCCTCCCTGCACAGGGTGATAGAGACACTGCCTGCTATGTGACATGGAGATCTCCATCCACAGGGCAATAGAGACACTGCCTGCTCTGTGACATGGAGATCTCCCTCCCTGCACAGGATGATAGAGACACTGCCTGCTATGTGACATGGAGATCTCCCTCCCTGCACAGGATGATATAGACACTGCCTGCTATGTGACATGGAGATCTCCATCCACAGGATGATAGAGATACTGCCTGCTATGTGACATGGAGATCCCCATCCACAGGATGATAGAGACACTGCCTGCTATGTGACATGGAGATCCCCATCCACAGGATGATAGAGACACTGCCTGCTATGTGACATGGAGATCTCCATCCACAGGATGATAGAGATACTGCCTGCTATGTGACATTGAGATCTCCATCCACAGGATGATAGAGACACTGCCTGCTATGTGACATGGAGATCCCCATCCACAGGATGATAGAGACACTGCCTGCTATGTGACATGGAGATCCCCATCCACAGGATGATAGAGACACTGCCTGCTATGTGACAAGGAGATCTCCCTCCCTGCACAGGATGATAGAGACACTGCCTGCTATGTGACATGGAGATCTCCCTCCCTGCACAGGATGATAGAGACACTGCCTGCTATGTGACATGGAGATCCCCATCCACAGGATGATAGAGACACTGCCTGCTATGTGACATGGAGATCTCCCTCCCTGCACAGGGTGATAGAGACACTGCCTGCTATGTAACAAGGATATCTCCCTCCTTTATCACACATCTCACTTGATGTTGATTTTTTTTTTCTGCAGGAGGAAATGGATATGAAGGTCTTACAGTTTAAGAACAAGAAGCTGGCGGAGCGCTTGGAGCAGCGACAAGGATTTGAAGATGAGCTTAGAGAAAAGATAGAGAAATTAGAGAAACGGCAGGCCACAGACGATGCTACCCTTCTCATCGTTAATCGCTACTGGAGTCGGGTGAGTTGAAGTTACAGATGTCATATTGGCAAGGTTTAACCTGGGCTGTATGAGGCTTCATCTCGTCTTCGGGTTCCATAGGGCTTCACAGGGGAGACAATGGGGTGTAGGTGGTGGTATAGGACCAGGCACCAAACAGTTAAGCTTTCAGGTATCCCAAGATGTTCCGGTCTCACCCCCAAAACCCTGCCTCCAGGCTCAGACTCGTTAGTTTTAGTTTGGTGTCGGCAGGAGCCGGTTCACCGTTTAAACAGTTTGACTGCTTCTAAGTCCCAAACTTTTAATTTATGATTTATTTAATTTCTGTTTTTCCAACTTCTGAGCAGCAGTGCTTGGCTGTCCCGGAGAGGCCAGCGTTTCTGGTTGGACACTCGGCTATAGGTCTTACGTACGTTTCACATTTAGCTTTGTCAAGGCTTTGACAAATGTAAATGTGAAACGTACGTAGGAACTAAAGCAGAGTGTCCAACCTGTCCATGTGATAATTTAAATTTATAAACAATGCTAGATATACAATCATACAGTTATAAACCTACAATTGACGTATATTTCATATATAGATGCACATAAGATCAATTTTATATTAAGACTGTTTGTGGGCGTTGACATAATTATAAATGTTGAGAACAGAAGTTACTTAATTCTCAGTTGAACAGGCCGGTAGTGTGTGTGTATATGAGATGGGGGAACAGGCCGGTAGTGTGTGTGTGTGTGTGTGTAAGGTGGCGGAGCAGGCTGGTAGTGTGTGTGTATATGAGATGGGGGAACAGGCCGATAGTGTGTGTGTATATGAGATGGGGGAACAGGCCGGTAGTGTGTGTGTATATGAGATGGGGAGCAGGCTGGTAGTGTGTGTGTGTGTGTATATGGGATGGGAGAACAGGCTGGTAGTGTGTGTGTATATGAGATGGGGGAACAGGCCGGTAGTGTGTGTGTATATGAGATGCGGAGCAGGCTGGTAGTATCTGTGTATATGAGATGGGGGAACAGGCCGGTAGTGTGTGTGTATATGAGATGGGGAACAGGCCTGTAGTGTGTGTGTATATTAGATGAGGGAACAGGCCGGTAGTGTGTGTGTATATGAGATGGGGAACAGGCCGGTAGTGTGTGTGTATATGAGATGGGGGAACAGGCCGGTAGTGTGTGTGTATATGAGATGGGGGAACAGGCTGGTAGTGTGTGTATATGAGATGGGATGACAGGCCGGTAGTGTGTGTGTATGAGATGAGGGAACAGGCCGGTAGTGCGTGTGTGTATATGAGATGGGGAACAGGCCGGTAGTGTGTGTGTATATGAGATGGGAGAACAGGCCGGTAGTGTGTGTGTGTATATGAGATGGGGGAACAGGCTGGTAGTGTGTGTATATGAGATGGGGGAACAGGCCGGTAGTGTGTGTGTATATGGGATGTGGGAACAGGCCGGTAGTGTGTGTGTATATGAGATGGGGGAACAGGCCGGTAGTATGTGTGTATATGAGATGGGGGAACAGGCCGGTAGTGTGTGTGTATATGAGATGGGGGAACAGGCCGGTAGTGTGTGTGTATATGAGATGGGGGAACAGGCCGGTAGTATGTGTGTATATGAGATGGGGGAACAGGCCGGTAGTGTGTGTGTATATGGGATGTGGGAACAGGCCCGTAGTGTGTGTGTATATGAGATGGAGAACAGGCCGGTAGTGTGTGTGTGTATATGAGATGGGAGAACAGGCCGGTAGTGTGTGTTTATGAGATGGGAGAACAGGCCGGTAGTGTGTGTGTGTGTATATGAGATGGGGGAACAGGCCGGTAGTGTATGTGTATATGAGATGGGGGGAACAGGCCGGTAGTGTGTGTGTATATGAGATGGGGGAACAGGCCGGTAGTGTGTGTGTGTATATGAGATGGGGGAACAGGCTGGTAGTGTGTGTATATGAGATGGGGGAGCAGGCCGGTAGTGTGTGTGTATATGAGATGGGGAGCAGGCTGGTAGTGTGTGTATATGAGATGGGGGAACAGGCCGGTAGTGTGTGTGTGTAAGGTGGGGGAGCAGGCCGGTTGTGTGTGTGTATATGAGATGGGGGAACAGGCCGGTAGTGTGTGTGTATATGAGATGGGGGATGACAATGCTAAATTCCTTTGTCGTATAAACAACCCTTATGAAGCTAAGAACACTGTACGCTGTTTATTTAAGAAATACCGTAATGATACGCTATTTGCGTAACGATCGCTCAGCCGTAGGCGAGACGCTCAAGCGTCACGTTCGCTCACGGCCCAGTGATCACAGGACACGTTATTGGTTATGTCTAGGGGAAAGATTCGCTGTAACGTAGCATACGCTAGAGACCACGAGGAGGTCACCAGCGGTGCAGACGCTCACAACACTATACCTTGATATTAAACCTTATACCGATGAAACACACAGAATACCTTAATGTGAGTACAGGGTGTAAATGCAACCTTGTGTAACCTGACTACCTACAAAGCTGTTTGAGCGTCACCGACGCTCAAGTGAACACTTAACACTATAGTAAATACACTGATACTGGTTTAGGTTTCCAAGGCCTATTAACTGTATTATGTCTAATATACTTGTAAAAGGGGATAACAGTACATATGATACACTACAATATAACAGAGACTTCCTAACCACAGAACTAAACAATGAATACAAAAAGACAATACTACACTGACCTAAATGCAATACAATACAATACTACTATGAAGTATTTAAGAGAAAAGAGGAGAGAGAGAGATAGAGAGATAGAGAGAGAGAGAGAGAGAGAGAGAGAGAGAGAGAGAGAGAGAGAGAGAGATATTGGCTCGCAGAAAGACAATGATTATGGAGAGAACTTACGCACAAAGGGTATGATCGCCTGCGCCTCGATATCCAGCTCCCGATTATCAGCAGATAACCGTTGATGAGAGAGTGAGAGCTGGATGTGGTCGGCCTGCCTATTTATGCCCCACACACAATGCAATCTCCTGGTCCTACAATCCCATTGTCCATTGGCCGAAGGAATTCGGCCCTGTATCATAACAAAAGGTCATAGGGTGATTCATACAGGTGGGCTGTGACGATTTCCAACAGCTCAGGTGGGTGGGAAACTGGGTTTCCCGCCGCATACCTGAGTATGTGTAATTAATAGAAATGGACATAAACTTCTTATGTCCATAACTATTCGCACGAGCGATTAATACGCTCCAAACCAACACCGGAATATTGCTAATTAAATACTCTTCCGATGGGTACCAAACACTGCTGTATGATTCCTGTTAAACCCTTCGTACGATATAAGGAGGGACTCCTCAGCTCTGGGACATTGTACTTTAACCAAACTTACAGAATCTATCAAAGGGACCATGATCTATAAACTACATTAATTGTGAACATTTGTAACGAATGAGTCGCACGCTACGATCACATAAACTCTACCGTAAATGCGCATACTGCGCGTGCGAGTGCACGCTATTGCGAGTATGCGCTTCCACGGGAGAGCGTACGCACGCGCAGCACGGACCAGTGTGCGGTGCAAATATGGCAGTGTGCATTAAGACATTTTTCTGACTTTGACAGTCCACCCTTTGGCAGTCAATAATAACTGCCACAAAATATTTAAGGAGAAAAATGTAAGTCAGGGGTTAATTGATTTCCATGGTGGGGAAAGGAAGAAGAATGGAGTAGGTGTGAAGAGGGTATGACCTAGTGAGAAAGTAGAAGCATGTGTGTATGAGTCCATGTTTGGAGGGTCATGTATCATCGTGCCGTACGTGTGGTAAATCAAGCTTCGAGGTATTGCGAAGTATACATTTGAATTCCTTCTTATCCTGTGGTACAGGTCTGTGGATGGGCTGTCAAACTCTACCGAGCTCATTTCGGCTGTGGTTGTAACACAATGGGGATGCACATTTTAGTTGATGATACATGAATTGGGGGGGGTATGTGGTTGCTGCTATCTGTGCCTGTATTCCCTATCGACTATGTGTGTTATTACCTGAGGGTTGCAGAGATGAAGATAAAGAACACTTATGGAAAATGCAATGATATTCTATGTCAGGTTAATGTACGTTCGTCGATTGAGGTCTTGATTGGTGTCGGTTGATCGGAGTCTTCTTCTTTGTGCTTTTGCTCATAAATCGTGAGTAAAGCAAACAACGTCCATGGATTTACAAAAAATGTTGGGCTAGCGTGATTTTAAAGTTCCTAGGGAAACTGGGGTACCCATGGCATTGTCCATCAAAATCTTGTATATCAGGTCGTCTGCTCTTCTTCTTTCCATCTTTCCGTTGTCGGCCCCTTGGCTCATCAAATCCTTCGTCTACGTGGGTCTTTGTACCTCGGAGGAAAACATAGAAATGGGTGAAAGACGGACCGTATACTCATTACATCATTACGTCATGGTTTCTAGCATTGGGTCATAAATCAAATCCAGGTTAATTACAGTTTCCTCACTCCTCAAGCTCATCACTTTTGTACTTTGTTTGCACCTCATTAAAGCCTGCCCGCATCTAAATATCAATCCAATAGATATAACGACACCCAAAATACATAGGAGAAACTTTCCAACATCCATTATGACTCCTTGAGCCCAGTCTCCTAAACCGGAGAACCAATTTCGCGGGTTCAACCATGACACCCAACCAGTCAGCTCATTACCTACAGCAGCAAGGGTGAGATTGTGTTTTCGACGAAATTCCCACTTTAATTGCAGAATATCGTCCATCTTTTGGTCTATGACCTCTACCGGATCCTCGGTACTATTTGTGATATACGTGCAACACTTTATGCCGTACTGTGTTGCCAAGGTAACACAATATCCGCCTGTTACTGCTGTAAGATAATTAAGAACCATTCTATGCTGAACTAGTTCTGTTTTATAAGCTTGAAGTTCTCTTCCAGTGTATCTAAACGTGTCATCATACATTTCAGTGATATTATCTAACAAATTGGCGAGTGCGGAAATGTATCTATAATTCATCACTCCTCGAGCGGTACGAGTGAAATCTAACGCTACCAGAACCTGAATCCCGGTGGATTCATGGATAAGATCAGAGGCCGGATGCTCTAACCTTTCTGACAGTTGTCTTTTAACTCGGTGTTCGTAATGAGTGTGAGTATAAGGAGCTTGGGCACCACGGTGTATGTCCTTCATTTTGTCATGTGTAACAGTCATCACTTCAGGCAATACTTTTCCAATATAACACAATCCTTCAGAGTTTGGGGCAAGCCACTTGTACGCCTTTCTCCCACATATGAAATATGCATCATCGGGGAGAACATAGGGGACGGAGAAGGACATGACCATGTTACAAACCTTCCAGGTGAAATCTCCTGACCCTAATTCTTCCATCTGCCTAATGCACGTATCGGTTTGTACGATATGTGCACAGTATCCTGGTGATACCTCTCCAACTCTAGTAATCCTATTTCCTAAGGTATATCGATACCGGAAAGATTTTCCTCTACTGGCTATGTGGCGTACGAGCTCTGTATCTGTAGGCATTCTATCTGCTCTGTGTGAAAAGGTCATGGTAAGGTTGCTCCATGACACTTCCCAATTTCCCGGTTTTCTGGGATTGGAGATGTTAAAACATATGAGGGACCTATCCACATGGTATTGGTGGAGCTTCAAACTAGGAGGGCTGGAGATGTTAAACCTCCGGTCCACCGGTCTCCCACCACTTAGCTCAAGTACCTCCCCTAGCGTTAAAGGAAATGGTACTAGCCCTGATTTGCTGTGACCCTGAGGTACTTGAGAGCATACCCAACAATCTGTTTGGTTTAACACGTTACCCACTAAGGAGTGATAGTCGCTCAATGGATGCCGGTCTATATGGATATTAAAACTAGATTGGCATTTCTTTATGCATCCATCTTCAACCAGATTATCACAGAGCCTACAGATACAATTTTCTTCAGCTAACAATCCATCACAATTTCTTCTATCGGATCGTTTTCTGATACTCGCCTTTGCTTGTTGGTTTGGTTGATCTTGGAAAACTACGCCTCCATCATCATAATCGGAACCCATTCCAGAACCTCTTTCGACCTCTATGGTACTCTCGCCGGAACAGACTGCTCTGGTCAACATCATGGTTAACATCAAAATCCGGATCACAGTCTCTTGGGGCAAGTCCATCTTTGAGGAGGAAATAGAGAAGAATGAGAAGGGGGAAAAAGAAATTTTAAGGGAGAGGGGATGGGAAGTGAAGAAAACAATAAAAGGGAGAGGGGAGTCGACAGCTGCTTTCGGTCTTCAAGGCTCAGGTGCCGCCTCAGTCCTCCTGGAACAGACACTCTAGTGATACAACCTCTACCGTCTGTTCCTTATCACGGGACTTCTCTGGATCAGCAACCTTCTTGCAGTGGGATGAATGGACCCAAGTCTCTCTCTCAGCAACCTTCAATGCTGTGGTGCTAGTCAATAAGACCTGGTATGGTCCTTCCCATCTATCAATAAGACAACCTGAGCGTAGAAAATTTCGTATCATTACATAATCCCCAGGTTCAATGTCATGACAATTACTATCTGGTAAATCAGGAATCACCAACTTCAGATTATCATTTTGATTCCTCAACTGCTTACTCATATTAATTAAGTACTTTACAGTTACTTCATTGTTACATTTCAAATCATCCTGAGGGTTAATTATGACATGCGGTTGTCGACCAAACAGAATTTCAAAAGGAGACAGATTAAGAGGGGACCTGGGAGTGGTTCTGATGCTATACAAAACAATGGGTAAAGCTTCTGGCCACGTCAATCCTGTCTCTGCCATTACTTTACTCAATTTATTTTTAATAGTGCTGTTCACTCTTTCGACCTTCGCACTCGCCTGTGGACGGTACGGAGTGTGCAGCTTACTATCAATTCCCATCAACTTACACATTCCTTGAAAGACATCACCTGTAAAATGGGTACCCCTATCACTTTCAATGATTCTAGGGATACCATATCTACATACAAATTCCTGCACAATTTTCTTAGCTGTAAACATAGCGGTATTTGTAGCTGCTGGAAAAGCTTCAACCCAATTCGAGAAAACATCTATACAAACAAGTACATATTTCAAATTTCGACATGGGGGTAATTGAATGAAGTCAATTTGTATTACTTGGAAAGGGCCGCCGGCAGGTGGGATATGGGATGGTTCTGTTGGTATTGCTTTTCCAATATTCTTTCTCAGACAGGTAAGGCATGACATTGCTCTTTTACTCGCATGAGAGGAGAATCCTGGGGCGCACCAGTATGCTCTTACCAATTTGCACATCCCCTCCTTGCCTAGATGAGTCAGCCCGTGAGCTGCTTCAGCCAGACACGGAAGGTATGCCCTGGGGGCCACTGGTTTACCATGTCCATCCGTCCAGAGCCCTGAGGACTCCTGGCCATATCCCTTTGCCTTCCAGACTGCCTTCTCCTGAGTGGAACACAAATTCTGCATTTCACACAACTTTTGTGTGTTGATGGTATTAAATACCATCAGTTGTGTGGTGTCTGTCCGTATGGGGGTAGCAGCTGCAAGCTTTGCAGCTTCGTCTGCTCGGCTGTTACCAAGGGATACTGGGTCTTGACTATATGTATGTGCTTTACATTTGATAACAGCCACTCTGTCGGGTTCCTGTATCGCTGTTAGAAGCCTTTTTATGTGAGCTGCATGCGCTATCGGTGTACCAGCTGCCGTCATGAAATTTCTGAGACGCCATAGCGCTCCGAAATCATGGACTACCCCGAACGCGTATCTAGAATCGGTGTAGATATTGGCAGACTTACCCTTAGCCAATTCACATGCTCTGGTTAGGGCGACCAGTTCAGCAACCTGGGCTGAGTGAGGTGGGCCTAGCGGTTCCGCTTCTATGGTGTCTTGGTCATCTACGACTGCGTATCCAGTACACAAATCTCCCGAGTCTGACTGTCTGTGACAACTACCGTCCGTGTAGAACGTGAGTTCTGCATCTTCTAGTGGATTGTCACTGATGTCAGGCCTTGCGGAAAAATTTTGGGTCAAATATTCCATACAATCATGTGTATCTTCCTTTGCATTAAATCCTCCTTCCCCATCACTCTCACCTCCCACCCTTTGTGCCTGTCCAGGCACACCTGGGAGAAATGTTGCAGGGTTTAATGCGCTGCATCTCCTTATGGTGATGTTTACTGGGGCCATTAATGCCAATTCCCATCTCGTAAACCTTGCTGATGAGACATGTCTGGTTTGGGCAGAATTCAATAAGGCCGATACCGCATGTGGTGTATGGATTGTGAGGTTGTGGCCTAGCACGACATCTTCGCTTTTCGTCACTAGCAATGCTATCGCCGCAACGCTACGCAAGCATGTGGGGAGGGATCGCGCTACCGTGTCTAGCTGAGCGCTGTAGTATGCAATTGGCCTGCTGGCATCACCGTGTTTTTGTGTTAGTACACCTGCTGCGCACCCAGCACTTTCTGTTCCGTATAGTTCAAAGGGTTTCCCATAGTCTGGCATACCTAGTGCTGGTGCCTGCGTTAGGCACTGTTTGAGTCTCTCAAATGCTGTTTCGGATTCGTGTGTATGCGAAATCCGATCAGGTTTGTTTGAAGAGACCATTTCCTGCAAAGGTAGCGCCAATATGGAAAACCCTGGGATCCAATTACGGCAATACCCACACATTCCTAAAAACGTCCTGATCTGTTGCTGGGTTTGTGGCAGTGTCATGTCTCTAATGGCTTGGATTCTATCAGCGGTCAGGTGTCTCAGTCCTTGTGTTAGACAGTGTCCCAAGTATTTTACCTTAGCTTGGCATAATTGCAACTTGTCTTTGGAGACCTTGTGACCTGTGTCTGAAAGATGAAACAGGAGCTGTTTCGTATCCTTCAGGGATGCCTCCAATGAATCAGAACACAGTAGTAGATCATCCACGTACTGTATCAACACTGATCCACTTTCCGGTTGGAAAGACTGTAAACAATCATGCAAAGCCTGAGAAAATATACTTGGACTATCTATGAAACCTTGGGGTAACCGAGTCCACGTGTATTGGACTCCTCTGTATGTGAATGCAAACAAATATTGGCTGTCAGGGTGCAGAGGTACCGAAAAGAAAGCGGAGCAGAGGTCAATAACAGTGAAAAATTTGGCAGTGGGAGGAATTTGCATTAGGATGACAGCTGGATTAGGCACTACGGGGAACTGACTCTCAACTATTTTGTTAATCCCCCTTAGATCCTGCACTAGCCTGTAACCCCTCCCCCCACTCTTTTTAACAGGGAAGATGGGACTATTTGCTGTGCTGGACGTTCTTACTAGAATGCCCTGTTGTAGCAAGCGCTCTATTACCGGGAAAACTCCTAACTCCACCTCTGGCTTCAGAGGATACTGTGGGATTTTTGGAGCTATCCTACCATCTTTTACTTGTACTACTACTGGAGCTACATTTGCCATTAATCCAGTGTCCTGTCCATCTTTTGTCCAAAGCGACTCTGGTATCTGAGATGTCATCTCTTCTACTTGGGATGGATTCCTATTTGTCATAATGGAATGTGACATTAATTTTGATGGGGAGTCTAACATGTCTCGTACTTCCTGAGCGTGATTCTCAGGGATGTCCAAGAATACACCTTCAGGAGTACAATAAATGACGCAACCCATTTTACATAGTAAGTCTCTTCCCAGGAGATTGGTTGGTGCAGATGCAGCCAGCAAAAAGGAATGCTTGGTATGCAAAGGCCCTATTGTAATCTCGGCTGGTTTGCTAACAGGGTAGTGCTGGACTACTCCTGTTACTCCCATGGCTGGAATTGTCCTACCAGTGGTTCTCATGCCCACTGTCGAATTTATCACTGACTTGGCCGCCCCTGTGTCTACAAGAAAGTTTAAAGTTTTACCAGCTACATTGATTGCAATCTCTGGTTCGCTTCCAAGACTGGCAATCAATTTAACTGGTTGCAGATTACAGGTATGGCCACACCCCTATTGGGTATGCTGACCTCCCTGAATCCCGCTGGCAGCAACTACTTGTGAGGGAGTTAGTTGGGAACTACCAGAGGCATGCCAATCTCTGTTTGGGGGATATCTTTTTGTTTCCCCTGTATGTGGCTCAAAACTCCGCCTCTGTGGACCCTGCTCCCAATGTCGTGTGTTGTGTTGTTGTCTAGGGGGTTGAAAAGATCTTTGTACATTTCTTACTCTACAGTCTCGTGCAAAGTGTCCTGGTTTGTTACAAGAAAAACATGTTATTACACTTGCCTTACCCACAGGATTCGGTGGTACATACGCAGGCTGCCTTGTGGTCAGCGCCTGTATACTTACGGACATCAACTTATCACTTTGCGACTCCCTGTGCCTAGTGATATTTCTGTCGTGATCAATAGCAGCCTCTCTCAAGGTGGACACTGACAGACCTCGCCAACATGGCTGCGTGGTCTGTACCCTAGCTTTTAATGTTTCTTTCAAACCATCCATCAGTACAGATACTGCTACTTCTCGATGGTTTGGGTTGGTCTTAATGTCTTCTATACCAGTGTACTTTGCCATTTCTAATAGTGCCCGGTGAAAATATTCTGTTGCCGTTTCGGACTCCTTTTGCTTAATGGAAAATATTTTATTCCATTTAACAACGGCAGGGAAATACTCTTTTAGCTGTAAATTTATCCTTTTTACATTATCCTTGTTGTACACGTCTGTAAGCGGTACATCTTTATCCAATGCACAATCAGCTAAAAACTGAGTTGCATCAACATTGGAAGGTAAACAAGCTCTTAGCAGTATCTGCCAATCCTTGTTGTTGGGTTCTACCGTGTTACCTAAATCCCTGATGTATTTTTGGCTAGCAACTAAATCCTTCCTGGGGTCAGGAAATTCGGACACTATTGTTCTTAATTCCATTCTGGAAAATGGAGTGTACATGGCAATGTTCCTTATGGGAGTGGCTCCAGACACATCTGTTTTTCCATTGGGAACTGCTATTACCCTTACAGGAGCAATTCTAACAGCCTCTTCCTGTGTAGATTCTACAGCTTGTTGTGGTACAATTGTTTCAGTGTAGTGCATGGTGCCGTACTTACCCGTTGACACGACCTCACCTATCCCTCCGCTAGGGGCTTTCACTAATCTCGTGGGTGTCGCTGTGCCTACTGTGGTCTCTGCTATGGTGGCTGCAAGAGAGAGAGCTGAAATTGTTGCTGAATCGTCTTCTTGATCACACTCCTGAGGAAGGTTCAAAACAGGGTACATCTTGCACGGGTTAATACTTGCATGAGTTATTTGGTTAACATCATTAACATTTACAGTGTTACTAAGAGTTTGTGTTTTACAACCCAGTGCGTTTCTCTCCGCAATCAACTTCTCTCCTGCAATGTATGGTGGAGGAGGAGCTGTGGCAATCAACTTCCTGACTGCCCCAGATCCCGCCGCCAGAGCCAAACCTCTCTGTATCTCACCTTCCTGGTGCCATAACTGTAAATAATCATGATGCTGAATTCGTCTCTTTGCTGATTTTACGAGACATATCCTCCTCCTTAAATTTTGTAACACCTCTGGACTGAAGCTACCTATTCTTGGGAACTTGTCCCTGTCTTGTACAGTCATTCTCTCCCATTCATCACATAAAGATTCGGTGTGAATTCCATATTTTTCACACATTACATATCGTGCCGACCCAACTGGTCGGTTCACAGAATCAACCTGAACCAGGGTTGATCGCCCCCTACCTGAGCAACTGGCCCCCATAGTCTGCAGGTGTTGCTTAGTCCTCCTTGGATCTCTGTATCAAGGTTTTCAGCAAGCCTTTTCAGACAACCAAATTACTCCACAGTAGGCCGGCGGTGGCGGTTTACCGAGTACCCCACTCACTCGCCCACCTCGACCAATACGACCTGATCACACCGACGTGGTGCTGGCGTACTCGATACAGGGCCCCTATGGAACCTTCAGTTTACTGGAACATATGAGGGTTACCCGCAGGACACTTACTCTTTCCAGTAAAGGTGGGGTTGTTAGATAGTTCCTGAGTGACCAGCGAACTTCCCTTCCAAAAATAAAAAATTACACAAATCACGTCAGAATGTACAAATAGCGTTTGTGACCACTTTACTCTAATGGTATTAGGTCAGATTACTAACTACTGCACACAATTACGTGCGGTCCAATCGTTCAGTACACGAGCACTACTTGTCATGTACTGAAAGACCAATGGAATCGATGTTTCCGGCCGCGATTCCTTCAGCAAGAGCTTATGGCCTATATGGGTTCTGCACCAACACCCCAGGCGTTGTGCCACTGGACTTTTATAGCGGACCTTTTACCTTACGACCTCCTGGTCTTGTTCCTTATGACCTCCTGGTCTTGTTCCTTATGACCTCCTGGTCTTGTTACCTTATGGTCCGCTATACTCTAATGCTCAAATATTATTTAACCAGGGATGCCTCCCTGGCCACCGTATATGTCACTTACACGTATGTCCCTTGACGAGTACCCGGCTTTCCTTTTGGTTCCACCTTAAAGTTATATAAACTTTTGTATACAAAACACACTCACTCAACACATGTACACTTTGTTTCTATGTCTATTTCTGCGCAGAAATTGTCTTCAGGCCAAGAGTGTTACCAATTAGGAGCAGGATCTGTTAAACTAAATTTCAGATTTTCCAAAAATAGATTTGCGTTATTTACCGCGTCGCGTTATCTACCGCTGTGCGTTACTTATCGCTTTTGCGCTAATTATCGCTTTGCGCTAATTCAACTTTTCGTGACTTGGGCTACGTGGGCGTAACCAGACGCTCCGTTGCGTAATGTACGCTGCGTGCGTCTACCTTTTGGATTGCGTACGCTAGTCTTTGTTAGCGACACGTGTACGTAATGCAAAGGATCCACCGTAACACAATATATATACTTTTATCAATGTAAATGATCCCTGATCATCTACCGCAATCCACACTGCCTTGTATCTCAGACAAACCGTGTGTTTGTTCTATACTTTAACTATTACCTCTACTATTAAATAACAGCAAATCTCTTTTTAGCACTTTCTATCAACTAAAAAAATTGGCAAACAGGAATAGTGATATACGAAATTTGAAAAAGAAATGCAGATATATGTATGCGTACGCAAGACAAAAGAAAAATAAACAGTTTTAAAAGACACATGCGTTTTGTTCTTACTTCCGGTTACCGGATTCCTTCAGCACTCTTTACCTAAGCGAAGCAGACGCTTATCCCGTCAGCAACTGCGAGACAACCTCCCACCCTTTGCTGGGGGATAATGTCTGCTGATCTACCTAGTGCAGATGTGAAAAGGACCGGACGAGCCCGCAATTGACAATGCTAAATTCCTTTGTCGTATAAACAACCCTTATGAAGCTAAGAACACTGTACGCTGTTTATTTAAGAAATACCGTAATGATACGCTATTTGCGTAACGATCGCTCAGCCGTAGGCGAGACGCTCAAGCGTCACGTTCGCTCACGGCCCAGTGATCACAGGACACGTTATTGGTTATGTCTAGGGGAAAGATTCGCTGTAACGTAGCATACGCTAGAGACCACGAGGAGGTCACCAGCGGTGCAGACGCTCACAACACTATACCTTGATATTAAACCTTATACCGATGAAACACACAGAATACCTTAATGTGAGTACAGGGTGTAAATGCAACCTTGTGTAACCTGACTACCTACAAAGCTGTTTGAGCGTCACCGACGCTCAAGTGAACACTTAACACTATAGTAAATACACTGATACTGGTTTAGGTTTCCAAGGCCTATTAACTGTATTATGTCTAATATACTTGTAAAAGGGGATAACAGTACATATGATACACTACAATATAACAGAGACTTCCTAACCACAGAACTAAACAATGAATACAAAAAGACAATACTACACTGACCTAAATGCAATACAATACAATACTACTATGAAGTATTTAAGAGAAAAGAGGAGAGAGAGAGATAGAGAGAGAGAGAGAGAGAGAGAGAGAGAGAGATATTGGCTCGCAGAAAGACAATGATTATGGAGAGAACTTACGCACAAAGGGTATGATCGCCTGCGCCTCGATATCCAGCTCCCGATTATCAGCAGATAACCGTTGATGAGAGAGTGAGAGCTGGATGTGGTCGGCCTGCCTATTTATGCCCCACACACAATGCAATCTCCTGGTCCTACAATCCCATTGTCCATTGGCCGAAGGAATTCGGCCCTGTATCATAACAAAAGGTCATAGGGTGATTCATACAGGTGGGCTGTGACGATTTCCAACAGCTCAGGTGGGTGGGAAACTGGGTTTCCCGCCGCATACCTGAGTATGTGTAATTAATAGAAATGGACATAAACTTCTTATGTCCATAACTATTCGCACGAGCGATTAATACGCTCCAAACCAACACCGGAATATTGCTAATTAAATACTCTTCCGATGGGTACCAAACACTGCTGTATGATTCCTGTTAAACCCTTCGTACGATATAAGGAGGGACTCCTCAGCTCTGGGACATTGTACTTTAACCAAACTTACAGAATCTATCAAAGGGACCATGATCTATAAACTACATTAATTGTGAACATTTGTAACGAATGAGTCGCACGCTACGATCACATAAACTCTACCGTAAATGCGCATACTGCGCGTGCGAGTGCACGCTATTGCGAGTATGCGCTTCCACGGGAGAGCGTACGCACGCGCAGCACGGACCAGTGTGCGGTGCAAATATGGCAGTGTGCATTAAGACATTTTTCTGACTTTGACAGGGAACAGGCCGGTAGTGTGTGTGTATATGAGATGGGGAACAGGCCTGTAGTGTGTGTGTATATGAGATGGGGGGAACAGGCCGGTAGTGTGTGTGTATATGAGATAGGAGAACAGGCCGGTAGTGTGTGTGTATATGAGATGGGGAACAGGCCGGTAGTGTGTGTGTATATGAGTTGGGGGAACAGGCCGGTAGTGTGTGTGTATATGAGATGAGGGAACAGGCCGGTAGTGTGTGTGTGTGTATATGAGATGAGGGAACAGGCCGGTAGTGTGTGTATATGAGATGGGGAACAGGCCTGTAGTGTGTGTGTATATGAGATGGGGAACAGGCCGGTAGTGTGTGTGTATATTAGATGAGGGAACAGGCCGGTAGTGTGTATGTGTGTGTGTGTGTATATGAGATGGGGGAACAGACCGGTAGTGTGTGTGTATATGAGATGGGGAACAGGCCTGTAGTGTGTGTGTATATGAGATGGGGAACAGGCCGGTAGTGTGTGTGTATATGAGATGGGGAACAGGCCGGTAGTGTGTGTGTATGTGAGATGGGGGAACAGGCCGGTAGTGTGTGTGTATATGAGATGGGGGAACAGGCCGGTAGTGTGTGTGTATATGAGATGAGGGAACAGGCCGGTAGTGTGTGTGTATATGAGATGGGGGAACAGGCCGGTAGTGTGTGTGTATATGAGATGGGAGAACAGGCCGGTAGTATGTGTGTGTGTGTATGAGATGGGGGAACAGGCCGGTAGTGTGTGTGTATATGAGATGGGAGAACAGGCCGGTAGTGTGTGTGTATATGAGATGGGGGAACAGGCCGGTAGTGTGTGTATATGAGATGGGGGAGCAGGCCGGTAGTGTGTGTGTGTATATGAGATGGGGGAACAGGCTGGTAGTGTGTGTATATGAGATGGGGGAACAGGCCAGTAGTGTGTGTGTATATGAGATGAGGGAACAGGCCGGTAGTGTGTGTGTATATGGGATGTGGGAACAGGCCCGTAGTGTGTGTGTATATGAGATGGGGAACAGGCTGGTAGTGTGTGTGTATATGAGATGGGGGAACAGGCCGGTAGTGTGTGTGTGTTGAGATGGGAGAACAGGCTGGTAGTGTGTGTGTATATGAGATGGTGAACAGGCCGGTAGTGTGTGTATACGAGATGGAGAACAGGCCGGTAGTGTGTGTGTATATGAGATGGAGAACGGGCCGGTAGTGTGTGTGTGTATATGAGATGGGAGAACAGGCCGGTAGTGTGTGTTTATGAGATGGGAAAACAGGCCGGTAGTGTGTGTGTGTGTGTGTGTGTGTGTGTGTGTGTGTGTGTGTATGAGATGGGGGAACAGGCCGGTAGTGTGTGTGTATATGAGATGGGGGAACAGGCCGGTAGTGTGTATATGAGATGGGGGAACAGGCCGGTAGTGTGTGTGTGTATATGAGATGGGGGAACAGGCTGGTAGTGTGTGTATATGAGATGGGGGAACAGGCCGGTAGAGTGTGTGTGTAAGGTGGGGGAGCAGGCCGGTAGTGTGTGTGTATATGAGATGGGGGGAACAGGCCGGTAGTGTGTGTGTATATGAGATGGGGGAACAGGCCGGTAGTGTGTGTGTATATGAGATGGGGAACAGGCCGGTAGTGTGTGTGTATATTAGATGAGGGAACAGGCCGGTAGTATGTGTGTATATGAGATGTGGAACAGGCCGATAGTGTGTGTGTATGTGAGATGGGGGAACAGGCCAGTAGTGTGTGTGTATATGAGATGGGGGGAACAGGCCGGTAGTGTGTGTGTATATGAGATGGGAGAACAGGCCGGTAGTATGTGTGTGTGTGTATGAGATGGGGGAACAGGCCGGTAGTGTGTGTGTATATGAGATGGGAGAACAGGCCGGTAGTGTGTGTGTATATGAGATGGGGGAACAGGCCGGTAGTGTGTGTATATGAGATGGGGGAGCAGGCCGGTAGTGTGTGTGTGTATATGAGATATGGGAACAGGCTGGTAGTGTGTGTATATGAGATGGGGGAACAGGCCAGTAGTGTGTGTGTATATGAGATGAGGGAACAGGCCGGTAGTGTGTGTGTATATGGGATGTGGGAACAGGCCCGTAGTGTGTGTGTATATGAGATGGGGAACAGGCTGGTAGTGTGTGTGTATATGAGATGGGGGAACAGGCCGGTAGTGTGTGTGTGTTGAGATGGGAGAACAGGCTGGTAGTGTGTGTGTATATGAGATGGGGGAACAGGCCGGTAGTGTGTGTGTATATGAGATGGGAGAACAGGCCGGTAGTGTGTGTGTGTATATGAGATGGGGGAACAGGCCGGTAGTGTGTGTGTATATGAGATGGGAGAACAGGCCGGTAGTGTGTGTGTATATGAGATGGGGGAACAGGCCGGTAGTGTGTGTATATGAGATGGGGGAGCAGGCCGGTAGTGTGTGTGTATATGAGATGGGGGAACAGGCCTGTAGTGTGTGTGTATATGAGATGGGTTAACAGGCAGGTAGTGTGTGTGTATATGAGATGGGGGAACAGGCTGGTAGTGTGTGTATATGAGATGGGGAACAGGCCGGTAGTGTGTGTGTGTATGGGATGTGGGAACGGGCCCGTAGTGTGTGTGTATATGAGATGGGGAACAGGCTGGTAGTGTGTGTGTGTATATGAGATGGGGGAACAGGCCGGTAGTGTGTGTGTATATGAGATGGGAGAACAGGCCGGTAGTGTGTGTATACGAGATGGAAAACAGGCCGGTAGTGTGTGTGTATATGAGATGGGGGAACAGGCTGGTAGTGTGTGTATATGAGATGGGAGAACAGGCCGGTAGTGTGTGTGTATATGAGATGAGGGAACAGGCCGGTAGTGTGTGTGTATATGAGATGGGAGAACAGGCTGGTACTGTGTGTGTATATGAGATGAGGGAACAGGCCGGTAGTGTGTGTATACGAGATGGAGAACAGGCCGGTAGTGTGTGTGTATATGAGATGGGAGAACAGGCTGGTAGTGTGTGTATATGAGATGGGGGAAGAGGCCGGTAGTGTGTGTGTATATGAGATGGGGGAACAGGCCGGTAGTGTGTGTATACGAGATGGAGAACAGGCCGGTAGTGTGTGTGTATATGAGATGGGGAACAGGCTGGTAGTGTGTGTATATGAGATGGGGGAACAGGCCGGTAGTGTGTGTGTATATGAGATGGGGGAACAGGCCGGTAGTGTGTGTATATGAGATGGGAGAACAGGCTGGTAGTGTGTGTATATGGGATGTGGGAACAGGCCGGTAGTGTGTGTGTATATGAGATGTGGGAACAGGCCGGTAGTGTGTGTGTATATGAGATGGGGGAACAGGCCGGTAGTGTGTGTGTATATGAGATGGGGGAACAGGCCGGTAGTGTGTGTGTATATGAGATGGGGGAACAGGCCGGTAGTGTGTGTGTATATGAGATGGGGGAACAGGCCTGCAGTGTGTGTGTATATGAGATGGGGAACAGGCTGGTAGTGTGTGTATATTAGATGGGGAACAGGCCGGTAGTGTGTGTGTATATGAGATGGGGGAACAGGCCGGTAGTGTGTGTGTGTGTATATGAGATGGGGGAACAGGCTGGTAGTGTGTGTGTATATGAGATGGGGGAACAGGCCGGTAGTGTGTGTGTATATGAGATGGGGGAACAGGCCTGTAGTGTGTGTGTATATGAGATGGGGGAACAGGCTGGTAGTGTGTATGTGTATATGAGATGGGGGAACAGGCCGGTAGTGTGTGTGTATATGAGATGAGGGAACAGGCCGGTAGTGTGTGTGTATATGGGATGTGGTAACAGGCCCGTAGTGTGTGTGTATATGAGATGGGGAACAGGCTGGTAGTGTGTGTGTGTGTATATGAGATGGAAGAACAGGCCGGTAGTGTGTGTGTATATGAGATGGGGAACAGGCTGGTAGTGTGTGTGTGTATATGAGATGGCGGAACCTGCCGGTAGTGTGTGTGTATATGAGATGGGAGAACAGGCCGGTAGTGTGTGTATACGAGATGGAGAACAGGCCGGTAGTGTGTGTGTATATGAGATGGGAGAACAGGCTGGTAGTGTGTGTATATGAGATGGGGGAACAGGCCGGTAGTGTGTGTGTATATGAGATGGGGGAACAGGCCGGTAGTGTGTGTATACGAGATGGAGAACAGGCCGGTAGTGTGTGTGTATATGAGATGGGGAACAGGCTGGTAGTGTGTGTATATGAGATGGGGGAACAGGCCGGTAGTGTGTGTGTATATGAGATGGGGGAACAGGCCGGTAGTGTGTGTATATGAGATGGGAGAACAGGCTGGTAGTGTGTGTATATGGGATGTGGGAACAGGCCGGTAGTGTGTGTGTATATGAGATGTGGGAACAGGCCGGTAGTGTGTGTGTATATGAGATGGGGGAACAGGCCGGTAGTGTGTGTGTATATGAGATGGGGGAACAGGCCGGTAGTGTGTGTGTATATGAGATGGGGGAACAGGCCGGTAGTGTGTGTGTATATGAGATGGGGGAACAGGCCTGCAGTGTGTGTGTATATGAGATGGGGAACAGGCTGGTAGTGTGTGTATATTAGATGGGGAACAGGCCGGTAGTGTGTGTGTATATGAGATGGGGGAACAGGCCGGTAGTGTGTGTGTGTGTATATGAGATGGGGGAACAGGCTGGTAGTGTGTGTGTATATGAGATGGGGGAACAGGCCGGTAGTGTGTGTGTATATGAGATGGGGGAACAGGCCTGTAGTGTGTGTGTATATGAGATGGGGGAACAGGCTGGTAGTGTGTGTGTATATGAGATGGGGGAACAGGCCGGTAGTGTGTGTGTATATGAGATGAGGGAACAGGCCGGTAGTGTGTGTGTATATGGGATGTGGTAACAGGCCCGTAGTGTGTGTGTATATGAGATGGGGAACAGGCTGGTAGTGTGTGTGTGTGTATATGAGATGGAAGAACAGGCCGGTAGTGTGTGTGTATATGAGATGGGGAACAGGCTGGTAGTGTGTGTGTGTATATGAGATGGCGGAACCTCTCGGTAGTGTGTGTGTATATGAGATGGGAGAACAGGCCGGTAGTGTGTGTGTATATGAGATGGGGGGAACAGGCCGGTAGTGTGTGTGTATATGAGATGGGAGAACAGGCCGGTAGTGTGTGTGTATATGAGATGGGGAACAGGCTGGTAGTGTGTGTGTGTGTATATGAGATGGCGGAACCGGCCGGTAGTGTGTGTGTATATGAGATGAGGGAACAGGCCGGTAGTGTGTGTGTATATGAGATGGGAGAACAGGCCGGTAGTGTGTGTGTATATGAGATGAGGGAACAGGCTGGTAGTGTGTGTGTATATGAGATGGGGAACAGGCTGGTAGTGTGTGAGTATATGAGATGAGGGAACAGGCCGGTAGTGTGTGTGTATATAAGATGGGGAACAGGCTGGTAGTGTGTGAGTATATGAGATGAGGGAACAGGCCGGTTGTGTGTGTGTATATGAGATGGGGAACAGGCCGGTAGTGTGTGTGTATATGAGATGGGGGAACAGGCCGGTAGTGTGTGTGTATATGAGATGGGGAGCAGGCCGGTTGTGTGTGTGTATATGAGATGAGAGAACAGGCCAGTAATGTGTGTGTATATGAGATGGGGGAACAGGCTGGTAGTGTGTGTGTGTGTGTGTGTATATGAGATGGCGGAACCGGCCGGTAGTGTGTGTGTATATGAGATGGGGAACAGGCCGGTAGTGTGTGTGTATATGAGATGGGAGAACAGGCCGGTAGTGTGTGTGTGTATATGAGATGGGGGAACAGGCCGGTAGTGTGTGTGTATATGAGATGGGGAACAGGCCGGTAGTGTGTGTATATGAGATGGGGAGCAGGCTGGTAGTATGTGTGTATATGAGATGGGGGAACAGGCCGGTAGTGTGTGTATATGAGATGGGGAGCAGGCCGGTAGTGTGTGTGTATATGGGATGTGGGAACAGGCCGGTAGTGTGTGTGTATATGAGATGGGGGAACAGGCCGGTAGTGTGTGTGTATATGGGATGTGGGAACAGGCCGGTAGTGTGTGTGTATATGAGATGGGGGAACAGGCCGGTAGTGTGTGTGTATATGAGATGGAAGAACAGGCCGGTAGTGTGTGTGTATATGAGATGGGGAACAGGCCGGTAGTGTGTATATATGAGATGGGAGAACAGGCCGGTAGTGTGTGTATATGAGATGGGGGAACAGGCTGGTAGTGTGTGTGTATATGGGATGTGGGAACAGGCCGGTAGTGTGTGTGTATATGAGATGAGGGAACAGGCCGGTAGTGTGTGTGTGTATATGGGATGGGGGAACAGGCCGGTAGTGTGTGTGTATAAGAAATGGAGAACAGGCCGGTAGTGTGTGTATATGAGATGGGGGAACAGGCCGGTAGTGTGTGTGTATATGAGATGGGAGAACAGGCCGGTAGTGTGTGTATATGAGATGGGGAACAGGCTGGTAGTGTGTGTGTATATGAGATGGGGAACAGGCCGCTAGTGTGTGTGTATATGAGATGGGGAAACAGGATGGTAGTGTGTGTATATGAGATGGGGGAACAGGCCGGTAGTGTGTGTGTATATGAGATGGGGGAACAGGCCTGTAGTGTGTGTGTATATGAGATGGGGAACAGGCTGGAAGTGTGTGTATATGAGATGGGGGAACAGGCCGGTAGTGTGTGTGTATATGAGATGAGGGAACAGGCCGGTAGTGTGTGTGTATATGAGATGGGGGAACAGGCCTGTAGTGTGTGTGTATATGAGATGGGGAACAGGCCGGTAGTGTGTGTGTATATGAGATGGGGGAACAGGCCCGTAGTGTGTGTGTATATGAGATGGGAGAACAGGCTGGTAGTGTGTGTGTATATGAGATGGGGAACAGGCCGGTAGTGTGTGTATACGAGATGGAGAACAGGCCGGTAGTGTGTGTGTATATGAGATGGGGGAACAGGCTGGTAGTGTGTGTATATGAGATGGGGGAACAGGCCGGTAGTGTGTGTGTATATGAGATGAGGGAACAGGCCGGTAGTGTGTGTGTATATGGGATGTGGTAACAGGCCCGTAGTGTGTGTGTATATGAGATGGGGAACAGGCCGGTAGTGTGTGTGTATATGAGATGGGGAACAGGCTGATAGTGTGTGTGTGTATATGAGATGGCGGAACCGGCCGGTAGTGTGTGTGTATATGAGATGGGAGAACAGGCCGGTAGTGTGTGTGTGTATATGAGATGGGAGAACAGGCCGGTAGTGTGTGTGTGTATATGAGATGGGAGAACAGGCCGGTAGTGTGTGTGTATATGAGATGGGAGAACAGGCTGGTAGTGTGTGTGTATATGAGATGGCGGAACCGGCCGGTAGTGTGTGTGTTTATGAGATGGGGAACCGGCCGGTAGTGTGTGTGTATATGAGATGGGGAACAGGCCGGTAGTGTGTGTATATGAGATGGGGAGCAGGCTGGTAGTGTGTGTGTATATGAGATGGGGGAACAGGCCGGTAGTGTGTGTATATGAGATGGGGAACAGGCCGGTAGTGTGTGTATATGGGATGTGGGAACAGGCCGGTAGTGTGTGTATATGAGATGGGGAGCAGGCTGGTAGTGTGTGTGTATATGGGATGTGGGAACAGGCCGGTAGTGTGTGTGTATATGAGATGGGGGAACAGGCCGGTAGTGTGTGTGTATATGGGATGTGGGAACAGGCCGGTAGTGTGTGTGTATATGAGATGAGGAAACAGGCTGGTAGTGTGTGTGTATATGAGATGGGAGAACAGGCTGGTAGTGTGTGTGTGTATATGAGATGGGGGAACAGGCCGGTAGTGTGTGTATATGAGATGGGGGAACAGGCCGGTAGTGTGTGTGTATATGAGATGGGAGAACAGGCTGGTAGTGTGTGTGTGTATATGAGATGGGAGAACAGGCCGGTAGTATGTGTATATGAGATGGGGGAACAGGCTGGTAGTGTGTGTGTATATGGGATGTGGGAACAGGCCGGTAGTGTGTGTGTATATGAGATGGGAGAACAGGCTGGTAGTGTGTGTGTGTATATGAGATGGGGGAACAGGCCGGTAGTGTGTGTATATGAGATGGGAGAACAGGCCGGTAGTGTGTGTATATGAGATGGGGGAACAGGCTGGTAGTGTGTGTGTATATGGGATGTGGGAACAGGCCGGTAGTGTATGTGTATATGAGATGAGGGAACAGGCTGGTAGTGTGTGTGTATATGAGATGGGGAACAGGCCGGTAGTGTGTGTGTATATGAGATGGGAGAACAGGCTGGTAGTGTGTGTGTGTATATGAGATGGGGGAACAGGCCGGTAGTGTGTGTATATGAGATGGGGGAACAGGCCGGTAGTGTGTGTATATGAGATGGGGGAACAGGCCGGTAGTGTGTGTGTATATGAGATGGGGGAACAGGCCGGTAGAGTGTGTGTGTATATGAGATGGGGGAACAGGCTGGTAGTGTGTGTATATGAGATGGGATGACAGGCCGGTAGTGTGTGTTTATGAGATGGGGGAACATGCCTGTAGTGTGTGTGTATATGAGATGGGGGAACAGGCCTGTAGTGTGTGTGTATATGAGATGGGGAACAGGCCTGTAGTGTGTGTGTATATGAGATGGGGAACAGGCTGGTAGTGTGTGGTATATGAGATGGGAGAACAGGCTGGTAGTGTGTGTGTGTATATGAGATGGGGGAACAGGCCGGTAGTGTGTGTATATGAGATGGGGAACAGGCTGGTAGTGTGTGTGTATATGGGATGGGGGAACAGGCTGGTAGTATGTGTGTATATGGGATGTGGGAACAGGCCGGTAGTGTATGTGTATATGAGATGAGGGAACAGGCTGGTAGTGTGTGTGTATATGAGATGGGGAACAGGCCGGTAGTGTGTGTGTATATGAGATGGGAGAACAGGCTGGTAGTGTGTGTGTGTATATGAGATGGGGGAACAGGCCGGTAGTGTGTGTATATGAGATGGGGGAACAGGCCGGTAGTGTGTGTGTATATGAGATGGGGGAACAGGCCGGTAGAGTGTGTGTGTATATGAGATGGGGGAACAGGCTGGTAGTGTGTGTATATGAGATGGGATGACAGGCCGGTAGTGTGTGTTTATGAGATGGGGGAACAGGCCTGTAGTGTGTGTGTATATGAGATCTCACACACTACACACACTACCGGGGGAACAGGCTGGTAGTGTGTGTGTATATGGGATGTGGGAACAGGCCGGTAGTGTATGTGTATATGAGATGAGGGAACAGGCTGGTAGTGTGTGTGTATATGAGATGGGGAACAGGCCGGTAGTGTGTGTGTATATGAGATGGGAGAACAGGCTGGTAGTGTGTGTGTGTATATGAGATGGGGGAACAGGCCGGTAGTGTGTGTATATGAGATGGGGGAACAGGCCGGTAGTGTGTGTGTATATAAGATGGGGGAACAGGCCGGTAGAGTGTGTGTGTATATGAGATGGGGGAACAGGCTGGTAGTGTGTGTATATGAGATGGGATGACAGGCCGGTAGTGTGTGTTTATGAGATGGGGGAACAGGCCTGTAGTGTGTGTGTATATGAGATGGGGGAACAGGCCTGTAGTGTGTGTGTATATGAGATGGGGAACAGGCCTGTAGTGTGTGTGTATATGAGATGGGGAACAGGCTGGTAGTGTGTGTATATGAGATGGGGGAACAGGCTGGTAGTGTGTGTGTATATGGGATGGGGGAACAGGCCGGTAGTATGTGTGTATATGAGATGGGGGAACAGGCCGGTAGTGTATGTGTATATGAGATGGAAGTACAGGCCGGTAGTGTGTGTGTATATGAGATGGGGAACAGGCTGGTAGTGTGTGTGTATGAGATGGGGAACAGGCCGGTAGTGTGTGTGTATATGAGATGGGAGAACAGGCTGGTAGTGTGTGTGTGTGTATATGAGATGGGGAACAGGCCGGTAGTGTGTGTGTATATGAGATGGGGAACAGGCTGGTAGTGTGTGTATATGAGATGGGAGAACAGGCCGGTAGTGTGTGTGTATATGAGATGGGGGAACAGGCTGGTAGTGTGTGTGTATATGGGATGTGGGAACAGGCCGGTAGTGTATGTGTATATGAGATGAGGGAACAGGCTGGTAGTGTGTGTGTATATGAGATGGGGAACAGGCCGGTAGTGTGTGTGTATATGAGATGGGAGAACAGGCTGGTAGTGTGTGTGTGTATATGAGATGGGGGAACAGGCCGGTAGTGTGTGTATATGAGATGGGGTGAACAGGCCGGATGGGGTGAACAGGCCGGTAGTGTGTGTATATGAGATGGGGAACAGGCTGGTAGTGTGTGTGTATATGAGATGGGAGAACAGGCCGGTAGTATGTGTATATGAGATGGGGGAACAGGCTGGTAGTGTGTGTGTATATGGGATGTGGGAACAGGCCGGTAGTGTGTGTGTATATGAAATGAGGGAACAGGCCGGTAGTGTGTGTATATGAGATGGGGAACAGGCTGGTAGTGTGTGTATATGAAATGAGGGAACAGGCCGGTAGTGTGTGTATATGAGATGGGGAACAGGCTGGTAGTGTGTGTGTATATGGGATGTGGGAACAGGCCGGTAGTGTATGTGTATATGAGATGAGGGAACAGGCTGGTAGTGTGTGTGTATATGAGATGGGGAACAGGCCGGTAGTGTGTGTGTATATGAGATGGGAGAACAGGCTGGTAGTGTGTGTGTGTATATGAGATGGGGGAACAGGCCGGTAGTGTGTGTATATGAGATGGGGTGAACAGGCCGGATGGGGTGAACAGGCCGGTAGTGTGTGTATATGAGATGGGGAACAGGCTGGTAGTGTGTGTGTATATGAGATGGGAGAACAGGCCGGTAGTATGTGTATATGAGATGGGGGAACAGGCTGGTAGTGTGTGTATATGGGATGTGGGAACAGGCCGGTAGTGTGTGTGTATATGAAATGAGGGAACAGGCCGGTAGTGTGTGTATATGAGATGGGGAACAGGCTGGTAGTGTGTGTGTATATGAGATGGGGAACAGGCCGGTAGTGTGTGTGTATATGAGATGGGGGAACAGGCCGGTAGAGTGTGTGTGTATATGAGATGGGGGAACAGGCTGGTAGTGTGTGTATATGAGATGGGATGACAGGCCGGTAGTGTGTGTTTATGAGATGGGGGAACAGGCCTGTAGTGTGTGTGTATATGAGATGGGGGGAACAGGCCTGTAGTGTGTGTGTATATGAGATGGGGAACAGGCCTGTAGTGTGTGTGTATATGAGATGGGG
This sequence comes from Pseudophryne corroboree, assembly GCF_028390025.1. Taxonomy (NCBI): domain Eukaryota; kingdom Metazoa; phylum Chordata; class Amphibia; order Anura; family Myobatrachidae; genus Pseudophryne; species Pseudophryne corroboree. Next base: position 515,490,040 of record NC_086450.1, on the reverse strand, counting down.
AACAGGCTGGTAGTGTGTGTATATGAGATGGGGGAACAGGCCGGTAGTGTGTGTGTATATGAGATGAGGGAACAGGCCGGTAGTGTGTGTGTATATGAGATGGGGGAACAGGCCTGTAGTGTGTGTGTATATGAGATGGGGGAACAGGCCTGTAGTGTGTGTGTATATGAGATGAGGGAACAGGCCGGTAGTGTGTGTGTATATGAGATGAGGGAACAGGCCGGTAGTGTGTGTGTATATGAGATGAGGGAACAGGCCGGTAGTGTGTGTGTATATGAGATGAGGGAACAGGCCGGTAGTGTGTGTATACGAGATGGAGAACAGGCCGGTAGTGTGTGTATATGAGATGGGGGAACAGGCTGGTAGTGTGTGTGTATATGGGATGTGGGAACAGGCCGGTAGTGTGTGTGTATATGAGATGAGGGAATAGGCCGGTAGTGTGTGTGTATATGAGATGGGAGAACAGGCCGGTAGTGTGTGTATATGAGATGGGGGAACAGGCCGGTAGTGTGTGTGTATATGAGATGGGGAACAGGCCGGTAGTGTGTGAGTATATGAGATGGAGAACAGGCCGGTAGTGTGTGTATATGGGATGTGGGAACAGGCTGGTAGTGTGTGTGTGTAAGGTGGGGGAGCAGGCCAGTAGTGTGTGTGTAAGGTGGGGGAGCAGGCCGGTAGTGTGTGTGTGTGTGTGTAAGGTGGGGTGAGCAGGCCGGTAGTGTGTCTGTACAGCCACTTCCTTAGTAACGCATTGTGTCATGTCCTCCTACCAGCTGGATGAGAATGTGCAGGTGCTGTTGAAGCGTTATGATCAGGAGGCAGGTTTCCAGAGCTGTGTACCTGATGGCCCTCCAGAAGCGAAGGAGAGTTCCGTGGAGTCAGAGGCTGGAGTGAAGGGGCTGCCACCCTCAGAGGGGTCCGATGTGAAAGGTAACACAGTGCCATATCTCCAATTTGTCCTGATGGAAATGTTATGTATCATTGGCTTAGAGTGGCATTGCGGCATAATGGCAGAGGAGGGGAGAGCCAAGATGGCTTCCTCACCTGGTATCCCCATGGGTGGGATGGGCACTACATGGAGCTGATGATCCAGTGTAACCTCTAGCGTGCCTCACCTGGTATCCCCATGGGTGGGATGGGCAGTACATGGAGCTGATGATCCAGTGTGTAACCCCTAGTGCGCCTCACCTGGTATCCCCATGGGTGGGATGGACAGTACATGGAGCTGATGATCCAGTGTAACCTCTAGCGTGCCTCACCTAGTATCCCCATGGGTGGGATGGGCAGTACATGGAGCTGATGATCCAGTGTAACCTCTAGCACGCCTCACCTGGTATCCCCATGGGTGGGATGGGCAGTACATGGAGCTGATGATCCAGTGTAACCTCCAGCGTGCCTCACCTAGTATCCCCATGGGTGGGATGGGTACTACGTGGAGCTGATGATCCAGTCTAACCTCTAGCACGCCTCACCTGGTATCCCCATGGGTGGGATGGGCACTACATGGAGCTGATGATCCAGTGTAACCCCTAGCGTGCCTCACCTGGTATCCCCATGGGTGGGATGGGCAGTACATGGAGCCGATGATCCAGTGTAACCTCTAGCGTGCCTCACCTGGTATCCCCATGGGTGGGATGGGCAGTACATGGAGCTGATGATCCAGTGTAACCTCTAGCATGCCTCACCTGGTATCCCCATGGGTGGGATAGGCAGTACATGCAGCTGATGATCCAGTGTAACCTCTAGCATGCCTCACCTGGTATCCCCATGGGTGGGATGGGCACTACATGGAGCTGATGATCCAGTGTAACCTCTAGCGTGCCTCACCTGGTATCCCCATGGGTGGGATGGGCAGTACATGGAGCTGATGATCCAGTGTAACCTCTAGCATGCCTCACCTGGTATCCCCATGGGTGGGATGGGCAGTACATGGAGCTGATGATCCAGTGTAACCTCTAGCGTGCCTCACCTGTTATCCCCATGGATGGGATGGGCACTACTTGGAGCTGATGATCCAGTGTAACCTCTAGCACGCCTCACCTGGTATCCCCATGGGTGGGATGGGCACTACTTGTAGCTGATGATCCAGTGTAACCTCTAGCACGCCTCACCTGGTATCCCCATTGGTGGGATGGGCACTACATGGAGCTGATGATCCAGTGTAACCTCTAGCACGCCTCACCTGGTATCCCCATGGGTGGGATGGACAGTACATGGAGCTGATGATCCAGTGTAACCTCTAGTGCGCCTCACCTGGTATCCGCATGGGTGGGATGGACAGTACATGGAGCTGATGATCCAGTGTAACCTCTGTAGTGCGCCTCACCTGGTATCCCCATGGGTGGGATGGGCAGTACATGGAGCTGATGATCCAGTGTAACCTCTAGCGTGCCTCACCTGGTATCCCCATGGGTGGGATGGACAGTACATGGAGCTGATGATCCAGTGTAACCTCTAGCGCGCCTCACCTGGTATCCCCATGGGTGGGATGGGCAGTACATGGAGCTTATTATCCAGTGTAACCTCTAGCGTGCCTCACCTAGTATCCCCATGAGTGGGATGGGCACTACATGGAGCTGATGATCCAGTGTAACCTTTAGCAAGCCTCACCTGGTATCCCCATGGGTGGGATGGGCACTACATGGAGCTGATGATCCAGTGTAACCTCTAGCGTGCCTCACCTGGTATCCCCATGGGTGGGATGGGCACTACATGGAGCTGATGATCTAGTGTAACCTCTAGCGTGCCTCACCTGGTATCCCCATGGGTGGGATGGGCAGTACATGGAGCTGATGATCCAGTGTAACCTCTGTAGTGCGCCTCACCTGGTATCCCCATGGGTGGGGTGGGCACTACATGGAGCTGATGATCCAGTGTAACCTCTAGCGTGCCTCACCTGGTATCCCCATGGGTGGGATGGACAGTACATGGAGCTGATGATCCAGTCTAACCTCTAGCGCGCCTCACCTGGTATCCCCATGGGTGGGATGGGCACTACTTGGAGCTGATGATCCAGTGTAACCTCTAGCACGCCTCACCTGTTATCCCCATGGGTGGGATGGGCACTACTTGGAGCTGATGATCCAGTGTAACCTCTAGCACGCCTCACCTGGTATCCCCATGGGTGGGATGGGCAGTACATGGAGCTGATGATCCAGTGTAACCTCTAGTGTGCCTCACCTGGTATCCCCATTGGTGGGATGGGCAGTACATGGAGCTGATGATCCAGTGTAACCTCTAGCGTGCCTCACCTGGTATCCCCATGGGTGGGATGGGCACTACTTGGAGCTGATGATCCAGTGTAACCTCTAGCACGCCTCACCTGGTATCCCCATGGGTGGTATGGGCAGTACATGGAGCTGATGATCCAGTGTAACCTCTAGCGTGCCTCACCTGGTATCCCCATGGGTGGGATGGGCAGTACATGGAGCTGATGATCCAGTGTAACCTCTAGCGTGCCTCACCTGGTATCCCCATGGATGGGATGGGCACTACTTGGAGCTGATGATCCAGTGTAACCTCTAGCACGCCTCACCTGGTATCCCCATGGGTGGGATGGGCACTACTTGGAGCTGATGATCCAGTGTAACCTCTAGCACGCCTCACCTGGTATCCCCATGGGTGGGATGGGCACTACTTGGAGCTGATGATCCAGTGTAACCTCTAGCACGCCTCACCTGGTATCCCCATGGGTGGGATGGGCAGTACATGGAGCTGATGATCCAGTGTAACCTCTAGCACGCCTCACCTGGTATCCCCATGGGTGGGATGGGCAGTACATGGAGCTGATGATCCAGTGTAACCTCTAGCACGCCTCACCTGGTATCCCCATGGGTGGGATGGGCACTACATGGAGCTGATGATCCAGTGTAACCTCTGTAGTGCGCCTCACCTGGTATCCGCATGGGTGGGATGGGCACTACTTGGAGCTGATGATCCAGTGTAACCTCTAGCACGCCTCACCTGGTATCCCCATGGGTGGTATGGGCAGTACATGGAGCTCATGATCCAGTGTAACCTCTGTAGTGCGCCTCACCTGGTATCCCCATGGGTGGGATGGGCACTACATGGAGCTGATGATCCAGTGTAACCTCTAGCGTGCCTCACCTGGTATCCCCATGGGTGGGATGGACAGTACATGGAGCTGATGATCCAGTGTAACCTCTAGCGCGCCTCACCTGGTATCCCCATGGGTGGGATGGGCACTACTTGGAGCTGATGATCCAGTGTAACCTCTAGCACGCCTCACCTGTTATCCCCATGGGTTGGATGGGCACTACTTGGAGCTGATGATCCAGTGTAACCTCTAGCACGCCTCACCTGGTATCCCCATGGGTGGGATGGGCAGTACATGGAGCTGATGATCCAGTGTAACCTCTGTAGTGCGCCTCACCTGGTATCCCCATGGGTGAGATGGGCAGTACATGGAGCTAATGATCCAGTGTAACCTCTAGTGCTCCTCACCTGGTATCCCCATGGGTGGGATGGGCACTACGTGGAGCTGATGATCTAGTGTAACCTCTAGTGCTCCTCACCTGGTACCTTTGTGGATAGGAAGAATTTTCCTTGGAGCTGATGACACGAATGGCTGTCTCATCTCTGTATTATCTTCCTGGGTTCTGTATTCTCTGTAGGCTTGAGGATCTGTATTATGGTATCTGTAAAGCACTATATAAAAAAATGATTATTATGATATTCTGTGTGTGCGGCGCAGTGCGAGCAGTGTCCTCTGGGGGCGCTATTCCAGTGCAGGCATTCATATGATGCCTCCTTTTTCTGCAGACTCCCCTGAGCCTCCCTTGGCTCCACCCCCTGCTGTTTCCAGCGTTCTCCCAGAATCCTCGCTGAACTTCTTGGCCACGTTGGCATGCAGTACCACGGAGGAGATCGAGCTGCAGCTGCAGGAGCGCATGGAATTTAGTAAGCGAGCCGTGTCCTGTGTGGTGGAAACCTCCAATAAGCTTCACCGCAGAATGCAGGAACTGTGCGAGCGCATCCAGAGTGCCGGTAAGTGGCGGTGCCTCCTGTCATCTCCCAGGCTTTCCTCACTCCTCTAGCATGGCTCCACCTGCCATTTATACCCAGTATACTGTCATCACATGACCTGCCTTCTGCGTGTACCTCTCATGGCATCAGCCTTATGTCTGGCCTCTGTACAGTGCTCCGTCAGTAGTCTGTGATCTCCTCCTTCTTCCTTCTCTGCTGTCACTCCCCCATCCATCCCTGCTGTGCCTGATCACCCCTCCCATCCGTCCCCGCTGTTCCTGGTCACCCCTCCCCCTTCCATCTTCGCTGTGCCTGATCACCCCTCCCCCTTCCATCTTCGCTGTGCCTGATCACCCCTCCCCCTTCCATCTTCGCTGTGCCTGATCACCCCTCCCCCTTCCATCTTCGCTGTGCCTGATCACCCCTCCCCCTTCCATCCCCGCTGTGCCTGATTCCCTTCTCCCATCCATTCATGCTGTGCCTGATCACCCCTCCCATCCGTCCCTGCTGTTCCTGGTCACCCTTCCATCTTCGCTGTGCCTGATCACCCGTCCCATCCATCCCCGCTGTGCCTGATCACCTCTCCCATCCATCCCCGCTGTGCCTGATCACCTCTCCCATCCATCTCTGCTGTGCCTGATTCCCTCCTCCCATCCATCTCTGCTGTGCCTGATTCCCTCCTCCCATCCACCCCTGCTCTGCCTGATCACCCCTCCCATCCATCACTGCTGTGCCTGATTCCCTCCTCCAATGCATCTCCGCTGTGCCTGATTCCCTCCTCCAGTCCATCTCCGTTGTGCCTGATTCCCTCCTCCAATCCATCTCCGCTGTGCATGATTCCCTCCTCCCATCCATCTCCGCTGTGCATGATTCCCTCCTCCCATCCATCCCCGCTGTGCCTGATTCCCTCCTCCCATCCATCCCTGCTGTGCCTGATTCCCTCCTCCCACCCATCCCCGCTGTGCCTGATTCCCTCCTCCCACCCATCCCCGCTGTGCCTGATTCCCTCCTCCCACCCATCCCCGCTGTGCCTGATTCCCTCCTCCCATCCATCTCTGCTGTGCCTGATTCCCTCCTCCCATCCATCCCCGCTGTGCCTGATTCCCTCCTCCCATCCATCTCTGCTGTGCCTGTTTCCCTCCTCCCATCCATCCCTGCTGTGCCCGATTCCCTCCTCCCATCCATCCCTACTGTGCCTGATTCCCTCCTCCCATCCATCCCTACTGTGCTTGATTCCCTCCTCTCATCCATCCCTACTGTGCCTGATTCCCTCCTCCCATCCATCCCTACTGTGCCTGATTCCCTCCTCCCATCCATCCATGCTGTGCCTGATTCCCTCCTCCCATCCATCCCTGCTGTGCCTGATTCCCTCCTCCCATCCATCCCTACTGTGCCTGATTCCCTCCTCCCATCCATCCCTGCTGTGCCTGATTCCCTCCTCCCATCCATCCCTGCTGTGCCTGAATCCCTCCTCCCATCCATCCCTACTGTGCCTGATTCCCTCCTCCCATCCATCCCTGCTGTGCCTGATTCCCTCCTCCCATCCATCCCTACTGTGCCTGATTCCCTCCTCCCATCCATCCCTGCTGTGCCTGATTCCCTCCTCCCATCCATCCCTGCTGTGCCTGATTCCCTCCTCCCATCCATCCCCGCTGTGCCTGATTCCCTCCTCCCATCCATCCCTGCTGTGCTTGATTCCCTCCTCCCATCCATCCCTGCTGTGCTTGATTCCCTCCTCCCATCCATCCCTGCTGTGCATGATTCCCTCCTCCCATCCATCCCTGCTGTGCCTGATTCCCTCCTCCCATCCATCCCTGCTGTGCATGATTCCCTCCTCCCATCCATCCCTGCTGTGCCTGATTCCCTCCTCCCATCCATCCCTGCTGTGCATGATTCCCTCCTCCCATCCATCTCTGCTGTGCCTGATTCCCTCCTCCCATCCATCCCCGCTGTGCCTGATTCCCTCTTCCCATCAATCCCCGCTGTGCCTGATTCCCTCCTCCCATCCATCCCTACTGTGCCTGATTCCCTCCTCCCATCCATCTCTGCTGTGCCTGATTCCCTGCTCCCATCCATCTCTGCTGTGCCTGATTCCCTCCTCCCATCCATCCCTGCTGTGCCTGATTCCCTCCTCCCACCCATCCCTGCTGTGCCTGATTCCCTCCTCCCACCCATCCCTGCTGTGCCTGATTCCCTCCTCCCACCCATCCCTGCTGTGCCTGATTCCCTCCTCCCACCCATCCCTGCTGTGCCTGATTCCCTCCTCCCACCCATCCCCGCTGTGCCTGATTCCCTCCTCCCATCCATCTCTGCTGTGCCTGATTCCCTCCTCCCATCCATCCCTGTTGTGCCTGATTCCCTCCTCTCACCCATCCCTGCTGTGCCTGATTCCCTCCTCCCACCCATCCCCGCTGTGCCTGATTCCCTCCTCCCATCCATCCCTGCTGTGCCTGATTCCCTCCTCCCACCCATCCCCGCTGTGCATGATTCCCTCCTCCCATCCATCCCCGCTGTGCCTGATTCCCTCCTCCCATCCATCCCCGCTGTGCCTGATTCCCTCCTCCCATCCATCCCTGCTGTGCCTGATTCCCTCCTCCCATCCATCCCTGCTGTGCATGCTTCCCTCCTCCCATCCATCTCTGCTGTGCCTGATTCCCTCCTCCCATCCATCCCCGCTGTGCCTGATTCCCCCTTCCCATCAATCCCCGCTGTGCCTGATTCCCTCCTCCCATCCATCCCTACTGTGCCTGATTCCCTCCTCCCATCCATCTCTGCTGTGCCTGATTCCCTGCTCCCATCCATCCCTGCTGTGCCTAATTCCCTCCTCCCATCCATCCCTGCTGTGCCTGATTCCCTCCTCCCACCCATCCCTGCTGTGCCTGATTCCCTCCTCCCACCCATCCCTGCTGTGCCTGATTCCCTCCTCCCACCCATCCCCGCTGTGCCTGATTCCCTCCTCCCACCCATCCCCGCTGTGCCTGATTCCCTCCTTCCATCCATCTCTGCTGTGCCTGATTCCCTCCTCCCATCCATCCCTGCTGTGCCTGATTCCCTCCTCCCACCCATCCCTGCTGTGCCTGATTCCCTCCTCCCATCCATCCCTGCTGTGCCCGATTCCCTCCTCCCATCCATCCCTGCTGTGCCTGATTCCCTCCTCCCACCCATCCATGCTGTGCCTGATTCCCTCCTCCCACCCATCCCCGCTGTGCCTGATTCCCTCCTCCCATCCATCTCTGCTGTGCCTGATCACCCCTCTCCCTTCCATCTCTGCTGTGCCTGATCACCCCTCCCCCTTCCATCTCTGCTGTGCCTGATTCCCTCCTCCCAACCATCTCCGCTGTGCCTGATTCCCTCCTCCCATCCATCTCCGCTGTGCCTGATTCCCTCCTCCCATCCATCCCCGCTGTGCCTGATTCCCTCCTCCATCTCTGCTGTTCCTGATTCCCTCCTCCAATCCATCTCCGCTGTGCTTGATTCCCTCCTCCCATCCATCCCCGCTGTGCCTGATTCCCTCCTCCCATCCATCCCTGCTGTGCCTGATTCCCTCCTCCCATCCATCACCGCTGTGCCTGATTCCCTCCTCCCATCCATCCCCGCTGTGCCTGATTCCCTCCTCCCATCCATCACCGCTGTGCCTGATTCCCTCCTTCCATCCATCTCTGCTGTGCCTGATTCCCTCCTACCCCTTCCATCTCTGCTGTGCCTGATTCCCTCCTACCCCTTCCATCTCTGCTGTGCCTGATTCCCTCCTACCCCTTCCATCTCTGCTGTGCCTGATTCCCTCCTACCCCTTCCATCTCTGCTGTGCCTGATTCCCTCCTACCCCTTCCATCTCCGCTGTGCCTGATTCCCTCCTCCCATCCATCCCCGCTGTGCCTGATTCCCTCCTCCATCTCTGCTGTTCCTGATTCCCTCCTCCAATCCATCTCCGCTGTGCTTGATTCCCTCCTCCCATCCATCCCCGCTGTGCCTGATTCCCTCCTCCCATCCATCTCTGCTGTGCCTGATTCCCTCCTACCCCTTCCATCTCTGCTGTGCCTGATTCCCTCCTACCCCTTCCATCTCCGCTGTGCCTGATTCCCTCCTCCCATCCATCCCCGCTGTGCCTGATTCCCTCCTCCATCTCTGCTGTTCCTGATTCCCTCCTCCAATCCATCTCCGCTGTGCTTGATTCCCTCCTCCCATCCATCCCCGCTGTGCCTGATTCCCTCCTCCCATCCATCCCTGCTGTGCCTGATTCCCTCCTCCCATCCATCACCGCTGTGCCTGATTCCCTCCTCCCATCCATCCCCGCTGTGCCTGATTCCCTCCTCCCATCCATCACCGCTGTGCCTGATTCCCTCCTTCCATCCATCTCTGCTGTGCCTGATTCCCTCCTACCCCTTCCATCTCTGCTGTGCCTGATTCCCTCCTACCCCTTCCATCTCTGCTGTGCCTGATTCCCTCCTACCCCTTCCATCTCTGCTGTGCCTGATTCCCTCCTACCCCTTCCATCTCTGCTCTGCCTGATTCCCTCCTCCCATCCATCCCCGCTGTGCCTGATTCCCTCCTCCCATCCATCCCCGCTGTGCTGATTCCCTCCTCCCATCCATCCCCGCTGTGCCTGATTCCCTCCTCCCATCCATCTCTGCTGTGCCTGATTCCCTCCTCCCATCCATCTCTGCTGTGCCTAATCACCCCTCCTATCCATCTCTGCTGTGCCTGATTCCATCCTCCCATCCATCCCCGCTGTGCCTGATCACCCCTCCCCCTTCCATCTCTGCTGTGCCTGATTCCCTCCTCCCATCCATCCCCGCTGTGCCTGATTCCCTCCTCCCATCCATCACCGCTGTGCCTGATTCCCTCCTTCCATCCATCTCTGCTGTGCCTGATTCCCTCCTACCCCTTCCATCTCTGCTGTGCCTGATTCCCTCCTACCCCTTCCATCTCTGCTGTGCCTGATTCCCTCCTACCCCTTCCATCTCTGCTGTGCCTGATTCCCTCCTACCCCTTCCATCTCTGCTCTGCCTGATTCCCTCCTCCCATCCATCCCCGCTGTGCCTGATTCCCTCCTCCCATCCATCCCCGCTGTGCTGATTCCCTCCTCCCATCCATCCCCGCTGTGCCTGATTCCCTCCTCCCATCCATCTCTGCTGTGCCTGATTCCCTCCTCCCATCCATCTCTGCTGTGCCTAATCACCCCTCCTATCCATCTCTGCTGTGCCTGATTCCATCCTCCCATCCATCCCCGCTGTGCCTGATCACCCCTCCCCCTTCCATCTCTGCTGTGCCTGATTCCCTCCTCCCATCCATCTCTGCTTGTGACTGACCCCCCACCTCCCCCTTCCATCACTGCTGTGACCCCCCCCACCCTCTTTTCAATATCCATGGTGACTTATTACCCCCCTCCTATCCACCTCCATTGTGACTGCTCTCCTCCGTCCCCCTCCTCTGCGACTGCTCTCCTCCGTCCCCCCTTCCCTCTCCTCCGTCCCCCCTTCCCTCTCCTCTGTCCCCCCTTCCCTCTCCCCTGCGGCTGCTCTCCTCTGTCCCCCCTTCCCTCTCCCTGTGATTGCTCTTCTCCTTCCCCCACGTCTGCGACTTCTCTCCTCTGCCCCCACCCCCCACCCCTTCCCCCTCGTCTGCGACTGCTCTTCTCGGTCCCCCCTTCCCCCTCGTCAGCGACTGCTCTTCTCGGTCCCCCCTTCCCCCTCATCTGCGACTGCTCTTCTCGGTCCCCCCTTCCCCCTCATCTGCGACTGCTCTTCTCGGTCCCCCCTTCCCCCTCATCTGCGACTGCTCTTCTCGGTCCCCCCTTCCCCCTCATCTGCGACTGCTCAGCTCCGTCCCTCCTTCCCCCTCGTCTGCGACTGCTCAACTCCGTCCCTTCCCCCTCGTCTGTGACTGCTCTCCTCCCTCCCCCCTTCCTCCTCGACTGCGACTGCTCTCCTCGGTCCTCCCTTTCCCCTCGTCTGCGACTGCTCTCCTCCCTCCCCCATTCCCCCTCGTCTGCGACTGCTCTCCTCCCTCCCCCCTTCCTCCTCGTCTGCGACTGCTCTCCTCGGTCCTCCCTTCCCCCTCATTTGCGACTGCTCTCCTCGGTCCCCCCTTCCCCCTCGTCTGCGACTGCTCTCCTCCGTCCCCCCTTCCCCCTCCGCTGTGACAGCTCTCCACGTCCCCTTCTCACCTTTTTCCTTCCTGCAGACTTTGACCAGTTGGACGAAACACTTCGGTCTCTGAATAAAGACCTGATCAGTGAGAACAACAGGCTCCAGGACTTGTCTACTGTGCTACAGGAGAAACACCATCGCATCTCCTTACAGGTGAGTGACCCAGGTACAACATGACGGAGATAGGATACATGCGGGTCTAGCGGTGTCTCATGGATGATGGGGTTATTACTGACGCTTCTCACTACCATGTCACAATACTGTCACTTGTCTTATGTCCCCAGCACCACGAGCTGCAAGACAGAGTCATCTCCTCTGAGACCAAGGTGTCGGAGATGGAGCGCAGCATTGAGGATCTGCAGTGGGACATCGAGAAACTGCGCAAACACGAGCAGAAGCTGAATCGCCACCTGGCGGAGGCCTTGGAGCAGGTAGAGATGGCTGTCCGGACGCTCCTCTCACTCTGCACATATATATATACAGTGTATGTATACTCACACGCTGCCTCTTCTGTAGCTGAATTCAGGATATCACATTTCCGGAAGTTCTGGAAGTTTCCAGGGAGGACAGACCACGCTGACTGTGCAGAAGGTAATATAGAGCGGAGCTGCTCTGGACTCTATCAGGCCCCGGCCAGTGGAAGTCACTCTGTCGCTTTTCACCCTGTACAGTTTGAGATGCTGAATGCGGAGCTGGAGCAGAACCAAGAACTGGCCAATAACCGCATGTGTGAGCTGGAGAAGCTGCAGAACGAGCTGCAGGCCGCTGTGCGGCTCAAGGAGAAATTAAAGGTACTTCCTAGCTAGATTGGACACCCCTCCCCCCTCCTGAGGCGAGACACCCCTCCCCGTGCCTGAGGCGAGACACCCCTCCCCGTGCCTGAGGCGAGACACCCGCCTGTGCTTACTCTTTCATCCCAGTTGAGGGACACTGCAGACTGTGGGATTATAGGAGCTAGGGTTTTCCTTTATTTCTAGCCTTAGTTTCTCTAACGTCCTAGTGGATGCTGGGGACTCCGTCAGGACCATGGGGAATAGCGGCTCCGCAGGAGACAGGGCACAAAAGCAAGCTTTTAGGATCACATGGTGTGTACTGGCTCCTCCCCCTATGACCCTCCTCCAAGCCTCAGTTAGGTTTTTGTGCCCGGCCGAGAAGGGTGCAATCTAGGTGGCTCTCTTAAAGAGTTGCTTAGAAAAAGTTTTTAGGTTCTTTATTTTCAGTGAGTCCTGCTGGCAACAGGCTCACTGCATCGAGGGACTTAGGGGAGAGATTTTCAACTCACCTGCGTGCAGGATGGATTGGATTCTTAGGCTACTGGACATAGCTCCAGAGGGAGTCGGAACACAGGGCTCGCCCTGGGGTTCGTCCCGGAGCCGCGCCGCCGACCCCCCTTGCAGATGCTGAAGATGAAGAGGTCCGGAACCAGGCGGCAGAAGACTCTCAGTCTTCATCAGGTAGCGCACAGCACTGCAGCTGTGCGCCATTGTTGTCAGCACACTTCACACAGCGGTCACGGAGGGTGCAGGGCGCTGGGGGGGGGGCGCCCTGGGCAGCAATGTATAATACCTGTATGGCGAAAAATACATCACATATAGCCCTTGAGGCTATATGGATGTATTTAACCCCTGCCAGATATCTAAAACTCCGGAGAAGAAGCCCGCCGAAAAGGGGGCGGGGCCTATTCTCCTCAGCACACAGCGCCATTTTCCCTCACAGAAAGGCTGGTGGGAAGGCTCCCATGATCTCCCCTGCACTGCACTACAGAAACAGGGTTAAAACAGAGAGGGGGGGCACTGATTTGGCGATATGTATATATATTAAAATGCTATAAAAGGAACACTTATATAAAGGTTGTCCCTGGATAATTATAGCGTTTTGGTGTGTGCTGGCAAACTCTCCCTCTGTCTCCCCAAAGGGCTAGTGGGTCCTGTCCTCTATCAGAGCATTCCCTATGTGTGTGCTGTATGTCGGTACGTGTGTGTCGACATGTATGAGGAAAATATTGGTGAGGAGGCGGAGCAAATTGCCTGTAATGGTGATGTCACTCTCTAGGGAGTCGACACCGGAATGGATGGCTTATTTATGGAAATTACGTGACAATGTCAACACGCTGCAAGCCGGTTGACGACATGAGAGGGCCGGCGAACAAATTAGTATCTGTCCAGGCGTCTCAAACACCGTCAGGGGCTGTAAAATGCCCATTTACCTCAGTCGGTCGACACAGACCCAGACACGGACACTGATTTCAGTGTCGACGGTGAAGAAACAAACGTATTTTCTTTTAGGGCCACACGTTAAGGGCAATGAAGGAGGTGTTACATATTTCTGATACTCCAAGTACCACAAAAAAGGGTATTATGTGTGAGGTGAAAAAACTACCTGTAGTTTTTCCTGAATCAGATAAATTAAATGAAGTGTGTGATGATGCGTGGGTTTCCCCCGATAGAAAATTATTGGCAGTATACCCTTGCCCGCCAGAAGTTAAGGCGCGGTGGCAAACACCCCTCAGGGTGGATAAGGCGCTCACACGCTTATCAGAACAAGTGGCGGTACCATCTACGGATAGGGCCGTACTTAAGGAGCCAGCTGATAGGAGGCTGAAAAATATCCTAAAAAGTATACACACACATGCTGGTGTTATACTGCGACCAGCGATCGCCTCAGCCTGGATGTGCAGAGCTGGGGTGGCTTGGTCGGATTCCCTGACTAAAAATATTGATACCTTTGACAGGGACAGTATTTTATTGACTATAGAGCATTTAAAGGATGCATTTCTATATATGCGAGATGCGCAGAGGGATATTTGCACTCTGGCATCAAGAGTAAATGCGATGTCCATATCTGCAAGAAGATGTTTATGGACACGACAGTGGTCAGGTGATGCAGATTCCAAACGGCACAAAGAGGTATTGCCGTATAAAGGGGAGGAGTTATTTGGGGTCGGTCCATGGGACCTGGTGGCCAGGGCAACTGCTGGAAAATCCACCGTTTTTTACCCTAAGTCACATCTCTGCAGAAAAAGACACCGTCTTTTCAGCCTCAGTCCTTTCGTCCCTATAAGAGTCATATCTGCCCAGGGATAGAGGAAAGGGAAGAAGACTGCAGCAGGCAGCCCATTCCCAGGAACAGAAGCCCTTCACCGCTTCTACCAAGTTCTCAGCATGACGCTGGGACCGTACAGGACCCCTGGATCCTACAAGTAGTATCCAAGGGGTACAGATTGGAATGTCGAGAGGTTTCCCCCCTCGCAGGTTCCTGTAGTCTGCTGTACCAATGTCTCCCTCCGACAGGGAGGCAGTATTGAAAACAATTCACAAGCTGTATTCCCAGCAGGTGATAATAAAATTACCCCTCCGACAACAAGGAAAGGGGTATTACTCCACACTATATGGTGGTACTGAAGGCTAGGTGAGACCTATTCTAAATCTGAAAAATTTGAACACTTGCAAGGGTTCAAATCCAGATGGAGTCACTCAGAGCAGTGATAGCAAAGAACAAGGGGACTATATGGTGTCCCGGGACATCAGGGATGCTTACCTCCATGTCCCAAAAATTTGCCTTTTCTCACCAAGGGTACCTCAGGTTCGTGGTACAGAACTGTCACTATCAGTTTCAAGACGATGCCGTTGGATTGTCCAAGGCACCCCGGGTCCTTACCAAGGTAATGACCGAAAGGAGGATTCGTCTTCAAAGAAAATGGACGACCTCCTGATAAGAACAAGGTCCAGAGAACAGTTGGAGGTCGGAGTAGCACTATCTCAAGTAGTTCTACGACAGCACGGGTGGATTCTAAATATTCCAAAACCGCAGTTGTTCCGACGACACGTCTGCTGGTCCTAGGGATGATTCTGGACACAGTCAAGGAAAAGGTGTTTCTCCCAGAGGAGAAAGCCAGGGAGTTATCCGAGCTAATCGGGATCCTCCTAAAACCAGGAAAAGTGTCAGTGCATCATTGCACAAGAGTCCTGGTAAAAATGGTGGCTTATTACGAAGCGCTTCCATTCGGCAGATTTCACGCAAGAACTCTTCAGTGGGATCTGCTGGACAAATGGTCCGGATCGCATCTTCAGATGCATCAGCGGATAACCCTATATCCAAGGACAAGGGTGTCTCTCCTGTGGTGATTACAGAGTGCTCATCTTCTAGAGGGCCGCAGATTCGGCATTCAGGATTGGATGCTCGTGACCACGGAGGCCAGCCTGAGAGGCTGGGGAGCAGTCACACAAGGAGTGTGATCAAGTCTGGAGAATTCTCTCCACATAATTATACTGGAGCTAAGAGCAAATTTATAATGCTCTAAGCTTAGCAAGACCTCTGCTTCAAGGTCAGCCGGTATTGATCCAGTGGGATAACATCACGGCAGTCGCCCACGTAAACAGAAAGGGCGGCACAAGAAGCAGGAGGGCAGTGGCAAAACTGCAAGGATTTTTCGCTAGGCGGAAAATCATGTGATAGCACTGTCAGCACGACCTCCACCCGGGAGAGTGGGAACTTCATCGGGAAGTTTTCCGCATGATTGTGAACCGTTGGGAAAGACCAAAGGTGGACATGATGGCGTCCCGCCCGAACAAAAAAATGGGACAGGTATTGCGCCAGGTCACGAGACCTTCAGGCGATAGCTGTGGACGTCCTGGTAACACCGTGGGTGTAACAGTCGGTGTATGTGTTCCCTCCTCTGCTTCTCATAACCAAGGTATTGAGAATTATAAGACATAGAGGAGTAAGAACTATACTCGTGGCTCCGGATTGGCCAAGAGGGACTTGGTAACCGGAACTTCAAGAGATGCTCACAGAGGACTAATGGAGCTAAGAAGGGATTTGCTTTCAGCAAGTACCATGTCTGTTCCAAGAGGAACCGTGGCATCGGCCTTTAAGAAAGGACCTGCTCCAGCAGGGACCTTGTCTGTTCCAAGACTTACCGCGACTGCGTTTGACGGCATGGCGGTTTGAACGCCGGATCCTAAGGGAAAAGGCATTCCGGAAGAGGTCATACCTACCCTGGTCAAAGCCAGGAAGGAGGTGACCGCACAACGTTATCACCACATGTGGTAAAAAATATGTTGCGTGGGTGAGGCCAGGAAGGCCCCACGAAAAAATTTCAACTAGGTCGATTTCTGCACTTCCTGCAAACAGGAGTGTCTATGAGCCTCAAATTGGGGTCCATTAAGGTTCAAGTTTCGGCCCTATAGATTTTCTTCCAGAAAGAATTGGCTTCAGTTCCTGAAGTCCAGACGTTTGTCAAGGGAGTATTGCATATACAGCCCTTGTGTGCCTCCAGTGGCACCGTGGGATCTCAACGTAGTGTTGGGATTCCTCAAATCATATTGGTTTGAACCACTCATCTGTGGATTTGAAATATCTCACATGGAAAGTGACCATGCTGTTGGCCCTGGCCTCGGCCAGGCGATTGTCAAAATTGGCGGCTTTGTCTTACAAAAGCCCATATTTGATTTTCCATTCGGACAGGGCAGAACTGCGGACTCGTCCCCAGTTTCTTCCTAAGGTGGTGTCAGCGTTTCACCTGAAACAACCTATTGTGGTGCCTGCGGCTACTAGGGACTTGGAGGACTCCAAGTTGCTAGACGTTGTCAGGGCCCTGAAAATATATATAGATATATATAATTCCAGGACGGCTGGAGTCAGAAAGTCTGACTTGCTGTTTATATTGTAGGCACCCAAAAAGCTGGGTGCTCCTGCTTCTAAGCAGACTATTGCTCGTTGGATTTGTAGTACAATTCAGCTTGCACATTCTGTGGCAGGCCTGCCACAGCCAAAATCTGTAAATGCCCATTCCACAAGGAAGGTGGGCTCATCTTGGGCGGCTGCCCGAGGGGTCTCGGCTTTACAACTTTGCCGAGCAGCTACTTGGTCAGGGGCAAACACGTTTGCAAAATTCTACAAATTTGATACCCTGGCTGAGGAGGACCTGGAGTTCTCTCATTCGGTGCTGCAGAGTCATCCGCACTCTCCCGCCCGTTTGGGAGCTTTGGTATAATCCCCATGGTCCTGACGGAGTCCCCAGCATCCACTAGGACGTTAGAGAAAATAAGATTTTACTTACCGATAAATCTATTTCTCATAGTCCGTAGTGGATGCTGGGGACTCCGTCAGGACCATGGGGAATAGCGGCTCCGCAGGAGACAGGGCACAAAAGCAAGCTTTTAGGATCACATGGTGTGTACTGGCTCCTCCCCCTATGACCCTCCTCCAAGCCTCAGTTAGGTACTGTGCCCGGACGAGCGTACACAATAAGGAAGGATCTTGAATCCCGGGTAAGACTCATACCAGCCACACCAATCACACCGTACAACTTGTGATTTGAACCCAGTTAACAGTATGATAACAATGAAGTAGCCTCTAAAAAAGATGTCTCACAACAATAATAACCCGATTTTTTTGTAACAATAACTATGTACAAGTAATGCAGACAATCCGCACTTGGGATGGGCGCCCAGCATCCACTACGGACTATGAGAAATAGATTTATCGGTAAGTAAAATCTTATTTTTTCTCTCTAGCCTAGGGTGCCTGAATCCAATTATGGGATCAGGCTGTGGGGGAGCGGGTGTTTTCTGTCTGCCCTGCTGCCACCCACTAGCTGCTCCAGGAGATGGTCGCCAGGCACTTACAGGTACTAGGAACCCTAATCACTCACTCCTGAGGCGCCTGTATTACAGGCCGTGCCGGCACCACACCTGGGAGATGTAGTTTGTATTACATGGCCACCACGGCCTACAGCAGTAGTGATGGGCAGCCAAACAGCAAACTTCCTATGTCTACATAGTAACTCTGTACTAGCTCCTCTTTCTATGCTTGTCTACATAGTGGTGTCACGGACATAAGTGGTCTCCTTGTTCTCCAGGAGATCATATTCCCAATTTATGTCCTTCTGATCCTATTAGTCCTTTTATGCCGCTCTCTGCCAGGATGGGGCTTTCTTCAAGTAGTCTTCTGCTCACTGGATCACTTCAGCTATTACATAGGCTTCTGTCTCTATGGGTCAGCTGGTGCCTTATCCTATCCGTGGGCTTTTTCCTCAGGTGTGAATGACTCTTAGACGGTTGCCTTGGTTGAGCTGCTGTGCCAGGTGGTTCCTTGGTCCTCCATGTAGCCTTCCTCCACCATTTTCCGGGTTCCACGCTTAGTGGCCACAGTCATAACTTTTGGGCGTCAGGTCTTGGGCATGACATAGTCTGCAGAGTGCCCCAGATCGGACACTCATTGTAAAATCTTTTCCCAATACTCCATCCGGGAGACACTGCGTTCCCTCCCTGGTTGTTTCTTGTTGGTTGTGTTGTTGCATGATGTGGTCTCTTCCATTCCACCTTTGTCAGCTAAGTAAATTGGTTGCTGCGATAGGTGCGAGGACTTATATGTGGTGGTGGGAGGGGTGGGGGGTGCAGGGAGGCTTGGGTGCAGCTCCATAACTCTTAACTAATAATTCCTACCTCTCAGCCTGCTTCTAAACCCACAGTTTGCAGCGTCCCCCAGATGGGCTCAGAGTAATTGATGTTACAGTGATTAATAAAATCCTCTTGTCTGTCCGTAGCTGGACCTGAGAACTCTCCCCGAGGAGGCCGTCAGAGGCACACAGGACTTCCGCTGCCTACAGTCTCAGTTTTCTCTCCTGTACAACGAGTCTCTACAGGTGAAAACGCAACTGGACGAGGCTCGGGCTCTTCTCCTCAACACCAAGAACAGTCACCTGAGGCAGATTGAGCGCATGGAGGTACACCTTATACCGGGGTATTCCAGGGCCCTGTCATTGTCCATACCATGGGAACTCATGTGGGCTTTTCTCTACTCAGAGTGAGGAGTTGTCTGTCCAGAAGAAACTGCGGACCGAGGTGATTCAGCTGGAGGATACTCTGGCCCAGGTCCGCAAGGAGTATGAGATGCTGAGGATCGAGTTTGAACAGAATCTGGCTGCCAATGAACAAGCCGGTACATTGAGGCATAGTCTGGCTGTGGAGGGAAAATGACGGGGCAGGTGACAGGACTATCGCATTGCTTCTGTCTTTTAGGTCCTATTAATCGTGAGATGCGTCATTTAATTGGGAGTCTTCAAAACCACAACCACCAGCTGAAGGGAGATGTTCAGCGATATAAGCGCAAGGTTCGAGATGCTCAAGGAGAGGTGAGCAAGGTGAGGAAGAAACCCTCCTGTCCCAGGATGGGCTTCCTCTGCCAGCAATAATATCAGTCCATACCGTGGTCACTGGGGATGCTGGGCCATTAGCCTCACCCTGACTGTGAGAGTCAGCTGCGTATCAGCTATAGGAGAGCATCACTGCCACCCATAAAATCAGTAACACCACCTGGAGGTCAGAGGAGCTAGAGGTTACACCACCTGAGAGACAGGGGAGGTAGAGATGACACCACCTGAGAGACAGGGAAGGTAGAGATGACACCACCCGAGGGACAAAGGAGATAGAGGTGACACTACCTGAGAGACAGGGGAGGTAGAGATGACACTACCTGAGAGACAGAAGATAGAGATGACACCACCTGAGAGACAGGGGAGGTAGAGATGACACTACCTGAGAGACAGAAGGTAGAGATGACACCACCTGAGGGACAGAGGAGATAGAGGTGACACTACCTGAGAGACAGGGGAGGTAAAGATGACACTACCTGAGAGACAGGGGAGGTAGAGATGACAGTGTCTGAGGGACAGAGGAGGTAGAGATGACACCGCCTGAGGGACAGAGGAGGTAGAGATGACACCGCCTGAGGGTCAGAGGAGCTAGAGGTGACACCGCCTGAGGGACAGGGGAGGTAGAGATGACACTACCTGAGAGACAGGGGAGGTAGAGATGACACTACCTGAGAGACAGGGGAGGTAGAGATGACACTACCTGAGAGACAGGGGAGGTAGAGATGACACTACCTGAGGGACAGAGGAGGTAGAGATAACACCACCGAGGGACAGAGGAGGTAGAGATAACACCACCTAAGGGACAGAGTAGGTAGAGATGATACTACGTGAGAGACAGAGGAGGTACAGATGACACTACCTGAGGGTCAGGGAAGGTAGAGATGACACCACCTAATGGACAGAGGAGATAGAGGTGACACTACCTGAGAGACAGGGGAGGTAAAGATGACACTACCTGAGAGACAGGGGAGGTAGAGATGACACTACCTGAGAGACAGGGGAGGTAGAGATGACACTACTTGAGAGACAGGGAAGGTAGAGATGACACTATCTCAGAGACAGCGGAGGTAGAGATTACACCACCTGAGGGACAGAGGAGGTAGAGTTGACACCACCTGAGGGACAGAGGAGGTAGAGATAACACCACCTGAGGGACAGAGGAGGTAGAGATAACACCACCTGAGGGACAGAGGAGGTAGAGGTGACACTACCTGAGGGACAGGGGAGGTAGAGATGACACTACCTGAGGGACAGGGAAATAGAGATGACACCACCTGAGGGACAGGGGAGGTAGAGATGACACTACCTGAGGGACAGGGGAGGTAGAGATGACACTACCTGAGGGACAGGGGAGGTAGAGATGACACTACGTGAGGGACAGAGAAAATAGAGATGACACCACCTGAGGGACAGAGGAGGTAGAGTTGACACTACGTGATGGACAGAGGAGGTAGAGATAACAATACGTGAGGGACAGCGGAAATAGAGATGACACCACCTGAGGGACAGAGGAGGTAGAGATGACACCACCTGAGGGACAGAAGAGATAGAGGTGACACTACCTGAAAAGAGATGACACCACCTGAGTGACAGAGGAGGTAGAGATGACACTACCTGAGGAACAGAGGAGGTAGAGATGACACCACCTGATGGACAGGGAAGGTAGAGATGACACCACCTGAGAGACAGAGGAGGTAGAGATGACACTACGTGAGGGACAGAGGAAAAAGAGATGACACCACCTGAGTGACAGAGAAGGTAGAGATGACACTACGTGAGGGACAGAGGAAAAAGAGATGGCACCACCTGAGGGACAGAGGAGGTAGAGATGACACAGCCTGAGGGACAGGGGAGGTAGAGTTGACACTACCTGAGGGATAGAGGGGGTAGAGATGACACCACCTGATGGACAGGGAAGGTAGAGATGACACCACCTGAGAGACAGAGGAGGTAGAGATGACACTACGTGAGGGACAGAGGAAAAAGAGATGACACCACCTGAGGGACAGAGAAGGTAGAGTTGACACTACGTGATGGACAGAGGAGGTAGAGATAACAATACGTGAGGGACAGCGGAAATAGAGATGACACCACCTGAGGGACAGAGGAGGTAGAGATGACACCACCTGAGGGACAGAAGAGATAGAGGTGACACTACCTGAAAAGAGATGACACCACTTGAGTGACAGAGGAGGTAGAGATGACACTACGTGAGGGACAGAGGAAAAAGAGATGACACCACCTGAGGGACAGAGGAGGTAGAGATGAGACTACGTGAGGGACAGAGGAAATAGAGATGACACTACCTGAGGGACAGGGGAGGTAGAGTTGACACTACCTGAGGGATAGAGGGGGTAGAGATGACACCACCTGATGGACAGGGAAGGTAGAGATGACACCACCTGAGAGACAGAGGAGGTAGAGATGACACTACGTGAGGGACAGAGAAAATAGAGATGACACCACCTGAGGGACAGAGGAGGTAGAGTTGACACTACGTGATGGACAGAGGAGGTAGAGATAACAATACGTGAGGGACAGCGAAAATAGAGATGACACCACCTGAGGGACAGAGGAGGTAGAGATGACACCACCTGAGGGACAGGGAAGGTAGAGATGACCCCACCTGAGGGACAGGGGAGGTAGAGATGACACTACGTGAGGGACAGAGGAAATAGAGATGACCCCACCTGAGGGACACTGGAGATAGAGATGACACCACCTGAGGGACAGAGGAGGTAGAGATGACACCACCTGAGTGACAGAGGAGGTAGAGATGACACTACATGAGGGACAGAGGAAATAGAGATGACACCGACTGAGGGACAGAGGAAATAGAGATGACACCACCTGAGGGACAGAGGACGTAGAGATGACGCTACCTGAGAAGAGATGACACCACCTGAGAAGAGATGACACCACCTGAGGGACAGGGGAGGTAGAGATTACACCACCTGAGGGACAGAGGAGAAAGAGGTGACACTACCTGAGAGACAGTGGAGGTAGAGATGACACTACCTGAGAGACAGGGGAGGTAGAGATGACACTACCTTAGAGACGGGAGGTAGAGATGACACTTCCTTAGAGATAGGGGAGGTAGAGGTGACACTACCTGAGGGACAGGGGAGGTAGAGGTGACACCACCTGAGTGACAGCGGCGGTAGAGATATCACCATCTGAAGGACAGAGGAGATAGAGATGATACTACCTGAGAAGAGATGAAACCACCTGAGGGACAGGGGAGGTAGAGATGACACTACCTGAGGGACAGGGGAGGTAGAGATGACACTACCTGAGAGACAGGGGAGGTAGAGATGACACCACCTGAGAGACAGGGGAGGTAGAGATGACACTACCTGAGAGACAGGGGAGGTAGAGATGACACTACCTGAGGGACAGAGGAGGTAGGGATAACACCGCCGAGAGACAGAGGAGGTAGAGATAACACCACCTAAGGGACAGAGTAGGTAGAGATGATACTACGTGAGAGACAGAGGAGGTACAGATGACACTACCTGAGGGACAGAGGAGGTAGAGATGATACTACGTGAGAGACAGAAGAGTTACAGATGACACCACCTGAGGGTCAGGGAAGGTAGAGATGACACCACCTGAGGGACAGAGGAGGTAGAGATACCACCTGAGGGATAGAGGAAAAAGAGATGGCACCACCTGAGTGACAGAGGAGTTAGAGATGGCACTACGTGAGGGACAGAGGAAATAGAGATGACCCAACCTGAGGGACAGGGGAGGTAGAGATGACACTACGTGAGGGACAGAGGAAATAGAGAGGACCCCACCTGAGGGACACTGGAGATAGAGATGACACTACGTGAGGGATAGGGGAGGTAGAGATGACATTACCTGAGGTACAGAAGAAGTAGAGATGACACCACCTGATGCACAGAGGAGGTAGAGATAACACCACCTGAGGGACAGAGGAGGTAGATATGACACCATCTGAGGGACAGAGGAGGTAGCTATGACACCACCTGAGGGACAGAGGAGGTAGAGATGACAGCACCTGAGTGACAGAGGAGGTAGAGATGACACTACATGAGGGACAGAGGACGTTGAGATGACACCACCTGAGGGACAGAGGAAATAGAGATGACACCACCTGAGGGACAGAGGACGTAGAGATGATGCTACCTGAGAAGAGATGACACCACCTGAGGGACAGGGGAGGTACAGATTACACCACCTGAGGGACAGAGGAGAAAGAGGTGACACTACCTGAGAGACAGGGGAGGTAGATATGACACTACCTGAGAGACAGGGGAGGTAGAGATGACACTACCTGAGAGACAGGGGAGGTAGAGGTGACACTACCTGAGGGACAGGGGAGGTAGAGGTGACACCACCTGAGTGACAGAGGCGGTAGAGATATCACCATCTGAGGGACAGAGGAGATAGAGATGCCAGCACCTGAGGGACAGGGGAGGTAGAGATAACAACATCTGGGGGACAGAGGAGGTAGAGATGACACCACCTGAGTGACAGAGGAGGCAGAGATGACACCACCTGAGTGACAGAGGAGGCAGAGATGACACTACGTGAGGGACAGAGGAAATAGAGATGACACCACCTGAGGGACAGAGGAAATAGAGATGACACCTCCTTAGTGGCAGAGGAGATAGAGATGCCAGCACCTGAGGGACAGGGGAGGTAGAGATAACACCATCTGGGGGACAGAGGAGGTAGAGATGACACTATGTGAGGGACAGAGGAAATAGAGATGACACTACGTGAGGGACAGAGGAAATGGAGATGACACCACCTGAGGGACAGAGGAAATGGAGATGACACCACCTGAAAGACAGAGGAGGTAGAGATGGCACTACGTGAGGGAAAGAGGAAATAGAGATGACCCCACCTGAGAGACACTGGAGATAGAGATTACACTACGTGAGGGACAGGGGAGGTAGAGATGACATTACCTGAGGTACAGAAGAAGTAGAGATGACAGCACCTGATGCACAGAGGAGGTAGAGATAACACCACCTGATGGACAGAGGAGGTAGATATGACACCACCTGAGGGACAGAAGAGGTAGAGATGACACCACCTGAGTGACAGAGGAGGTAGAGATGACACTACATGAGGGACAGAGGAAATAGAGATGACACCGACTGAGGGACAGAGGAAATAGAGATGACACCACCTGAGAAGAGATGACACTACCTGAGAAGAGATGACACCTCCTGAGGGACAGGGGAGGTAGAGATTACACCACCTGAGGGACAGAGGAGAAAGAGGTGACACTACCTGAGAGACAGGGGAGGTAGAGATGACACTACCTGAGAGACAGTGGAGGTAGAGATGGCACTACCTGAGGGACACTGGAGATAGAGATGACACCACCTGAGGGACAGAGGAGGTAGAGATGACACCACCTGAGTGACAGAGGAGGTAGAGATGACACTACATGAGGGACAGAGGAAATAGAGATGACACCGACTGAGGGACAGAGGAAATAGAGATGACACCACCTGAGGGACAGAGGACGTAGAGATGACGCTACCTGAGAAGAGATGACACCACCTGAGAAGAGATGACACCACCTGAGGGACAGGGGAGGTAGAGATTACACCACCTGAGGGACAGAGGAGAAAGAGGTGACACTACCTGAGAGACAGTGGAGGTAGAGATGACACTACCTGAGAGACAGGGGAGGTAGAGATGACACTACCTTAGAGACGGGAGGTAGAGATGACACTTCCTTAGAGATAGGGGAGGTAGAGGTGACACTACCTGAGGGACAGGGGAGGTAGAGGTGACACCACCTGAGTGACAGCGGCGGTAGAGATATCACCATCTGAAGGACAGAGGAGATAGAGATGATACTACCTGAGAAGAGATGAAACCACCTGAGGGACAGGGGAGGTAGAGATGACACGACCTGAGGGACAGGGGAGGTAGAGATGACACTACCTGAGAGACAGGGGAGGTAGAGATGACACCACCTGAGAGACAGGGGAGGTAGAGATGACACTACCTGAGAGACAGGGGAGGTAGAGATGACACTACCTGAGGGACAGAGGAGGTAGGGATAACACCGCCGAGAGACAGAGGAGGTAGAGATAACACCACCTAAGGGACAGAGTAGGTAGAGATGATACTACGTGAGAGACAGAGGAGGTACAGATGACACTACCTGAGGGACAGAGGAGGTAGAGATGATACTACGTGAGAGACAGAAGAGTTACAGATGACACCACCTGAGGGTCAGGGAAGGTAGAGATGACACCACCTGAGGGACAGAGGAGGTAGAGATACCACCTGAGGGATAGAGGAAAAAGAGATGGCACCACCTGAGTGACAGAGGAGTTAGAGATGGCACTACGTGAGGGACAGAGGAAATAGAGATGACCCAACCTGAGGGACAGGGGAGGTAGAGATGACACTACGTGAGGGACAGAGGAAATAGAGAGGACCCCACCTGAGGGACACTGGAGATAGAGATGACACTACGTGAGGGATAGGGGAGGTAGAGATGACATTACCTGAGGTACAGAAGAAGTAGAGATGACACCACCTGATGCACAGAGGAGGTAGAGATAACACCACCTGAGGGACAGAGGAGGTAGATATGACACCATCTGAGGGACAGAGGAGGTAGCTATGACACCACCTGAGGGACAGAGGAGGTAGAGATGACAGCACCTGAGTGACAGAGGAGGTAGAGATGACACTACATGAGGGACAGAGGACGTTGAGATGACACCACCTGAGGGACAGAGGAAATAGAGATGACACCACCTGAGGGACAGAGGACGTAGAGATGATGCTACCTGAGAAGAGATGACACCACCTGAGGGA
Source organism: Pseudophryne corroboree (assembly GCF_028390025.1). Classification (NCBI taxonomy): domain Eukaryota; kingdom Metazoa; phylum Chordata; class Amphibia; order Anura; family Myobatrachidae; genus Pseudophryne; species Pseudophryne corroboree. Next base: position 515,463,925 of record NC_086450.1, on the reverse strand, counting down.
CAGGGGAGGTACAGATTACACCACCTGAGGGACAGAGGAGAAAGAGGTGACACTACCTGAGAGACAGGGGAGGTAGATATGACACTACCTGAGAGACAGGGGAGGTAGAGATGACACTACCTTAGAGACAGGGGAGGTAGAGGTGACACTACCTGAGGGACAGGGGAGGTAGAGGTGACACCACCTGAGTGACAGAGGCGGTAGAGATATCACCATCTGAGGGACAGAGGAGATAGAGATGCCAGCACCTGAGGGACAGGGGAGGTAGAGATAACATCTGGGGGACAGAGGAGGTAGAGATGACACCACCTGAGTGACAGAGGAGGCAGAGATGACACCACCTGAGTGACAGAGGAGGCAGAGATGACACTACGTGAGGGACAGAGGAAATAGAGATGACACCACCTGAGGGACAGAGGAAATAGAGATGACACCTCCTTAGTGGCAGAGGAGATAGAGATGCCAGCACCTGAGGGACAGGGGAGGTAGAGATAACACCATCTGGGGGACAGAGGAGGTAGAGATGACACTATGTGAGGGACAGAGGAAATAGAGATGACACTACGTGAGGGACAGAGGAAATGGAGATGACACCACCTGAGGGACAGAGGAAATGGAGATGACACCACCTGAAAGACAGAGGAGGTAGAGATGGCACTACGTGAGGGAAAGAGGAAATAGAGATGACCCCACCTGAGAGACACTGGAGATAGAGATTACACTACGTGAGGGACAGGGGAGGTAGAGATGACACTACCTTAGAGACAGGGGAGGTAGAGGTGACACTACCTGAGGGACAGGGGAGGTAGAGGTGACACCACCTGAGTGACAGAGGCGGTAGAGATATCACCATCTGAGGGACAGAGGAGATAGAGATGCCAGCACCTGAGGGACAGGGGAGGTAGAGATAACATCTGGGGGACAGAGGAGGTAGAGATGACACCACCTGAGTGACAGAGGAGGCAGAGATGACACCACCTGAGTGACAGAGGAGGCAGAGATGACACTACGTGAGGGACAGAGGAAATAGAGATGACACCACCTGAGGGACAGAGGAAATAGAGATGACACCTCCTTAGTGGCAGAGGAGATAGAGATGCCAGCACCTGAGGGACAGGGGAGGTAGAGATAACACCATCTGGGGGACAGAGGAGGTAGAGATGACACTATGTGAGGGACAGAGGAAATAGAGATGACACTACGTGAGGGACAGAGGAAATGGAGATGACACCACCTGAGGGACAGAGGAAATGGAGATGACACCACCTGAAAGACAGAGGAGGTAGAGATGGCACTACGTGAGGGAAAGAGGAAATAGAGATGACCCCACCTGAGAGACACTGGAGATAGAGATTACACTACGTGAGGGACAGGGGAGGTAGAGATGACATTACCTGAGGTACAGAAGAAGTAGAGATGACAGCACCTGATGCACAGAGGAGGTAGAGATAACACCACCTGATGGACAGAGGAGGTAGATATGACACCACCTGAGGGACAGAAGAGGTAGAGATGACACCACCTGAGTGACAGAGGAGGTAGAGATGACACTACATGAGGGACAGAGGAAATAGAGATGACACCGACTGAGGGACAGAGGAAATAGAGATGACACCACCTGAGAAGAGATGACACTACCTGAGAAGAGATGACACCTCCTGAGGGACAGGGGAGGTAGAGATTACACCACCTGAGGGACAGAGGAGAAAGAGGTGACACTACCTGAGAGACAGGGGAGGTAGAGATGACACTACCTGAGAGACAGTGGAGGTAGAGATGGCACTACCTGAGAGACAGGGGAGGTAGAGATGACACTACCTGAGAGACAGGGGAGGTAGAGATGACACTACCTGAGAGACAGTGGAGGTAGAGATGACACTACCTGAGAGACAGGGGAGGTAGAGATGACACTACCTTAGAGACAGGGGAGGTAGAGGTGACACTACCTGAGGGACAGGGGAGGTAGAGGTGACACGAGGTAGAGGTGACACCACCTGAGTGACAGAGGCGGTAGAGATATCACCATCTGAGGGACAGAGGAGATAGAGATGATACTACCTGAGAAGAGATGAAACCACCTGAGGGACAGGGGAGGTAGAGATGACACTACCTGAGAGACAGGGGAGGTAGAGATGACACTACCTGAGAGACAGGGGAAGTAGAGATGACACTACCTGAGGGACAGAGGAGGTAGAGATAACACCACCGAGGGACAGAGGAGGTAGAGATAACACCACCTAAGGGACAGAGTAGGTAGAGATGATACTACGTGAGAGACAGAGGAGTTACAGATGACACCACCTGACGGACAGAGGAGGTAGAGATACCACCTGAGGGATAGAGGAAAAAGAGATGGCACCACCTGAGTGACAGAGGAGTTAGAGATGGCACTACGTGAGGGACAGAGGAAATAGAGATGACCCCACCTGAGGGACAGGGGAGGTAGAGATGACACTACGTGAGGGACAGAGGAAATAGAGATGACACCACCTGAGGGACACTGGAGATAGAGATGACACTACGTGAGGGACAGGGGAGGTAGAGATGACATTACCTGAGGTATAGAAGAAGTAGAGATGACACCACCTGATGCACAGAGGAGGTAGAGATACCACCTGAGGGACAGAGGAGGTAGCTATGACACCACCTGAGGGACAGAGGAGGTAGCTATGACACCACCTGAGGGACAGAGGAGGTAGAGATGACACCACCTGAGTGACAGAGGAGGTAGAGATGACACTACATGAGGGACAGAGGAAATAGAGATGACACCACCTGAGGGACAGAGGAAATAGAGATGGCACCACCTGAGGGACAGAGGACGTAGAGATGATGCTACCTGAGAAGAGATGACACCACCTGAGGGACAGGGGAGATAGAGATTACACCACCTGAGGGACAGAGGAGAAAGAGGTGACCCTACCTGAGAGACAGGGGAGGTAGATATGACACTACCTGAGAGACAGTTGAGGTAGAGATGACACTACCTGAGAGACAGGGGAGGTAGAGATGACACTACCTTAGAGACGGGAGGTAGAGATGACACTACCTTAGAGACAGGGGAGGTAGAGGTGACACGAGGTAGAGGTGACACCACCTGAGTGACAGAGGCGGTAGAGATATCACCATCTGAGGGACAGAGGAGATAGAGATGCCAGCACCTGAGGGACAGGGGAGGTAGAGATAACAACATCTGGGGGACAGAGGAGGTAGAGATGACACCACCTGAGTGACAGAGGAGGCAGAGATGACACTACGTGAGGGACAGAGGAAATAGAGATGGCACCACCTGAGGGACAGAGGAAATAGAGATGACACCTCCTTAGTGGCAGAGGAGATAGAGATGCCAGCACCTGAGGGACAGGGGAGGTAGAGATAACACCATCTGGGGGACAGAGGAGGTAGAGATGACAGTACGTGAGGGACAGAGGAAATAGAGATGACACTACGTGAGGGACAGAGGAAATGGAGATGACACCACCTGAGGGACAGAGGAAATGGAGATGACACCACCTGAAGGACAGAGGAGGTAGAGATTACACTACCTGAGAAGAGATGACACCACCTGAGGGACAGGGGAGGTAGAGATGATGGCACCTGAGGGACAGGTGAGGTAGAGATGACACTACCTGAGAGACAGAAGATAGAGATGACACCACCTGAGAGACAGGGGAGGTAGAGATGACACTACCTGAGAGACAGGGGAGGTAGAGATGACACTAACTGAGGGACAGGGGAGGTAGAGGTGACACCACCTGAGTGACAGAGGCGGTAGAGATATCACCATCTGGGGGACAGAGGAGATCGAGATGACACCACCTGAGGGACAGAGGAGATAGAGATGACACTACCTGAGAAGAGATGACACCTCCTTAGTGGCAGATGAGATAGAGATGACAGCACCTGAGGGACAGGGGAGGTAGAGATAACACCATCTGAGGATCAGAGGAGTAGAGGTGACACTACCTGAGGGACAGAGGAGGTAGAGATGACGGTACCTGAGGGACAGGTGAGATAGAGATGACACCACCTGAGAGACAGAAGGTAGAGATGACACCACCTGAGGGAAAGGGAAGGTAGAGATGACACCACCTGAGTGACCGAAGATAGAGATGACACCACCTGAGGGACAGGGGAGGTAGAGATGACACCACCTGAGGGACAGGTGAGGTAGAGATGACACCACCTGAGAGACAGGGGAGGTAGAGATGACACCACCTGAGAGACAGGGGAGGTAGAGATGACACCACCTGAGGGACAAGAGAGGTAGAGATGACACCACCTGAGGGACAGGGGAGATAGAGATGACACCACCTGAGTGACCGAAGATAGAGATGACACCACCTGAGGGACAGGGGAGATAGAGATGACACTACCTGAGAGACAGGAGAGGTAGAGATGACACCACCTAAGGGACAGAGGAGGTAGAGATGACACCACCTGAGATGTCAGTGTCTGAGAGACATAACACACATGATTGTGAGTGGCTGATCACCCTTCTGCCTGGATTATGCAGTATTCCTGTCATATTTGGCATAGAGGTGATCTGCTGTCCTGGTCACTGATCTAGTGTATGCACATTTAGGGATTCAGGTTCTTGGCCCCATTCATGGAACCACCCTAACTGTACTTCCTAAAGGTCGGTCAGCCCGCCACAGGACCATCCTTACTCACTGTGTTTTATCTTGCTAACTAGTTGGTTTCGGCAGTCAGGATATCACGTTTCTGACAGCAGATACAAGTCATTTCCTTTTCTGCGGCACAACGAGGAGAGTCTGCATGTCCCTAAGCTAGCCTATCCTCCTTTTTAGATGCGTCTACAGGTGGGTGCTCCCCCGTGCCCAGCCCCAAGCCTTTCCAGTGCCGAAATGATGACCACCACAGTAGTGAAAGAAGAAGAGGCAGATGTGAAGAAAGAACAGCCTGGAGTTGTGATGCGTGACCCAGAAACCCCTACTACTCCTGAAGTAAAGAAGGAGGAAGAGGAACAGAGAAAAGAGCCAGAGCGCAGTAAAACGCGAGAGCGAGAAATGGACAGGGAGCGAGAAAAGGAGCGTGACAGAGAAAAGGATCGAGATCGTGACCGGGACAAGCAGAAGACAGATGACAGTAAAAGGAAGGACTCCGATATCTTGAAACAGCTGAGAGTAGAACTCAAGTAAGATGCCTCTTGTGATGCTGAGTTTTGTACTCAAACTTCTATCTCTCCACCTCCATATATCCTGTCTTCTGTCTCCCCGCCTCCCTATATCCTGTCTTCTATCTCTCCACCTCCCTATATCCTGTCTTCTGTCTCTCCGCCTCCCTGTATCCTGTCTTCTGTCTCCCCGCCTCCCTATATCCTGTCTTCTATCTCTCCACCTCCCTGTATCCTGTCTTCTGTCTCCGCCTCCCTGTATCCTGTCTTCTGTCTCCCCGCCTCCCTATAGCCTGTCTTCTATCTCTCCGCCTCCCTATATCCTGTCTTCTGTCTCCCGCCTCCCTATAGCCTGTCTTCTGTCGCTCCGCCTCCCTGTATCCTGTCTTCTATCTCCCCGCCTCCCTATATCCTGTCTTCTGTCTCCCCTCCTCCCTATATCCTGTCTTCTGTCACTCCACCTCCCTATATCCTGTTTTCTGTCTCTCCACCTCCCTATATCCTGTCTTCTATCTCTCCACCTCCCTATATCCTGTCTTCTATCTCCCCGCCTCCCTATATCCTGTCTTCTGTCACTCCACCTCCCTATATCCTGTCTTCTGTCTCCCCGCCTCCCTATATCCTGTCTTCTATCTCTTCACCTCCCTATATCCTGTCTTCTATCTCTCCTCCTCTCTATATCCTGTCTTCTGTCTCCCCGCCTCCCTATATCCTGTCTTCTATCTCTCACCTCCCTAAATCCTGTCTTCTATCTCTCCACTTCCCTATATCCTGTCTTCTATCTCTCACCTCCCTATATCCTGTCTTCTCTCTCCCCGCCTCCCTATATCCTTTCTTCTATCTCTACGCCTCCCAATATCCTGTCTTCTGTCTCTCCAGCTCCCTATATCCTGTCTTCTATCGCTCCGCTTCCCTATATCCTGTCTTCTGTCTCTCCAGCTCCCTATATCCTGTCTTCTATCGCTCCGCTTCCCTATATCCTGTCTTCTGTCTCCCCGCCTCCCTATATCCTGTCTTCTGTCTCCCCTCCTCCCTATATCCTGTCTTCTGTCACTCCACCTCCCTATATCCTGTTTTCTGTCTCTCCACCTCCCTATATCCTGTCTTCTATCTCTCCACCTCCCTATATCCTGTCTTCTATCTCCCCGCCTCCCTATATCCTGTCTTCTGTCACTCCACCTCCCTATATCCTGTCTTCTGTCTCCCCGCCTCCCTATATCCTGTCTTCTATCTCTTCACCTCCCTATATCCTGTCTTCTATCTCTCCTCCTCTCTATATCCTGTCTTCTGTCTCCCCGCCTCCCTATATCCTGTCTTCTATCTCTCACCTCCCTAAATCCTGTCTTCTATCTCTCCACCTCCCTATATCCTGTCTTCTATCTCTCACCTCCCTATATCCTGTCTTCTCTCTCCCCGCCTCCCTATATCCTTTCTTCTATCTCTACGCCTCCCAATATCCTGTCTTCTGTCTCTCCAGCTCCCTATATCCTGTCTTCTATCGCTCCGCTTCCCTATATCCTGTCTTCTGTCTCTCCAGCTCCCTATATCCTGTCTTCTATCGCTCCGCTTCCCTATATCCTGTCTTCTGTCTCCCCGCCTCCCTATATCCTGTCTTCTGTCTCTCCAGCTCCCTATATCCTCTCTTCTGTCTCTCCAGCTCCCTATATCCTGTCTTCTGTCTCCCCTCCTCCCTATATCCTGTGTTCTATCTCTCCGCTTCCCTATATCCTGTCTTCTGTCTCTCCAGCTCCCTATATCCTGTCTTCTGTCTCCCCCTCCTCCCTATATCCTGTCTTCTGTCTCCCCACCTCCCTATATCCTGTCTTCTGTCTCCCCGCCTCCCTATATCGTGTCTTCTATCTCTCCGCTTCCCTATATCCTGTCTTCTGTCTCTCCGCCTCCCTATATCCTGTCTTCTGTCTCCCCGCCTCCCTATATCCTGTCTTCTATCTCTCCACCTCCCTATATCCTGTTTCTATCTCTCACCTCCCTAAATCCTGTCTTCTGTCTCCCCGCCTCCCTATATCCTGTCTTCTATCTTTCCGCCTCCCTATATCCTGTCTTCTATCTCTCCGCTTCCCTATATCCTGTCTTCTATCTCTCCGCCTCCCTATATCCTGTCTTCTATCTCTCCGCTTCCCTATATCCTGTCTTCTATCTCTCCGCTTCCCTATATCCTGTCTTCTATCTCTCCCCCTCCCTATATCCTGTCTTCTATCTCTCCCCCTCCCTATATCCTGTCTTCTATCTCTCCCCCTCCCTATATCCTGTCTTCTATCTCTCCACCTCCCTATATCCTGTCTTCTGTCTCTCCGCCTTCCTATATCCTGTCTTCTATCTCTCCGCTTCCCTATATCCTGTCTTCTATCTCTCCACCTCCCTATATCCTGTTTCTATCTCTCACCTCCCTAAATCCTGTCTTCTGTCTCCCCGCCTCCCTATATCCTGTCTTCTATCTTTCCGCCTCCCTATATCCTGTCTTCTATCTCTCCGCTTCCCTATATCCTGTCTTCTATCTCTCCGCCTCCCTATATCCTGTCTTCTATCTCTCCGCTTCCCTATATCCTGTCTTCTATCTCTCCGCTTCCCTATATCCTGTCTTCTATCTCTCCCCCTCCCTATATCCTGTCTTCTATCTCTCCCCCTCCCTATATCCTGTCTTCTATCTCTCCCCCTCCCTATATCCTGTCTTCTATCTCTCCACCTCCCTATATCCTGTCTTCTGTCTCTCCGCCTTCCTATATCCTGTCTTCTATCTCTCCGCTTCCCTATATCCTGTCTTCTGTCTATCCACCTCCCTATATCCTGTCTTCTGTCTCCCCGCCTCCCTATATCCTGTCTTCTGTCTCCCCACCTCCCTATATCCTGTCTTCTGTCTCCCCTCCTCCCTATATCCTGTCTTCTGTCTCTCCAGCTCCCTATATCCTGTCTTCTGTCTCCCCACCTCCCTATATCCTGTCTTCTATCTCTCCACCTCCCTATATCCTGTCTTCTGTCTCTCCAGCTCCCTATATCCTGTCTTCTGTCTCCCCGCCTCCCTATATCCTGTCTTCTGTCTCTCCACCTCCCTATATCCTGTCTTCTGTCTCTCCACCTCCCTATATCCTGTCTTCTGTCTCTCCAGCTCCCTATATCCTATCTTCTGTCTCTCCAGCTCCCTATATCCTGTCTTCTGTCTCCCCGCCTCCCTATATCCTGTCTTCTGTCTCTCCACCTCCCTATATCCTGTCTTCTGTCTCTCCAGCTCCCTATATCCTGTCTTCTGTCTCCCCGCCTCCCTATATCCTGTCTTCTGTCTCCCTGCCTCCCTATATCCTGTCTTCTGTCTCCCCGCCTCCCTGTATCCTGTCTTCTATCTCTCCGCTTCCCTATATCCTGTCTTCTGTCTCTCCGCCTCCCTATATCCTGTCTTCTATCTCTCCACCTCCCTATATCCTGTCTTCTATCTCTCCCCCTCCCTATATCCTGTCTTCTATCTCTCCCCCTCCCTATATCCTGTCTTCTATCTCTCCACCTCCCTATATCCTGTCTTCTATCTCTCCACCTCCCTATATCCTGTCTTCTATCTCTCCACCTCCCTAAATCCTGTCTTCTGTCTCCCCGCCTCCCTATATCCTGTCTTCTATCTTTCCGCCTCCCTATATCCTGTCTTCTATCTCTCCGCTTCCCTATATCCTGTCTTCTATCTCTCCGCTTCCCTATATCCTGTCTTCTATCTCTCCACCTCCCTATATCCTGTCTTCTATCTCCTCGCCTCCCTATTTCCCGTCTTCTGTCTCCCCGCCTCCCTGTATCTTGTCTTCTATCTCTCCGCTTCCCTATATCCTGTCTTCTGTCTCTCCGCCTCCCTATATCCTGTCTTCTATCTCTCCACCTCCCTATATCCTGTCTTCTGTCTCTCCAGCTCCCTATATCCTGTCTTCTGTCTCTCCAGCTCCCTATATCCTGTCTTCTGTCTCCCCGCCTCCCTATATCCTGTCTTCTGTCTCTCCACCTCCCTATATCCTGTCTTCTGTCTCTCCACCTCCCTATATCCTGTCTTCTGTCTCTCCACCTCCCTATATCCTGTCTTCTGTCTCTCCAGCTCCCTATATCCTATCTTCTGTCTCTCCAGCTCCCTATATCCTGTCTTCTGTCTCCCCGCCTCCCTATATCCTGTCTTCTGTCTCTCCACCTCCCTATATGCTGTCTTCTGTCTCTCCAGCTCCCTATATCCTGTCTTCTGTCTCCCCGCCTCCCTATATCCTGTCTTCTGTCTCCCTGCCTCCCTATATCCTGTCTTCTGTCTCCCCGCCTCCCTGTATCCTGTCTTCTATCTCTCCGCTTCCCTATATCCTGTCTTCTGTCTCTCCGCCTCCCTATATCCTGTCTTCTATCTCTCCACCTCCCTATATCCTGTCTTCTATCTCTCCCCCTCCCTATATCCTGTCTTCTATCTCTCCCCCTCCCTATATCCTGTCTTCTATCTCTCCACCTCCCTATATCCTGTCTTCTATCTCTCCACCTCCCTATATCCTGTCTTCTATCTCTCCACCTCCCTAAATCCTGTCTTCTGTCTCCCCGCCTCCCTATATCCTGTCTTCTATCTTTCCGCCTCCCTATATCCTGTCTTCTATCTCTCCGCTTCCCTATATCCTGTCTTCTATCTCTCCGCTTCCCTATATCCTGTCTTCTATCTCTCCACCTCCCTATATCCTGTCTTCTATCTCCTCGCCTCCCTATTTCCCGTCTTCTGTCTCCCCGCCTCCCTGTATCTTGTCTTCTATCTCTCCGCTTCCCTATATCCTGTCTTCTGTCTCTCCGCCTCCCTATATCCTGTCTTCTATCTCTCCACCTCCCTATATCCTGTCTTCTGTCTCTCCAGCTCCCTATATCCTGTCTTCTGTCTCTCCAGCTCCCTATATCCTGTCTTCTGTCTCCCCGCCTCCCTATATCCTGTCTTCTGTCTCTCCACCTCCCTATATCCTGTCTTCTGTCTCTCCACCTCCCTATATCCTGTCTTCTGTCTCTCCACCTCCCTATATCCTGTCTTCTGTCTCTCCAGCTCCCTATATCCTGTTTTCTGTCCTTTCTCCTTCATCCACTAGGGGACACTGGAGCGCAGTTACAATGGGGAAATAGTAGGCAGTTACTGGGAGCTGGCACTTTAAATTTATAACCATGTGACTAGCTCCTCCCCTACTATGTCCCCCCTCCAAGCCAGTCTTTATTTTGTGCCCAAGGGAGCTGGTTCACTTGAGCCTTCTCTGAAGAAATTTTTTTTTTCTTTCTTGCACTCACAGACGGGCAGCTTTGCCACTGCCAGTCTGCACCGCGGGAGCTGCCGGCGGGGACTCATCGCAGCTGCGTGCGGCTCGGGATGGGCCCCGGCTGAAGGAGACACTGAGCTCTCCGGAGCTGGCCGGACACCGCTGCGTGCGGCGCGTGTCGGGTCCACTCCGTCGGCAGAATATTCGGGCAGCGGTGAGTATATGCGACCGGACACCGCTGCGTGCGGCGCGCGTCGGGCCGCTCCACCAAGGCGGTTAGTAAAAAGGCTGTACTTTTATTATGTACTTGTATCTGCAGAGAGTATGGAAACTGTGATTTATTTTAATGCCCCGGCTCTCCCCTCTCCCCCCTCTCTTAGCGCTGGTCCCGGCGGCCGCAGCTCACACTGCCCGCTCCCCCTGCGCTTAGCGCTGCTCCCGGTGGCCACGGCTCTCTTCCCCCGCTCCCCCCGCCCGGATCCCCGCTCAGCGCGGCTCACAGAGCCGGCACGGGGATTCCGCTGGAGGCGCAAAGCATGTTTAAATCTGGCGCCTTTACGGAGGGGGGCGGAGCTTAGTCCCGCTCTGCTCCGCCGAGCTCAGCGCGCGCTGGCGGCCATTTCCCAAGGCTGCAGCGCTGGAAGCAGAGGCGGATCGTTGTCCTTCGGCACAGTGAGTGTGTTACAGTGGGGACAGGGGGCCACTGGGGGCACCTACACTTATTATAGCTGCCTGACACTGCACAGTAGCGTGCAGGAGACCTAGGCTGCTGTGGCTGGGCTTCTCCCTGCTCTCCCCCTTCCCTCCCCTTCTGCCTATTGCTGTGTGTGTGTGGGGGGAGGGTGACAGCTTGGTGCTGCCATGGCAGGCAAAGGCTCCAAGGCGTCTCAAAAACAGTCTTCATTTATGTGAGATGGGGGGGTCAGAATCTATCCAGCCCTCATCAGAGCCCCAGAGCTCCCCTGCATGGACATCACAGCTCACAGAGGTTATGTCCCTGCTGACTAGGGAACTGAAGGCCTCTAGGGAAGACAGAGAGGCGGCCCGGGTCCGACAGCCTGTCCCGGTACCGGAACCAGAACCAGCATGGGCTGTTTCCTTGGCGAAATCAGTAGAAGGGCTCTCTAGGGCTGTAATCCCTTCGCAGACCCCGTCCTTTAGTCCTCCCTCACAGGCTTCTAAAAAGAGATTGCTAGCCTCTGTGTTGCAGGATTCTGACGATGATATGCCTCAGTTAGATGAGGCGGTGGTAGATGTACAGGATACTGATGACGATCAGGTGTATGAGGACTCTGAACCAGAAGCTCAGGGTATTGAGGCTCTTATTAGTGCTATTCGCTCAGTATTACAGGTGGAGGAGACGGAGCAGGACGCCTTACGCCCTTCAAGGTTTGGCACCAACCAATGCTTGGTTTCGGAGGAGCTAGATGCGCTCATAACGGCAGCCTGGAAACATCCAGACGCGAAATTTCAGGTATCAAGAAAACTGTTGTCTTCCTATCCTTTTCCCGCAGATAGCCGGGAACGCTATGAGACCTCTCCGATTGTGGATCCTTCAGTGTCTCATCTGTCCAAAAAGCCGGTTCTGCCGGTTCCTGGAGCGACTTCGCTTAAGGAGGCGTCGGATAGGAAGTTGGCGTCGGATAGGAAGTTGGAATCCAACTTGAAGACTATTTACTCGGCAGCGGGGGTATTACATCGCCTGGCGCAGGTAGGTTGTTGGGTCAACAATGCGATCGAAGCTTGGGCGGAGCAATTGTCCTCTGGAATTCGGGACGATTTGCCAGCGAATCAACTGATACAGTTGGCGGAACACATCCGTGAATCAGCCCTTTATCTTTGCGAGGCTTCCAAGGACATCTCTATCATCGGTGCTAGGATTTCCGCTTTAGCAATTTCGGCTCGCAGAGCTCTCTGGCTGCGGCAGTGGCAAGCGGATACGGAGTCCAAAAGGGCAGCAGAAGCGTTACCCTTTTTTTGGGAGAGGTCCTGTTCGGTAAGGGTCTGGATGCCTGGATTTCTTTTTCATCCACTAGGGGTCACTGGAGTACTCTTGGGGTATGGACGGTTCCACAGGAACTAGGCACTGAATAAATTAAAATTTGAGACTACTCCTCCCCTCCATATCCCAGAGTACCTCAGTGTTTTTTCGGTGCTCACAGAGCAACAAGGCTTGTGGAGTTGGTCCACAATTATTGGATTTCTTTAGATTTTTTCAATGTTCCACATCCCTTCCCCCCCTTCCAGAAAGGCGAGGGTCCGGGATAGTGGAAGCTGCTGAAGCAGCTGTGGGTGTCGGGCCTCTCTGAAATAGCTCCCTCACCACCACGTGCAGGACTCCCTGCAGAAAAGGCTGGACGGAGCCTACAGAAGAAGCCCCGTCATAGCCCTCACCACAGGGTCCAGGTATGTTGGAACGGGGCGGTCAGCTCACGCTGCCGCCCCGCTGTGTGGGGATACTGTGTGTGTGTGTGGCCCCCCGCCGCTGCTTTCAGCCGCCCGCCACCGCTTCCAGCGCTGCTGATTACGCTGCCTCCCCGCCGCTCTGAGCCGCGCCGGCCACGTTGATTTATGCATAGGCCGCTCCACGGCTCTATGCGTCGCGCTCCCCGGCCCTCGATGCCGCTTCCGGCTCCCTCTCCACCATAGCCCGGCTCCGTGTATAGGAACGGTACACGGAGCACGGGATGGGGGGCACACAAATGAGAGTTTTTGTAAAAGGCAGGCTCCATAGCCTAGTGAGTAACTTTGCTGCCACAGTGATTTTCCCTGCACACAGAAATGTCAGGGTCACTGGATAAAATCTCATGTTCAACTCTTGTTTATAAAAGGGAAAGTATGTTTACTAGAATACAGTAGCGCTGCATATGTATTACAATAGGCTATTAAGTCTTTGTTAAACAGGATACAAGTTATATGTGCAGGTTTGAATGCAACATAAGATGTTTATTAAATCTGCTTACACAATTATAAGTCTGCACTTTGTGTTATACTGTGAGCATGGGGACATATTTAACCATGCTTCCTGTTGTTTTTCCTGTTGTATTTCCAGAATTTCCTGTATTACATCTCTCCTCCATTGAAGGCGCAGGGGTGTTAGGGGGAATTTTAGGGGGAATTTGGGATCAGGCATATCAGGCATATTGCTGGCGTGCACTGCACTTGGCCAGATATATATTTATAGAGACACCTTAGTGCTATTTACTGAGTCGCGCAAGTTGTCTGTCTTTGTATTCTGTATTGTCTGTCTGCATAATGAGTAAGACACCAGCAAAGACTAAAAAGCAGTTTCCCTGCCATGTCTGTAAGAGTGTATTACATGGATATTCACTCACTTCTCTTACTATTATTTATATCATAACTGTTTATAATGATATGGGCCCTCATTCCGAGTTGTTCGCTCGCAAGCTGCTTTTAGCAGCTTTGCACACGCTAAGCCGCCGCCTACTGGGAGTAAATCTCAGCTTATCAAAATTGCGAACGAAAGATTAGCAAATTTGCGAATAGACAGTTCTTAGCAGTTTCTGAGTAGCTCCACACTTACTCGGCAACTGCGATCAGTTCAGTCAGTTTCGTTCCTGGTTTGACGTCACAAACACACCCAGCGTTCGCCCAGACACTCCTCCGTTTCTCCTTCATCCACTAGGGGCCACTGGAGCGTAGTTACAATGGGGAAATAGTAGGCAGTAATTGGGAGCTGGCACTTTAAAATTCTCACACTGTGGCTATCTCCTCCCCTACTATCTCCCCTCCAAGCCAGTCTTAGTTTAGTGCCCAAGGGAGCTGGTTCACTTGGGTTTAGCTGAAGAAATTTTTCTTTTTTCTTTATTATTTTATTTTTCTTTCACACACTCACAGACTGACAGCTCTGCCACTGCCAGTCTGCACCGCGGTAGCTGCCGGCGGGGTCCCATCGCAGCTGCGTGCGGCTCGGGATGGGCCCCGGCTGAGGGAGACATTGAGCTCTCCTGAGTTGGCCGGACACCGCTGCGTGCGGCGCGTGTCGGGGCCGCTCCACCAGCAGAAGATTCCGGCAGCACGGCAGCGGTGAGTATCAGCGGCCGGACACCGCTGCGTGCGGCGCGTGTCGGGGCCGCTCCACCAGCAGAAGATTCCGGTCGGTGAGTATCAGTGGCCGGACACCGCTGTGTGCGGCGCGTGTCGGGGCAACTCCATCAGGAAATTCTGCTACAACGGTGAGTACACATGAAACTGTGATTATGTGTGTTGTGTCTTTTATATTCACTCCCCGCTCCCATACATGTGGGCCACACTCAGGGTCCCTGGTCTAACCCCCCTCCACTCATATAGGGGCTGTGTATAAGGGCTGTGTACTGTGTATTGCATTAAAAAAAAAAAAAAAGATTTTTATTTTGCAAGGCACCTTTATACTTAGGCGCTATTACCAGGGGGGGCGGAGCTTAATCCCGCTCGACCCGGCGGGCAAAGCTCCCCGGCTCACAGGAGAGGCGCTCCCCGCTAAGTTTGCGCGGGAGCTTCAGAAGCACAGTTACAGAAAAGGGGGCGGAGCTTTCTCCCGCTCTGCTCGGCGGGCTCAGCTCCCCGGCAGCGGCTCACAGGAGAGGCGCTCCCCGCTAAGTTTGCGCGGGAGCTTCAGACAGAGCACAGTTACAGGAAAGGGGGCGGAGCTTTCTCCCGCTCTGCTCGGCGGGCTCAGCTCCCCGGCAGCGGCGCGTGTGATCAGCGGGGGAGGCAGAACGCTCCCCGCTGTCTTAAGAAGGATGGCTACAAGATTGCCAGGCACCCCATGTGTATCACCAGTGCACCCGGGTTACAGTGCACATAACGGGGGGCGGGGCTTCCTCCCGCCTTGGATCTCGGCTCATGGAGGCCACCAGCGGCTTGGTCAGTGCTGGCGGCCATTTCCTCTCTGAGGGGGAAACCTATACCCGGACTCCACTACTGCGGTGAGTGTCTGGATCTTCTTGTCACTGCAGGAGTGGTTTTTTCTTAATGTGTTCCTCCTGTGGCACACATATATCTCCCTCTCTCTCTCTCTCTCTCTCTCTCTCTCTCTCTCTATATATATATATTTATATATATATATATATATATATATATATATATGATCAATGTATATAGTTGTGCTGGGTATGTATATATGTGTATAGATACATATCTTGTATGTATATTATATTATGTTTTATATATAGTGTTATATCGGATTATATCCATATATGCATATATAATCAACTAGCGCCGTTGATTTTAAAGTTAGGCGCCATAGCAGTGCCCCTTTGTCAGCGGGGCTAGTGCTGTTAATTCAGCACGGAGTCCCCTGTTTCTGGTATATGGAGTCAGCTCACTACTGCTCTTTATCAGGGCACAGTTAGGCTTACTGAATATTTACAATAAGATAGAACTACAAGCTCCACCGACATTTCTTATAATAACACAGACCTGGGTTCCCGTACCACATATCTTCACCCTGCCATATTGATTTTTCACCCGGCTTTACTCACAGGCTGTCCGCCATTTTGCTCAACCAGCGGGGGTGGGTGTTGTCACCCCTTTATTACTCCTTTATTTCACTTGGTAATAATACTGTGTGTAATTTGGGGGAATGTGTGTGGTGTCGGCCAAATAGCTGCAGTGGCTCGGTACGCTTATAGCGGGGACATCTGAACACAGATTGAATTCCACCAAACACAGCTTTAGGGGATATGCGCCTGTCAAAGCACGTTATAGTGCAGAGTTTATAGAGGGTTACACTTCTTTAACCTGTCTTTTCTCTTTTCGTTTAACTAAACGTAACACCCAGGACAGAGAATTCCCTGTTATGTGTAGATTGTGCGGTGGAGCCATCTGATTAGCCCTCAATGCAGTTGCAGGACGTTCTGTTTGAACAGCCCAGCTTATGCAGGTAAGGTCACCGTTACCAGAGACCCCGTCCGTCATTTCTTCTCCCCAGGTTGCTAAACGATGCTGCGGATGACAGACCTCTCTGGAAGGAGGCAATGGATGTCCGGGATACCTAGGATGTCTGTTTTCGGTGCAGTCCGAGCAGTGTCTCTGGGTCCTGGAGACATACGACTGCACGTCTTCAGGTTTCTAAAAGGATCTTGCTAACCTCCAAGTTACACGAGATACGGACTGAACCAGTATCTCCGGATATTGAGGCGTATTGTACAGCAGTTCGTCTGGTGCTGCAGGTAAAGAGGTCGGACACTTCAGGTCCCTCGGGGTTTGACGCCAAGGAAGAAATGACAGCGACTTGTTCAGTTTCGGATGAGCTGTGCATGCTCCGGTAGGCGGCCGGGAAGCATCCGAATTCACAATTTCAGGTATCGAACAATGTTTGTTTGCCTATCCTTTTCCCGCAGATAGCAGGATACGATATCAGACCTCTCCAGGTATACCCCTCGATGTATCGCCGGTCCAACAAGCTGCCGTTTTCCTGGGCCAGCCTTGCTGAGGTATACATCTGAGAGACATATGCGACAGCAGGGGTTCGACCTTATCCGGAGCAGGTAGGTTGCGGAACAATTGTCCTCTAGGTTACTGGATAATTCGCATCAGGATCAACTGATGCTTTGGGACAGATCAGAATCACGATTCTGCTTTATATTCTTTTGAGGTCTCCACGTCTGTATACTCGGAACCTGCATTTTCGCTTGGGCTGTCTTAACCCGACGACCTCTGGGGCTGCACCAGTGACAGGTGAACATGAAATCCTACGGGGCAGAGGGTTCAGGGGAAGGAACTTCCGGCATGATTTCTCGAACCATTGGGGGTAAGTCCATTTCTTTATCATCCACTAGGGGTCACTGGAGTACTCTTGGGATATGGACGGGCTTCCGTAGGAACAGCACTGAATATTTAAATTTAGAACACTCCACCCCTCCATATTCCCGAGTACCTCTCAGTGTTTTTTCTGTGCTCGAAGTAGTAACAGCTATGTGACTCAGGTCACGATTACTATTGAAGAATTTTATTTTTATTTTTATTTTTATTTGATATTTTTACTATTTTACACATCCCTTTCCCCCTTCCAAAAGGCAGGGTCAGGGATAGTGCAGCTGCTGATAGCAGCAGGGGCGTGTCGGGCCTCTCTGAAAGAGCTCCCTCACAGCCACACACACAGCCTCCTGCACTGGCTGGCCGGCGCTTGTTCAGAAGCCCCGTCGGAGCCTCCTCACAAGCTGCAGGATAAAGGTATGTGAACGGGGCGGTCAGCTCCCGCTGCCGCCCCGAGGTGTGGGGACATTGTTAGCACCCGCCGCTGCTCTCTACACTTAGTCGCCCGCCGCGCTCGCCGCGCTCCACTTAGCCGCCCGCTCCCGCCGCTGCTATCCCCACTCAGCTGCCTGGCGACGGCCACAGCTAATCTTACGATGCCTCCGGCCGCCGCTGCTCTGCCGCTCTGAGGGCGCCGGCCGCCGCAGCTCTCCCGCTCACGGAGCCGGCCGCCGCTACTGCTCCGGGTCCCACCGCTCGTGGACGCGCTGCTCACCCGGTCTCACAGCGCTCGGGGATACCCACTGGAGCTCCACACGCTGCGCTGCCACTGCTTTAAATCGAAAAGAGCATGCAGCCATTACACAAGGGTGAGGCGGAGGGGGGGGCCAATAATAAGGGGGCAATAAGCAGCATAAGAAATACTGCAGCACCAGATGCTAGGCTGCATGGATATTTGCAGGATTTATTAAGCATAGCATGGCAGCCATTTTAACATGCTTCCTGTGTCTTCCTGCTGTGATTCCAGAATGTTCCAGTACTACATCTCTACTCCACCGGAGGCGCAGGGGTGTTAGAGGGAATTTGGGATCACATTTCATACTACTGGCCACGTGTACTGCACTTGGCCAGATATATATACAGAGACACCTTACTAGTATTTTACTGAGTCGTGCAAGTGTCTGGTTTTTTGTGTATTGTATTGTCTGTCGCCATAATGAGTAAGGCACCAGCAAAAAACTAAAAAGCATAATTGCAAAGTCTGTAGCAGTGTGTTACCGGATGGATCTACCACATGTACAGTATGTTTTGTGGATTCGGTTCAGAATACCATTTCTGCTCCTGTTTTACAACCAATGTCCTCACCGGACCCTCCGTGGGGTATGTTAGTAAATGTACTGGATAGGTTACAATCAGAATTGACCGCCGCTCGTCAGGAGCGGGAAACGGCAAGATCTGAATCTAGGGTGAGACCGCCAGAACTACCGGAGGCGTCTCAGCTTTGCGTAAGGTCCAAATCCATTTTGGGTAAACGGGATAAATTTCATATGTCTTATGATTTTCCAGTGTCTGCTATGTTGCATTCTGACGATTCCATGCCAGACCTCACGGAACAAGATGAGGGTGAGGAGGGCGAAGTGGAGTCAGATGGTGAGGATTTTAACAGTTCCGGCATTGATGATCTCATCAGAGCGGTACGTCAGTCTCTGAAGTTTACTGAAACTGAGGAGCCTCTCACAAATGATTAGGTCGTATTTACTAAACGACAAAAAACACCAATAAGTTTTCCTGTGTCGGAATCTCTTAATCAGATGTTAGTAGAAACATGACAGAATCCAGATAAACGGTTTTCTATACCTCGCAGATTTAAGTCTAGTTACCCGTTTCCAGACTCGGTAACATGTACATGGGAGAATCCACCAATAGTTGATTCTTCAGTGTCAAAGCTTACCAAGAAATTAACCATACCAGTGCCAGCAGCTACTACGCTTAAAGACCCTTCAGATCGCAAGATAGAAACTATGCTAAAATCCATGTATGTAGCAGCAGGTGTGATGCTGAGACCTGGATTGGTTGGCATTTGGGTCACTAAGGCGCTCATAATATGGCTTACAGAACTCAAATCTGCTTTACATGACGAAAACCTGATAATTCTCCAAAGGAATTTATGATTGCGCTAGATCTCAAGGATGCGTACTTACACATTCCAATTTGGCAGCCTCATCAGATGTAAATCAAATGATTGAGGCTGTAGAGTATCTCTGTACAGCGTCTACTGACGTCTGTCAGCTCACTTCTCGTATTTCATCGTCGCTAGTTACGGCACGAAGAGCACTCTGGCTGCGTGCTTATCATGCGGAGGCAGAGGTCAAACGAGGTATAGAGGCGTTGCCTTACGATGGCAAGAAGTTGTTTGGTCCTGAATTGGACGCATGGATTGCTGAGGCTACGGGAGGTAAGTCTGTTTTCTTACCATTGCCTCCATCGGTGTCAAGAAGAAGGTATGCTGGACCTTCGTTCAAATCCTTTAGACCTCAGCCCTTTCGAGGACGTGGCAGAGGAACAGCCACGCCTGCTAGACGTGGTCGCGGACGTGGTTTCCAACAAACCAACACAACTCGCCAAGACGCTAAGGTTACCGACAAGCCAGTGGCATGACGGGCTACCAGCCCATCTCGGTTCTCCGATTGTGGGAGCACGCCTTCAGACGTTCCATTTGGCGTGGTTCCACACATCCGCGGATGGGTGGATCCGCAATTTAGTGTTAAAAGGTTACAAAATAGAGTTAGACTGTCTTCCGCCTCTGCGGTTTTTCAAGACAGGATTGCCTCTGTCGGACGACAAGAGGACGGTTCTGCAAATTGCCATCCAGTCCCTACTGGATTCAGCAGTTTTGATTCCGGTCCCTGTACACCAACAGGGTCAGGGTTATTATTCAAGTCTGTTTGTAGTACCGAAGCCGGATGGCTCAGTCAGACCAATATTGAACTTAAAGGGTCTCAATCAGTACGTAACTTACTACAGATTCAAAATGGAGTCTCTGCGTTCGGTGATTGCGGGTTTAGAGTGGATTGTCAACTTCAAGAAATCACATCTAATTCCGTCTCAACGCCTTCAATTCCTAGGTATGATTCTAGATACGGTCAATCAAAAAATTTACCTACCACAGCAGAAAGTACAAATTCTACGCCATCTAGTACAATTAGTGCTCAAGCCACGCACAGTGTCGGTACACTTGTGCATTCGCTTCTTAGGCACAATGGTGGCAGCTTTCGAGGCGCTTCAATTCGGAAGATTTCACTCTCGTCCATTTCAACTGAATGTGCTCGCCCAGTGGTCAGGCTCGCATCTGCAGATTCACCACAGGGTGAGGTTGTCGCCAAGAGCAAGAGTATCTCTGCTCTGGTGGCTCAAGGAACACAATTTAACCGCAGGAAGACTGTTCGGGGGCTGGAATTGGATAATTCTAACTACGGACGCCAGTCTCAGAGGTTGGGGAGCGGTAATTCAAAATTGTCAGCTCCAGGGTCTCTGGGCGGATCACGAGAAATTGCTGTCTATAAATGTCCTAGAACTCCGCGCAATTTACAATGCGCTACGACAAGCAGTGCACATGCTTCGCTCTCAGCCTGTCCAAGTGCAGTCAGACAATGCGACGGCGGTCGCATACATCAACAAACAAGGAGGAACGAGAAGCCGCATGGCAATGCGGGAAGTAGCTCGTATCCTCAATTGGGCGGAATGTCACCAGGTGATGTTGTCGGCAGTGTTCATTCCGGGAGTGGACAACTGGGAAGCGGATTATCTCAGTCGTCAGGATTTTCATCCAGGCGAATGGGCATTAAATCCAGAAGTGTTTCACATGTTGGTTCAGAGATGGGGTTATCCTCAGGTGGACCTGATGGCGTCTCGCCACAATCACCAAACGTTCCAGTATGTGTCCAGAACAAGAGATCCAAAGGCAGTGGCGGTGGATGCTCTCACTGTCGCGTGGCCGTACAGTCTTGTGTATCTGTTTCCACCGTTTCCGTTGCTCCCTCTGGTGCTAAAACGAATCAAAAGAGAGTCGGTCACAGTCATACTAGTGGCGCCTCATTGGCCTCGGAGAGCTTGGTTCTCGGATCTCCGAGGATTACTCGCAGACGATCCTTGCCCGCTCCCGCTACGTCCAGACCTGTTACAACAGGGTCCGTTCCTTTACCCCGATTTAGCGCGGCTGCGTTTGACGGGGTGGCTGTTGAGACCGCCCTCTTAAGAAGAGAGGGCATTCCAGATTCGGTTATAACAACCATGTTACGAGCTAGGAAGCCGGTTACGGCAGCTCATTATTACAGAATATGGCGTGCCTATATAGGTTGGTGTGAAGCTCGGAAATTTCCGACATCATCTTTCAAGTTATGCCGCCTTTTGTTGTTTCTACAAACGGGGTTAGATGGAGGACTGCGTTTATCTACACTAAAGGTGCAGGTATCTGCTTTGTCAATTTACTTTCAAAGACGATTGGCTCTATTGCCGTCTATACGCACTTTTCTCCAAGGTGTCCTCAGAGTACAGCCTCCATTCATTCCACCTACAGCGCCATGGGACTTGAATCTGGTTTTAGAGTTCTTACAGTCTTCATATTTTGAACCCTTACAGCAAGTGGATATAAAGTTTCTCACTTGGAAAAAATTTTTCTCCTAGCCTTAGCTTCGGCAAGGCGTGTTTCGGATTTGGGTGCCTTGTCATGCAAGGCACCGTATTTGGTGTTTCATGATGACAGAGCGGAACTTCGGACGAATCCCGCCTTCTTACCAAAGGTAGTGTCATCTTTTCACATCAATCAACCAATAGTAGTTCCGGTGTTGACAGCACATTCTGGAACTCTGGATGTGGTACGCGCATTACGCGTTTATGTATCCCGAACGTCTTCATTTCGTAAGACGGATACGTTGTTTGTTCTCTATGATGCTGCCAAGATAGGTTGGCCAGCGTCTAAACAAACCTTATCCAGATGGATAAAACTGACCATACGTCAGGCTTACCTTCATGCTAGGTTTCAACCGCCTACGTCAGTAACCGCTCATTCCACACGTTCTGTGGGAACTTCATGGGCAGCTGGTCGTGGGGCTTCTACGACGCAGCTTTGCCGTGCGGCTACATGGTCTTCAGTGCACACGTTTGTGCGCTTTTACAAGTTTGATACGTTTGCGGCATCAGCATCTAGCTTTGGCCGCCTAGTGTTACAAGTGCCAAACAGCTCTCCCGCCCACGGGGGAAGCTTTGGTACGTCCCAAGAGTACTCCAGTGACCCCTAGTGGATGATAAAGAAAATAGGATTTTGGTACTTACCAGGTAAATCCTTTTCTTTGAATCCATAGGGGGCACTGGACGCCCACCCAGAGCAGTTTTACCTAGTTGTGGTGAGTTCTGAGGATCTTATGGTAACACACTTTCACCGACTGGTTCAAATTACAAGTGCTGGTTAGGGTGTCAACTGTTTAGTTGTCAGTAACGTTATGTGTCAACTTCGTTATTGTCCGTTATGTTATATGTAATACTCCATTGTCAACCTCTCTATAGTTCCTGTTCGGCTCAGTAAAAAACACTGAGAGGTACTCGGGAATATGGAGGGGTGGAGTGTTCTAAATTTAAATATTCAGTGCTGTTCCTACGGAAGCCCGTCCATATCCCAAGAGTACTCCAGTGCCCCCTATGGATTCAAAGAAAAGGATTTACCTGGTAAGTACCAAAATCCCATTTTTTCTTTCCCCTACTGCTGCCCCAGCTCCAAGACGGACCTTTACTGGTCTTTCCTTTAGATCTTTATGTGCCTTTTCAGGCTTTCGACTCCACACGGGCGGTATGTCCGTTGCCAAGGGATCTCATGGTAACAGGCTGAAGCAGAGGTTCAGCAACCTCGGTCCAGTCTGATTTTAGGTCATCCTACACATCCACTACAGGTCAGACCTTCCTACCACCTGGAGGGTCCCAGGGTAGGGGCAGGTCGGTGGTCCTACTGGGAGGACTGAGAAGGCTTGGGCGGTTACAGACTACATTTTGGAGTACAACCGTCTCAGGGGTCCCTCGGCATGGGTCGGCCGATTTACGATGACAAGAGAGTCATACTGCAAGCGGTGCTCCATATGCTTCTAACCGCAAAGGGTGTTGATCCCTGCTTTCACATATCATTTGAATCGGGACAGTTCTCAGGCCTTTGTTTTCTTTTCACGTGCCGAAGCCAGATGGCTCGGCCACGCCTATTCTGGCCTTACAATCCTTTCAGTCTGTGATTGCTAGTTTTGAACCAGATTCGCATTACAGTCCATTCGGTCTCTCTTCCGCTCCCACAGGGTTCAGGAAGATCTCAGAATATCTCTTTTTCAAGGGCAGGAAGTGACGTTTGTTTCCTAATTGGACAATCTACTGCTAATATCTCACTCTGCAGATTAGGTGGCTTCTGAATATCCGGAGGATCCAGGAGTTCCTGGGTCGACACGGATCCAATTTATGCTCCTCGTAGATATTTCTCAACACGGTCCGTCAGAGGATTTTTCCTTCCTCGGCACCGAGTACTCTCTTTCTTCAGTCAAGTTGCGACGCAATGAGTGGTCGCCTACATTCCCCTCTGTGCAGAGGACAACAATCTTCTTTCCAGGTCAAGCCGCCAGTTCAGACTCCCGGGTGAGAGGACATTCCTCTGTGTTTTGTCAGCTGGTCCGCTGTTGGCGGAGATTTCGGATCAACCTCCGGGCGTTCTGACTGACTCTTTAACCCTTTACTACTCTCGGACGTGAGCTCTGGCGGCAGTAGCCGAGGATGACCTCAGGGCTCCTTGGAGTTTCGGGTTAGTCTATCCTGCCTTCTTTTCTATTTCTACCTCACTTTCGGTAACACAGGAGGGGAGAATGCGCGCTAGTCCTCTCGGTGGCTCCGGTTGGGCCACGCATGACTTAAAGATCCAGCCTGCACCGGTTGTCAGTAGAGGAGCCTTGGCTCCTACCTCGACTGGACTGTCTGCTTCAACAGGGTCCTTTTTCTTTATTCAATCTTACACTGGTTTCATTTAACCGCGTGACTGTTCACGAGACCTCGGAAGGGAGGAGTTCCCTAGTTCGGTTATGCCTACTGGGCTCCGATTTCAGAAGTCGGGTACCTCTTTTCGCTTTTGCCACTTTTGGAAAACTTTATGGGGCATAGTGAGGATAACAGGGGTTTTCTCCTTCTTTCAGTTACATTCAGCCGTCATCTCTGGTTTTTCTGGGAGGTTTCGCTCGGCTGCACTTCAACCTACATTGACCTGAATTTTAGGTCTCTGCCCTTTAGGTTTTCTTCCAAAAGAGTTTAGCCTGGCAGCCGTAAGTTCGAGCTCTCTTTCAGGGAGTACTCTATTGACAACTCCCCCGATGGAGTTTCAGACTCAGCGGTCTTTTCTTCCGGGGGGGATGTCCGTTTTTCATATAAATCTGACACTAGTGTTTTCGGCCCTCTTTGAATGTTGTCAGGGCTCGCCGACTCTCTCTACAGAGGTCTTAGGCTATTCGACAAAGTGTTTTCTTCTTTGTTTCTGTACGATGCTCCCGTACTAAATAACTGGGGTCCCAGCATACACTGGGCCGTTGGATACATCTGACCATCAGAGAGTCTTATTGGTGGCTCGGGAGCCTCCAGTTTCCATTTCAGCGCGCTCTACGCGCGTTGTGGGACCTTCGTGGGCAGCTGCCCGTGGGCTCTCCATGAATACTTTGTCGTGCGGCTACTAGGTCGGACCGACATTCGTTTTGTCAAATTCTACAAGTTTGACATTTTTGCGGCCTCGGCATCACAGATTGGCCGAGCGGTTTTACAGGACTCTCAGCGCTCTCCCACCCGTTTTGGGAGCTCTGGGACGTCCCCATTGTAACTACGCGTGGCCCCTAGTGGATGAAGGAGAAATCAGGATTTTGGTACTTACCGATAAATCCCTTTCTCCGATTCCACAGGGGCCACTGGACGCCCGCCCAGCGCTGTTCCTCCTTGTTTTTTGCTTAACGGTTTGCAGATCACCATGTGACTGCTTGTTGAGTTCAGGCTAGCCGGTTGTTTGTTAGGTTCTGTTCCAGGTTTGGTTTGGGTTCGCCTGGTTTACAGGGCTTCATTAACCTCCTCTACCTTTATAAGGTTTGTTTATTCCAGCTCTCCTCGGGCACAGTTTTACGTAGACTGGCTTGGGGGGAAGATAGTAGGGGAGGAGCTAGCCACAGTGTGAGAATTTTAAAGTGCCAGCTCCCAATTACTGCCTACTATTTCCCCATTGTAACTACGCTCCAGTGGCCCCTGTGGAATCGGAGAAAGGGATTTATCGGTAAGTACCAAAATCCTGATTTCTCCAGCCACTCCCACGTTTTTCCCAGAAACGGTAGCGTTTTTTCGCACACACCCATAAAACGGCCAGTTTCCGCCCAGAAACACCCACTTCCTGTCAATCACATTACGATCACCAGAACGAAGAAAAAACCTTAATTCACTTAGCCACACCACACTGGATACGCCCAATGTCATCTAATCTTGGAAGCTAAGCAGTGTTGGGCCTGGTTAGCCACCTGGGAATACAAGGTTTTGTAGGTATTGTTAATCTACAGCCACACCACACTGGATACGCCCAATCTCATCTGATCTTGGAAGCTAAGCAGTGTTGCATATTGTTCTGCCATCTGGGAGGAAACTGGTGATCCAACTAGATTGCATACTAATGCATGCTAGTTTAACTGTTAAAAAGATACATTCTGGTTAGCTCAGTAGGTACAGTTTGGGCTTACACTATCAATATAAACCTAACATAGGTTTTACAGTCATGATAGTTCCCCAGAGCCGGCTCCCGGCGCCGGCCACTAGATAGGGCCAATTAACTAAGCTGCGGTTAAGCAGCAGACATCTCAGGTTTTTAAGCCTGTGAGAGGTCACATTTAGTTTCAGACTTCTAAGAATTATTATACCTCTGAATCAGGATATATCTGGATATATGTATATGGGTATATAATATATATATGTGTATGTATGCATATATGAAATATATATACAGGTTGAGTCTCCCTTATCCAAAATGCTTGGGACCAGAGGTATTTTGGATATGGGATTTTTCCGTATTTTGGAATAACTGCATACCATAATGAGATATCATGGTGATGGGACCTAAATCTAAGCACAGAATGCATTTATGTTACATATACACCTTATACACACAGCCTGAAGGTCATTTTAGCCAATATTTTTTATAACTTTGTGCATTAAACAAAGTGTGTCTACATTCACACAATTCATTTATGTTTCATATACACCTTCTACACACAGCCTGAAGGTCATTTAATACAATATTTTTAATAACTTTGTGTATTAAACAAAGTTTGTGTACATTGAGCCATCAAAAAACAAAGGTTTCACTATCTCACTCTCACTCAAAGTCCGTATTTCGGAATATTCCGTATTTCGGAATATTTGGATATGGGATACTCAACCTGTATATATATTTATAAAGGTCTGAGTATGTGTGAATATACATTGTTGTATATATGTGTGTGTGTGTGTATATATATATATATATATATATATATATATATATATAATATGCTGACATTAAAAATCTATTTTGCAATAAGCAAGACTACAGTGGCGCAATTGGTCAGCACATGGTGCTTATTAAACAGTATCTGTTGAGCACTGCAAACGTTGTGAGTTCAGGCCTCACCTGCAGCAGCTTTGCTTATTGCTTTTACAGGTGGCTCTGTAGCCAAGTGGTTAGGCTTCCCGCCCACAGTGAACATTGTGATTGCATGGACACTGGTTCAGATCCTGGTTTAACAGGTGTTTAAAAAAAACAAAACATGGTAGGACACCATTTTTAACGTTACTTCCTGGTTCTTTCCCGGAGGTTGCTGCCCTACAACACTCAGCCTCTGGGGACGGGGGGTTGTTAGGAATTTAATTTATTAATTGTTTTTGACAGCATGACTCTACAGGAAGATTCACTATTGCTGGAAACCACATGCACGATAATGCAGGTTTATACACAGATTACTTCCGTGGTGTACTTACTGGTCGGGGTACATGATCACTAAGTCTAATGCATAGTCAAACAAGCAGCTTCGCTGCAGAGTCGGTCACACAGTGTGTCGGACAAATACTACTGCACAGACAGACCCTTACCGGTCCTCTTTGGGGGGAATGCGGGCGCATGTACTGCCTGAGAGGAAAAATTTACTGTTTTAGCTAGATTGTTGCGGTCGATTCGCCGCCGGCCCTCATAGCACCAGGCCAGTACGTCAGGTTCTCAGCGAAGGCTGAACAATTTCCAATGATAGACAATTGCAATTATTGGGCGTTTAACTACCTATCGGAGTGTACCCTACACAGCAGTAGGGCTGTTGCTTCGCCCTGCTTTGGTAAGGGTTTGAGGTAACAAGGCTGTAGTGGCAGGGCACTCCAGTTCAGGTTTGCCCTAAATAAAGACCACCTTACACTTTTTGCTGCCTACAGCTTCTGTGGACGTTGGCAGTTGGTTCTTGCGTTTTCAGCTTCGCTAGTGGCGCACAACGTCCACTTTGGCTACGTTCCTAACAGGCGGAGTCGGATTCCAAACGAGAATAGATCGCAGACCAAGTGGGGGGGGGGAAATCTGATTTCCTACCATTGTCTACGCGAATTCCTGAATGATTCCGTCTCAACGACTTCAATTCCTAGGTATGATTCTCGATACGGTAAATCAAAGAATTTACCTACCCGAACAGAAAGTACAAGTCATTCGTCATCTGGTACAATTAGTGCTCAAGCCACGCACAGTCTCGGTTCATTTGTGCATTCGCCTCTTAGGCACAATGGTGGCGGCTTTCGAAGCGCTTCAGTTCGGAAGATTTCACTCACGTCCTTTTCAACAGTGGTCGGACTCGCATCTGCAGATTCACCACAGGGTGAGGTTGTCTCCACAGGCCAGAGTATCTCTACTCTGGTGGCTCAAAGTACAGAATCTAACCGCAGGGAAACTGTTCGGCGGCTGGAATTGGATAATTCTCACGGCGGACTCGAGTCTCAGAGGTTGGGGAGCTGTAGTTCAAAATTATCAGCTCCAGGGTCTCTGGGCGGATCACGATAGATTGCTGTCTATAAATGTCCTGGAACTCCGGGCAATTTACAATGCACTACGACAAGCAGTGCACAGGCTGCAGGCTCAGGCTCTTCAGGTGCAGTCAGACAATACGACGGCGGTCGCATACATCAACAACCAAGGAGGAACGAAAAGCCGTATGGCAATGCGGGAAGTAGTTCGAATCCTCAATTGGGCCAAGTATCACCACGTGATATTGTCGGCAGTATTCATTCCGGGAGTGGACAACTGGGAGGCGGATTATCTCAGCCGTCGGGATTTTCATCCAGGAGAATGGGCATTAAATCCAGAAGTGTTTCATATGCTGGTCCAGAAGTGGGGTTACCCGCAAGTGGACCTGATGGCATCTCGCCACAATCATCAAACGCCCCAGTATGTGTCCAGAACGAGAGATCCAAAGGCAGTGGCGGTGGATGCTCTCACAATCGCTTGGCCATACAGTCTCATGTATCTGTTTCCGCTCATCCCTCTGTTGCTAAAACGGATCAAAAGAGAGTCCGTCACAGTCATACTAGTGGCGCCTCTTTGGCCTCAGAGAGCTTGGTTCTCGGATCTCCGCGGTCTACTCGCAGACGATCCTTGGCCGCTCCCACTACATTCGGACCTGTTACAGCAGGGTCCGTTCCTTTACCCCGATTTAGCGCGGCCGCGTTTGACGGGGTGGCTGTTGAGACCGCCCTCTTAAGAAGAGAGGGCATTCCAGATTCGGTTATACCAACCATGTTACGAGCTAGGAAGCCGGTTACGGCAGCTCATTATTACAGAATTTGGCGTGCCTATATAGGTTGGTGTGAAGCTCGGAAGTTTCCGACATCATCTTTCAAGTTATCCCGTCTTTTGTTATTTCTACAGACGGGGTTAGATGGAGGACTGCGTTTATCTACACTAAAAGTGCAGATATCTGCGCTGTCAATTTATTTTCAAAGACGATTGGCTCTATTGCAATCTGTACACACCTTTCTGCAAGGTGTCCTCCGAGTACAGCCTCCATTCACTCCACCTACAGCGCCATGGGACTTGAATCTGGTTTTAGATTTCTTACAGTCTTCATATTTTGAACCCTTACAGCAAGTGGATATAAAGTTTCTCACTTGGAAAAAAAATTTCTTCTAGCCTTAGCTTCAGCAAGGCGTGTTTCAGATTTGGGTGCCTTGTCATGCAAGCCACCGTATTTGGTGTTTCATGATGACAGAGCGGAACTTCGACCGAATCCCGCTTTCCTACCAAAGGTAGTGTCATCTTTTCACATCAATCATCCAATAGTAGTTCCTGTGTTAACAGGAGATTCTGGAACCTTGGATGTGATACGCGTAGTGCGTTTATGTATCCCGAACGTCTACAGTTCGTAAGACGGATACGTTGTTTGTTCTCTATGATGCTGCCAAGATGGGTTGGCCAGCTTCTAAGCAGACCTTATCCAGATGGATTAAGCTGACCATATGTCAGGCTTATCTTCATGCTAGGTTACAGCCGCCTATATCAGTAACAGCTCATTCCACATGTGCTGTGGGAACGTCATGGGCAGCGAGTCGTGGAGCTTCTACGACGCAGCTTTGCCATGCGGCTACATGGTCTTCAGTGCACACGTTTGTGCGCTTTTACAAGTTTGATACTTTTGCGGCATCAGCATCTAGCTTTGGCCGTCTAGTGTTACAGGTGTCAAACAGCTCTCCCGCCCACAGGGGAAACTTTGGTACGTCCCAAGAGTACTCCAGTGACCCCTAGTGGATGAAAAAGAAAATAGGATTTTGGTACTTACCAGGTAAATCCTTTTCTTTGAATCCATAGGGGGCACTGGACGCCCACCCAGAGCAGTTATACCTGGTTTGTGGTAGGTTCAGAGAATCTTATGGTAACACACTCTCACCGACTGGTTCAGATTAACAAGTTCTATCGGGTTTGGTGTCAACTGTTAGTTGTCAGTAACGTTATGTGTCAACTTTATTGTTGTCAGTTTTGTTATATGTAATTCTCCATTCTCATCCTCTCTATCGCTCCTGTTCGGCTCAGTAAAAAAACACTGAGGTACTCTGGGATATGGAGGGGAGGAGTAGTCTCAAATTTTTATTTATTCAGTGCCTAGTTCCTGTGGAACCGTCCATATCCCAAGAGTACTCCAGTGACCCCTGTCAGTTATTGCGGGTTTGGAGCAAAACGAGTTTCTTGCATCCTTAGACATCAAGGATGCATACTTACATGTTCCCATTTGGCCTCCTCATCAGGCTTTTCTCCGGTTCGCGATACAGGACGCTCATTTCCAGTTCCAGGCCCTTCCGTTCTGCTCCCAGAGTGTTCACAAAAGTCATGGCGGTCATGATGGCCCTCCTTCGGAAGCAGGGTGTGACGATTGTTCCCTATCTGGACGATCTGCTAATAAAAGCAAGCTCGGCAGAACTGTTACTTCAGAATATCCGGATAACGCAGGACCTTCTAATTCGGCACGGGTGGATCCTGAACTTCCCAAAGTCTCACTTATGCCCCTCACAACGGCTGCTGTTTCTGGGGATGATTCTCGACACGGTCCGTCAGAAGGTTTTCCTTCCTCAGGTCAAGGTCCTGTCTCTGCAGACGCTGGTAAGGTCGGTACTTCGACACCGTCGGATGTCTGTATCTGTGCATTCGCCTTCTGGGAAAGATGGTAGCGGCGTTCAAAGCTCTCCCGTATGGTCACTTCCACTCTCGACCGTTTCAGCTGTGTCTTCTACATCAGTGGTCAGGATCTCATCTGTTCCTTCATCAGCGGGTGACACTTTCTCCAAAGGCACGGTCGTCGCTTCTCTGGTGGTTCCAGTCGGCACATCTGTTGGAAGGAAGGCGGTTCGGAGTGTGGGATTGGACTCTTCTCACCACGGACGCAAGCCTGCGAGGCTGGGGGGCAGTGACCCTCAAACATCGGTTTCAGGGGCGCTGGTCGATCCACGAATCCGCTCTCCCCATAAACATTCTCGAACTACGAGCGGTATACAACGCCCTACTTCAGGCGCTTCACCTGCTGCGCGGTCGAGCGGTCAGAGTTCAGTCCGACATGCCACGACGGTAGCGTACATCAACCGTCAGGGCGGCACTCGCAGCCGTGCGGTGATGACGGAGGTCACCAACATACTTCTCTGGGCGGAGGAGTATGCTCGGCGATATTCATTCCAGGAGTGGAAAATTGGGAAGCCGATTACCTCAGCCGACAGGACGTGCACTCGGGAGAGTGGTCACTCCATCCCCAGGTGTTTTGTCATCTTGTCCGCCGGTGGGGAAAACCACAGATCGACCTCATGGCGTCGCGCCTGAACCATCAGCTGCCTCTTTATTACTCTCGAACGAGGGACCCAGCGGTGGCGGGCGTGGATGCCCTCTCGGCTTCTTGAATTTCCGTTTCGTTTACCTCTTTCCTCCTTTCCCGCTGTTGCCTCGGGTTCTGCATCAATAGAGAAAACGCTCTAGTCCTCCTGGTGGCTCCAGATTGGCCACGCAGGGCTTGGTACTCCACCCTACACCTGTTGTCAGTAGCCGAGCCTTGGCCCCTGCCACTACGGGACGATCTTCTACAGCAGGGTCCTTTTCTTTATCCAGACTTACGCAGGCTATGTTTGACGGCGTGGCTGTTGAGAAAGCCATCTTGAAAAGGAAGGGGATTCCTCGTACGGTTATACCTACTATGCTTCGGGCTAGAAAGTCAGTCACATCGTCTCACTACTACCATATTTGGAAGGCCTATGTGGCCTGGTGTGAACGTCGAGAGTTTTCTCTCAGGTCTCTGCTCTTTCGGTTTTCTTCCAGAAAAAGTTAGCCTTGCTGACGGAAGTTCAGACTTTCTTTCAGGGGGTTCTACAGCCTCTCTTTCGCCCTCCGACAGCACCATAGGACCTCAATCTGGTCCTCTCTTTTCTGCAATCCTCGTTGTTTGAGCCTCTGGAGTCAGTGGAGATGAAATATCTCACCTGGAAGGTGGTTCTTCTCCTGGCTCTCGCTTTGGCCATACGGGTGTCGGAACTTGGGGCTCTCTTGTCGACCTCCTTACCTGGTGTTTCATGCTGATAGGGCCGAGCTCCGTACTCGCATGTCTTTTCTACCTAAGGTGGTATCCGATTTTCACATCAATCAGTCAACTTGTGGTTCCGGCCCTCTCGGTGGACTCTCCGGATTCGAGATCATTGGACGTGGTCAGGGCGCTCAAGATCTATGTGGATAGAACTTCGGCTATTCGGAAGTCCGACTCCTTATTTGTTCTGTACGATGCTACCCGCTGTGGTTGGCCGGATTCTAAGCAGACCTTGTCTCGATGGATTCGGCTGACCATCAGACAAGCTTATTTGGCAGCTTCTCGGGAACCTCCGTCTTCAATTTCAGCGCACTCTACGCGCTCTGTGGGACCTTCGTGTGCGGCTGCCCGTGGGGTCTCCATGACTTCTTTATGTCGGGCGGCTACTTGGTCGGGCCGACATACGTTTGTCAAATTCTACAGGTTTGACACTTTTGCGGCCTCTGCATTGCAGTTTGGCTGAGCGGTTTTACAGGACTCTCAGCGCTCTCCCGCCTGTCTAGGGAGCTCTGGGATGTCCCCAGTGTAACTGCGCTCTAGTGTCCCCTAGTGGATTGAAGGAGAAATCAGGATTTTGGTACTTACCAATAAATCCCTTTCTCCGATTCCACAGGGGACACTGGAGGCCCACCCAGCGCTGTTTACTCCTTTTTTGCTTAACGGTTCGCAGATCACTATGTGACTGCTTGTTTGGTTCAGGTTAACCTTTTGTTAGGTTCCAAGTTTGTTTCGTGTTATCCTGGTTTACATGGCGGCGTTAACCTCCTCTACTTTAATGTTCGTTTATTCCAGCTCTCCTCGGGCACAGTTTTACATAGACTGGCTTGGAGGGGGGACATAGTAGGGGAGGAGCTAGCCACGGTGTTTGAGTTTTAAAGTGCCAGCTCCCAGTTACTGCCTACTATTTCCCCATTGTAACTGCGCTCCAGTGTCCCCTGTGGAATCGGTGATAGGGATTTATCGGTAAGTACCAAAATCCTGATTTCATTTTACTTGTTCTCTTCTAAACTACAGGAAGGCGCAGGAAAGTCAGAAGGAGATGAAACTGCTGCTGGACATGTACAAATCTGCCCCAAAGGAGCAAAGAGACAAAGTACAGCTAATGGCGGCCGAGAGGAAGACCAAAGCCGAGGTGCGTCTACAGCGATCCTTTTAGTGTGATTTACTGCACATTCTTACTGTCAGGCGGAGGCGCTGTCTCCTGCACTACACACTCCAGTCAGGTGGAGGCGCTGTCTACTGCACTACACACTCCAGTCAGGTGGAGGCGCTGTCTACTGCACTACACACTCCCGTCAGGTGGAGGCGCTGTCTCCTGCACTACACACTCCAGTCAGGTGGAGGCACTGTCTCCTGCACTACACACTCCCGTAAGGTGGAGGCGCTGTCTCCTTCACTACACACTCCAGTCAGGTGGAGGCGCTGTCTCCTTCACTACACACTCCCGTCAGGGGGAGGCGCTGTCTCCTTCACTACACACTCCAGTCAGGTGGAGGCGCTGTCTCCTTCACTACACACTCCCGTCAGGTGGAGGCGCTTTCTCCTTCACTACACACTCCCGTAAGGTGGAGGCGCTGTCTCCTTCACTACACACTCCCGTCAGGTGGAGGCGCTGTCTCCTTCACTACACACTCCCGTCGGGTGGAGGCGCTGTCTCCTTCACTACACACTCTAGTCAGGTGGAGGCGCTGTCTACTGCACTACACACTCCCGTCAGGTGGAGGCGCTGTCTCAGGCACTACACACTCCCGTCAGGTGGAGGCGCTGTCTCCTGCACTACACACTCCAGTCAGGTGGAGGCGCTGTCTACTGCACTACACACTCCAGTCAGGTGGAGGCGCTGTCTCCTTCACTACACACTCCCGTCAGGTGGAGGCGCTTTCTCCTTCACTACACACTCCCGTAAGGTGGAGGCGCTGTCTCCTTCACTACACACTCCCGTCAGGTGGAGGCGCTGTCTCCTTCACTACACACTCCCGTCGGGTGGAGGCGCTGTCTCCTTCACTACACACTCTAGTCAGGTGGAGGCGCTGTCTACTGCACTACACACTCCCGTAAGGTGGAGGCGCTGTCTCCTTCACTACACACTCCAGTCAGGTGGAGGCGCTGTCTCCTTCACTACACACTCCCGTCAGGTGGAGGCGCTGTCTCCTTCACTACACACTCCCGTCAGGTGGAGGCGCTGTCTCCTTCACTACACACTCCCGTCAGGTGGAGGCGCTTTCTCCTTCACTACACACTCCCGTCAGGGGGAGGCGCTGTCTCCTTCACTACACACTCCAGTCAGGTGGAGGCGCTGTCTCCTTCACTACACACTCCCGTCAGGTGGAGGCGCTTTCTCCTTCACTACACACTCCCGTAAGGTGGAGGCGCTATCTCCTTCACTACACACTCCAGTCAGGTGGAGGCGCTGTCTCCTTCACTACACACTCCCGTCAGGTGGAGGCGCTGTCTCCTTCACTACACACTCTAGTCAGGTGGAGGCGCTGTCTACTGCACTACACACTCCCGTCAGGTGGAGGCGCTGTCTCAGGCACTACACACTCCCGTCAGGTGGAGGCGCTGTCTCCTGCACTACACACTCCAGTCAGGTGGAGGCGCTGTCTACTGCACTACACACTCCAGTCAGGTGGAGGCGCTGTCTACTGCACTACACACTCCCGTCAGGTGGAGGCGCTGTCTACTGCACTACACACTCCCGTCAGGTGGAGGCGCTGTCTCCTTCACTACACACTCCCGTCAGGTGGAGGCGCTGTCTCCTTCACTACACACCCCCGTCAGGTGGAGGCGCTGTCTCCTTCACTACACACTCCCGTCAGGTGGAGGCGCTTTCTCCTTCACTACACACTCCCGTCAGGGGGAGGCGCTGTCTCCTTCACTACACACTCCCGTCAGGTGGAGGCTCTGTCTACTGCACTACACACTCCCGTCAGGTGGAGGCGCTTTCTCCTTCACTACACACTCCCGTCAGGTGGAGGCGCTTTCTCCTTCACTACACACTCCCGTCAGGGGGAGGCGCTGTCTCCTTCACTACACACTCCCGTCAGGTGGAGGCTCTGTCTACTGCACTACACACTCCCGTCAGGTGGAGGCGCTGACTACTGCACTACACACTCCCGTCAGGTGGAGGCGCTGTCTTCTGCACTACACACTGCCGTCAGGTGGAGGCTCTGTTTACTGCACTGCACACTCCCGTCAGGTGGGGGCTCTGTCTACTGCACTACACACTCCCATCAGGTGGGGGATGTCTCACACTACACGCTGTTCCTGTCAGGTGGGGGAGGTGTCTCACACTACACGCTGTTCCCGTCAGGTGGGGGAGGTGTCTCACACTACACGCTGTTCCTGTCAGGTGGGGGAGGTGTCTCGCACTACACGCTGTTCCCGTCAGGTGGGGGATGTGTCTCACACTACACGCTGTTCCCGTCAGGTGGGGGATGTCTCACACTACACGCTGTTCCCGTCAGGTGGGGGAGGTGTCTCACACTACACGCTGTTCCTGTCAGGTGGGGGAGGTGTCTCACACTAGACGCTGTTCCTGTCAGGTCTGGGAGGTGTCTCACACTACACGCTGTTCCCGTCAGGTGGGGGAGGTGTCTCACACTACACGCTGTTCCCGTCAGGTGGGGGAGGTGTCTCACACTAGACGCTGTTCCTGTCAGGTCTGGGAGGTGTCTCACACTACACGCTGTTCCCGTCAGGTGGGGGAGGTGTCTCACACTACACGCTGTTCCCGTCAGGTGGGGGAGGTGTCTCACACTACACGCTGTTCCCGTCAGGTGGGGGAGGTGTCTCACACTAGACGCTGTTCCTGTCAGGTCTGGGAGGTGTCTCACACTACACGCTGTTCCTGTCAGGTGGGGGAGGTGTCTCACACTACACGCTGTTCCCGTCAGGTGGGGGAGGTGTCTCACACTAGACGCTGTTCCTGTCAGGTCTGGGAGGTGTCTCACACTACACGCTGTTCCCGTCAGGTGGGGGAGGTGTCTCACACTACACGCTGTTCCCGTCAGGTGGGGGAGGTGTCTCACACTACACGCTGTTCCTGTCAGGTGGGGGAGGTGTCTCACACTGCACGCTGTTCCCGTCAGGTGGGGGAGGTGTCTCACACTAGACGCTGTTCCTGTCGGGTGGGGGAGGTGTCTCACACTACACGCTGTTCCCGTCAGGTGGGGGAGGTGTCTCACACTAGACGCTGTTCCTGTCAGGTGGGGGAGGTGTCTCACACTACACGCTGTTCCTGTCAGGTGGGGGAGGTGTCTCGCACTACACGCTTTTCCCGTCAGGTGGGGGAGGTGTCTCACACTACACGCTGTTCCTGTCAGGTGGGGGAGGTGTCTCACACTGCACGCTGTTCCCGTCAGGTGGGGGAGGTGTCTCACACTACACGCTTTTCCCGTCAGGTGGGGGAGGTGTCTCACACTACACGCTGTTCCCGTCAGGTGGGGGAGGTGTCTCACACTACACGCTGTTCCTGTCAGGTGGGGGAGGTGTCTCACACTACACGCTGTTCCTGTCAGGTGGGGGAGGTGTCTCACACTACACGCTTTTCCCGTCAGGTGGGGGAGGTGTCTCACACTACACGCTGTTCCCGTCAGGTGGGGGAGGTGTCTCACACTACACGCTGTTCCTGTCAGGTGGGGGAGGTGTCTCACACTACACGCTGTTCCCGTCAGGTGGGGGAGGTGTCTCACACTACACGCTGTTCCTGTCAGGTGGGGGAGGTGTCTCACACTACACGCTGTTCCCGTCAGGTGGGGGAGGTGTCTCACACTACACGCTGTTCCCGTCAGGTGGGGGAGGTGTCTCACACTACACGCTGTTCCCGTCAGGTGGGGGAGGTGTCTCACACTACACGCTGTTCCCGTCAGGTGGGGGAGGTGTCTCACACTACACGCTGTTCCCGTCAGGTGGGGGAGGTGTCTCACACTACACGCTGTTCCTGTCAGGTGGGGGAGGTGTCTCACACTACACGCTGTTCCTGTCAGGTGGGGGAGGTGTCTCACACTACACGCTGTTCCCGTCAGGTGGGGGAGGTGTCTCACACTACACGCTGTTCCTGTCAGGTGGGGGAGGTGTCTCACACTACACGCTGTTCCTGTCAGGTGGGGGAGGTGTCTCACACTACACGCTGTTCCTGTCAGGTGGGGGAGGTGTCTCACACTACACGCTGTTCCCGTCAGGTGGGGGAGGTGTCTCACACTACACGCTGTTCCCGTCAGGTGGGGGAGGTGTCTCACAATACACGCTGTTCCCGTCAGGTGGGGGAGGTGTCTCACACTACACGCTGTTCCTGTCAGGTGGGGGAGGTGTCTCACACTACACGCTGTTCCCGTCAGGTGGGGGAGGTGTCTCACACTACACGCTGTTCCTGTCAGGTGGGGGAGGTGTCTCACACTACACGCTGTTCCAGTCAGGTGGGGGAGGTGTCTCACACTACACGCTGTTCCTGTCAGGTGGGGGAGGTGTCTCACACTACACGCTGTTCCTGTCAGGTGGGGGAGGTGTCTCACACTACACGCTGTTCCTGTCAGGTGGGGGAGGTGTCTCACACTACACGCTGTTCCTGTCAGGTGGGGGAGGTGTCTCACACTACACGCTGTTCCCGTCAGGTGGGGGAGGTGTCTCACACTACACGCTTTTCCCGTCAGGTGGGGGAGGTGTCTCACACTACACGCTGTTCCCGTCAGGTGGGGGAGGTGTCTCACACTACACGCTGTTCCTGTCAGGTGGGGGAGGTGTCTCACACTACACGCTGTTCCTGTCAGGTGGGGGATGTCTCACACTACACGCTGTTCCTGTCAGGTGGGGGAGGTGTCTCGCACTACACGCTGTTCCCGTCAGGTGGGGGAGGTGTCTCACACTACACGCTGTTCCCGTCAGGTGGGGGATGTCTCACACTACACGCTTTTCCCGTCAGGTGGGGGAGGTGTCTCACACTACACGCTGTTCCCGTCAGGTGGGGGATGTCTCACACTACACGCTGTTCCTGTCAGGTGGGGGAGGTGTCTCACACTACACGCTGTTCCTGTCAGGTGGGGGAGGTGTCTCACACTACACGCTGTTCCCGTCAGGTGGGGGAGGTGTCTCACACTACACGCTGTTCCTGTCAGGTGGGGGAGGTGTCTCACACTACACGCTGTTCCTGTCAGGTGGGGGAGGTGTCTCACACTACACGCTGTTCCTGTCAGGTGGGGGAGGTGTCTCACACTACACGCTGTTCCTGTCAGGTGGGGGAGGTGTCTCACACTACACGCTGTTCCCGTCAGGTGGGGGATGTCTCACACTACACGCTGTTCCTGTCAGGTGGGGGAGGTGTCTCACACTACACGCTTTTCCCGTCAGGTGGGGGAGGTGTCTCACACTACACGCTGTTCCTGTCAGGTGGGGGAGGTGTCTCACACTACACGCTGTTCCTGTCAGGTGGGGGATGTCTCACACTACACGCTGTTCCTGTCAGGTGGGGGAGGTGTCTCACACTACACGCTGTTCCTGTCAGGTGGGGGAGGTGTCTCACACTACACGCTGTTCCTGTCAGGTGGAGGAGGTGCCTCGCACTACACGCTTTTCCCGTCAGGTGGGGGAGGTGTCTCACACTACACGCTGTTCCCGTCAGGTGGGGGAGGTGTCTCACACTACACGCTTTTCCCGTCAGGTGAGGGATGTCTCACCCTGGCGTTATACGTGAGGTTGAGGCACGCTCTGAGGCTGCTTGCTGTATTTGGCAGGTGGAGGAGCTGCGGTTACGAGTGCAGGCTCTAGAAGAGAAAGACAGAAGGGAGAGGAAGAAACTGGCTGATGAGGAAGCGCTACGGAAAATAAAACTTGCAGAGGAACAAATTGACCATTTACAAAGGAAGCTAAGCGCTACCAAACAGGTGAGATTACTACTGCAGTACTGTTACTCTCTGTATAACAATACCCTGTGGCTGCAGTACTGCTGCTCTCTGTATAACAATACTCTGTGACTGCAGTACTGCTGCTCTCTGTATAACGATACTCTGTGGCTGCAGTACTGCTGCTCTCTGTATAACGATACTCTGTGACTGCAGTACTGCTGCTCTCTGTATAACGATACTCTGTGACTGCAGTACTGCTGCTCTCTGTATAACAATACTCCGTGACTGCAGTACTGCTGCTCTCTGTATAACAATACTCTGTGACTGCAGTACTGCTGCTCTCTGTATAACAATACTCTGTGGCTGCAGTACTGCTGCTCTCTGTATAACAATACTCCGTGACTGCAGTACTGCTGCTCTCTGTATAACAATACTCTGTGACTGCAGTACTGCTGCTCTCTGTATAACGATACTCTGTGACTGCAGTACTGCTGCTCTCTGTATAACAATACTCTGTGGCTGCAGTACTGCTGCTCTCTGTATAACAATACTCTGTGGCTGCAGTACTGCTGCTCTCTGTATAACGATACTCTGTGACTGCAGTACTGCTGCTCTCTGTATAACAATACTCTGTGGCTGCAGTACTGCTTCTCTCTGTATAACAATACTCTGTGGCTGCAGTACTGCTGCTCTCTGTATAACAATACTCTGTTACTGCAGTACTGCTGCTCTCTGTATAACAATACTCTGTGGCTGCAGTACTGCTGCTCTCTGTATAACGATACTCTGTGGCTGCAGTACTGCTGCTCTCTGTATAACGATACTCTGTGACTGCAGTACTGCTGCTCTCTGTATAACAATACTCTGTGGCTGCAGTACTGCTGCTCTCTGTATAACAATACTCTGTGGCTGCAGTACTGCTGCTCTCTGTATAACAATACTCTGTGGCTGCAGTACTGCTGCTCTCTG
Source organism: Pseudophryne corroboree (assembly GCF_028390025.1). Taxonomy (NCBI): domain Eukaryota; kingdom Metazoa; phylum Chordata; class Amphibia; order Anura; family Myobatrachidae; genus Pseudophryne; species Pseudophryne corroboree. The sequence continues at coordinate 515,423,883 of NC_086450.1, read as the reverse complement.
TATAACAATACTCTGTGGCTGCAGTACTGCTGCTCTCTGTATAACAATACTCTGTGGCTGCAGTACTGCTGCTCTCTGTGTAACAATACTCTGTGGCTGCAGTACTGCTGCTCTCTGTATAACAATACTCTGTTACTGCAGTACTGCTGCTCTCTGTATAACAATACTCTGTGGCTGCAGTACTGCTGCTCTCTGTATAACAATACTCTGTGGCTGCAGTACTGCTGCTCTCTGTATAACAATACTCTGTGGCTGCAGTACTGCTGCTCTCTGTATAACAATACTCTGTGGCTGCAGTACTGCTGCTCTCTGTATAACAATACTCTGTGGCTGCAGTACTGCTGCTCTCTGTGTAACAATACTCTGTGACTGCAGTACTGCTGCTCTCTGTATAACGATACTCTGTGGCTGCAGTACTGCTTCTCTCTGTATAACAATACTCTGTGGCTGCAGTACTGCTGCTCTCTGTATAACAATACTCTGTGGCTGCAGTACTGCTTCTCTCTGTATAACAATACTCTGTGGCTGCAGTACTGCTGCTCTCTGTATAACAATACCCTGTGGCTGCAGTACTGCTGCTCTCTGTATAACGATACTCTGTGGCTGCAGTACTGCTGCTCTCTGTATAACAATACTCTGTGGCTGCAGTACTGCTGCTCTCTGTATAACGATACTCTGTGGCTGCAGTACTGCTGCTCTCTGTATAACAATACTCTGTGGCTGCAGTACTGCTGCTCTCTGTATAACAATACTCTGTGGCTGCAGTACTGCTGCTCTCTGTATAACAATACTCTGTGGCTGCAGTACTGCTGCTCTCTGTATAACGATACTCTGTGGCTGCAGTACTGCTGCTCTCTGTATAACAATACTCTGTGGCTGCAGTACTGCTGCTCTCTGTATAACAATACTCTGTGGCTGCAGTACTGCTGCTCTCTGTATAACAATACTCTGTGACTGCAGTACTGCTGCTCTCTGTATAACAATACTCTGTGACTGCAGTACTGCTGCTCTCTGTATAACAATACTCTGTGACTGCAGTACTGCTGCTCTCTGTATAACAATACTCTGTGGCTGCAGTACTGCTGCTCTCTGTATAACAATACTCTGTGGCTGCAGTACTGCTGCTCTCTGTATAACAATACTCTGTGGCTGCAGTACTGCTGCTCTCTGTATAACAATACTCTGTGGCTGCAGTACTGCTGCTCTCTGTATAACAATACTCTGTGGCTGCAGTACTGCTGCTCTCTGTATAACGATACTCTGTGGCTGCAGTACTGCTGCTCTCTGTATAACAATACTCTGTGGCTGCAGTACTGCTGCTCTCTGTATAACAATACTCTGTGACTGCAGTACTGCTGCTCTCTGTATAACAATACTCTGTGGCTGCAGTACTGCTGCTCTCTGTATAACAATACTCTGTGGCTGCAGTACTGCTGCTCTCTGTATAACAATACTCTGTGACTGCAGTACTGCTGCTCTCTGTATAACAATACTCTGTGACTGCAGTACTGCTGCTCTCTGTATAACAATACTCTGTGGCTGCAGTACTGCTGCTCTCTGTATAACAATACTCTGTGGCTGCAGTACTGCTGCTCTCTGTATAACAATACTCTGTGACTGCAGTACTGCTGCTCTCTGTATAACAATACTCTGTGGCTGCAGTACTGCTGCTCTCTGTATAACAATACTCTGTGGCTGCAGTACTGCTGCTCTCTGTATAACAATACTCTGTGGCTGCAGTACTGCTGCTCTCTGTATAACAATACTCTGTGACTGCAGTACTGCTGCTCTCTGTATAACAATACTCTGTGGCTGCAGTACTGCTGCTCTCTGTATAACAATACTCTGTGGCTGCAGTACTGCTGCTCTCTGTATAACAATACTCTGTGGCTGCAGTACTGCTGCTCTCTGTATAACGATACTCTGTGGCTGCAGTACTGCTGCTCTCTGTATAACGATACTCTGTGGCTGCAGTACTGCTGCTCTCTGTATAACAATACTCTGTGACTGCAGTACTGCTGCTCTCTGTATAACGATACTCTGTGGCTGCAGTACTGCTGCTCTCTGTATAACAATACTCTGTGGCTGCAGTACTGCTGCTCTCTGTATAACAATACTCTGTGGCTGCAGTACTGCTGCTCTCTGTATAACAATACCCTGTGGCTGCAGTACTGCTGCTCTCTGTATAACAATACTCTGTGGCTGCAGTACTGCTGCTCTCTGTATAACAATACCCTGTGGCTGCAGTACTGCTGCTCTCTGTATAACAATACTCTGTGGCTGCAGTACTGCTGCTCTCTGTATAACAATACTCTGTGGCTGCAGTACTGCTGCTCTCTGTATAACGATACTCTGTGGCTGCAGTACTGCTGCTCTCTGTATAACGATACTCTGTGGCTGCAGTACTGCTGCTCTCTGTATAACGATACTCTGTGGCTGCAGTACTGCTGCTCTCTGTATAACAATACCCTGTGGCTGCAGTACTGCTGCTCTCTGTATAACAATACTCTGTGGCTGCAGTACTGCTGCTCTCTGTATAACAATACTCTGTGACTGCAGTACTGCTGCTCTCTGTATAACAATACTCTGTGACTGCAGTACTGCTGCTCTCTGTATAACAATACTCTGTGACTGCAGTACTGCTGCTCTCTGTATAACAATACTCTGTGACTGCAGTACTGCTGCTCTCTGTATAACAATACTCTGTGGCTGCAGTACTGCTGCTCTCTGTATAACAATACTCTGTGGCTGCAGTACTGCTGCTCTCTGTATAACAATACTCTGTGACTGCAGTACTGCTGCTCTCTGTATAACAATACCCTGTGGCTGCAGTACTGCTGCTCTCTGTATAACAATACTCTGTGACTGCAGTACTGCTGCTCTCTGTATAACAATACTCTGTGGCTGCAGTACTGCTGCTCTCTGTATAACAATACTCTGTGGCTGCAGTACTGCTGCTCTCTGTATAACAATACTCTGTGGCTGCAGTACTGCTGCTCTCTGTATAACAATACTCTGTGGCTGCAGTACTGCTGCTCTCTGTATAACAATACTCTGTGGCTGCAGTACTGCTGCTCTCTGTATAACAATACTCTGTGGCTGCAGTACTGCTGCTCTCTGTATAACAATACTCTGTGGCTGCAGTACTGCTGCTCTCTGTATAACAATACTCTGTGGCTGCAGTACTGCTGCTCTCTGTATAACAATACTCTGTGGCTGCAGTACTGCTGCTCTCTGTATAACAATACTCTGTGACTGCAGTACTGCTGCTCTCTGTATAACAATACTCTGTGGCTGCAGTACTGCTGCTCTCTGTATAACAATACTCTGTGACTGCAGTACTGCTGCTCTCTGTATAACAATACTCTGTGGCTGCAGTACTGCTGCTCTCTGTATAACAATACTCTGTGGCTGCAGTACTGCTGCTCTCTGTATAACAATACTCTGTGGCTGCAGTACTGCTGCTCTCTGTATAACAATACCCTGTGGCTGCAGTACTGCTGCTCTCTGTATAACAATACCCTGTGGCTGCAGTACTGCTGCTCTCTGTATAACAATACTCTGTGACTGCAGTACTGCTGCTCTCTGTATAACAATACTCTGTGGCTGCAGTACTGCTGCTCTCTGTATAACAATACTCTGTGACTGCAGTACTGCTGCTCTCTGTATAACAATACTCTGTGGCTGCAGTACTGCTGCTCTCTGTATAACAATACTCTGTGGCTGCAGTACTGCTGCTCACTGTATAACTGTGACTGTGTAGCAGTGTGAGAGGCGGTACGGGGACTGTGTGATGTAACTGTGTAGCAGTGCGAGATGTGGTACGGGGACTGTGTGATGTAACTGTGTAGCAGTGTGAGAGCCGGTACGGGGACTGTGTGATGTAACTGTGTAGCAGTGCGAGATGTGGTACGGGGACTGTGTGATGTAACTGTGTAGCAGTGTGAGAGCCGGTACGGGGACTGTGTGATGTAACTGTGTAGCAGTGTGAGAGGCGGTACGGGGACTGTGTGATGTAACTGTGTAGCAGTGTGAGAGGCGGTACGGGGACTGTGTGATATAACTGTGTAGCAGTGTGAGAGGCAGTACAGGGACTGTGTGATATAACTGTGTAGCAGTGTGAGAGGCGGTACGGAGACTGTGTGATGTAACTGTGTAGCAGTGTGAGAGGCGGTACGGGGACTGTGTGATGTAACTGTAGCAGTGTGAGAGGCGGTACGGAGACTGTGTGATGTAACTGTGTAGCAGTATGAGAGGCGGTACGGGGTCTGTGTGATGTAACTGTGTAGCAGTGTGAGAGGCGGTACGGGGACTGTGTGATGTAACTGTGTAGCAGTCCGAGAGGCGGTACGGGGACTGTGTGATGTAACTGTGTAGCGCTGTGAGAGGCGGTACGGGGACTGTGTGATGTAACTGTGTAGCGCTGTGAGAGGCGGTACATGGACTGTGTGATGTAACTGTGTAGCAGTGTGAGAGGCGGTACGGAGACTGTGTGATGTAACTGTGTAGCAGTATGAGAGGCGGTACGGGGTCTGTGTGATGTAACTGTGTAGCAGTGTAAGAGGTGGTACAGAGACTGTGTGATGTAACTGTGTAGCAGTGTGAGAGGCGGTACAGAGACTGTTTGATGTAACTGTGTAGCAGTATGAGAGGCGGTACGGTGACTGTGTGATGTAACTGTGTAGCAGTGTGAGAGGCGGTACAGAGACTGTGTGATGTAACTGTGTAGCAGTGTGAGAGGCGGTACAGAGACTGTGTGATGTAACTGTGTAGTAGTGTGAGAGGCGGTACAGGGACTGTGATGTAACTGTGTAGCAGTGTGAGAGCCGGTACGGGGACTGTGTGATGTAACTGTGTAGCAGTGTGAGAGGCGGTACGTGGACTGTGTAATGTAACTGTGTAGCAGTGTGAGAGGCGGTACGGGGACTGTGTGATGTAACTGTAGCAGTGTGAGAGGCGGTACAGAGACTGTGTGATGTAACTGTAGCAGTGTGAGAGGCGGTACGGGGACTATGTGATGTAACTGTGTAGCAGTGTGAGAGGCGGTACGGGGACTGTGTGATGTAACTGTGTAGCAGTGTGAGAGGCGGTACGGAGACTGTGATGTAACTGTGTAGCAGTGTGAGAGGCGGTACGGGCACTGTGTGATGTAACTGTAGCAGTGTGAGTGGCGGTACGGAGACTGTGTGATGTAACTGTGTAGCAGTGTGAGAGGCGGTACGGGGACTGTGTGATGTAACTGTGTAGCAGTGTGAGAGCCGCTATGGGGACTGTGTGATGTAACTGTAGCAGTGTGAGAGGCGGTACAGAGACTGTGTGATGTAACTGTAGCAGTATGAGAGGCGGTACGGGGACTATGTGATGTAACTGTGTAGCAGTGTGAGAGGCGGTACGGGGACTGTGTGATGTAACTGTGTAGCAGTGTGAGAGGCGGTACGGAGACTGTGTGATGTAACTGTGTAGCAGTGTGAGAGGCGGTACGTGGACTGTGTGATGTAACTGTGTAGCAGTGTGAGAGGCGGTACGGGGACTGTGTGATGTAACTGTAGCAGTGTGAGAGGCGGTACAGAGACTGTGTGATGTAACTGTAGCAGTATGAGAGGCGGTACGGGGACTATGTGATGTAACTGTGTAGCAGTGTGAGAGGCGGTACGGGGACTGTGTGATGTAACTGTGTAGCAGTGTGAGAGGCGGTACGGAGACTGTGTGATGTAACTGTGTAGCAGTGTGAGAGGCGGTACGTGGACTGTGTGATGTAACTGTGTAGCAGTGTGAGAGGCGGTACGGGGACTGTGTGATGTAACTGTAGCAGTGTGAGAGGCGGTACAGAGACTGTGTGATGTGACTGTAGCAGTATGAGAGGCGGTACGGGGACTATGTGATGTAACTGTGTAGCAGTGTGAGAGGCGGTACGGGGACTGTGTGATGTAACTGTGTAGCAGTGTGAGAGGCGGTACGGAGACTGTGTGATGTAACTGTGTAGCAGTGTGAGAGGCGGTACGGGCACTGTGTGATGTAACTGTAGCAGTGTGAGAGGCGGTACGGAGACTGTGTGATGTAACTGTGTAGCAGTATGAGAGGCGGTACGGGGTCTGTGTGATGTAACTGTGTAGCAGTGTAAGAGGCGGTACGGGGACTGTGTGATGTAACTGTGTAGCAGTCTGAGAGGCGGTACGGGGACTGTGTGATGTAACTGTGTAGCGCTGTGAGAGGCGGTACATGGACTGTGTGATGTAACTGTGTAGCAGTGTGAGAGGCGGTACGGAGACTGTGTGATGTAACTGTGTAGCAGTGTGAGAGGCGGTACGGGCACTGTGTGATGTAACTGTGTAGCAGTGTGAGAGGCGGTACGGAGACTGTGTGATGTAACTGTGTAGCAGTATGAGAGGCGGTACGGGGACTGTGTGATGTAACTGTGTAGCAGTGTGAGAGGCGGTATAGGGACTATGTAATGTAACTGTTTAGCAGTGTGAGAGGCGGTACGGGGACTGTGTGATGTAACTGTGTAGCTGTGTGAGAGGCGGTACAAGGACTGTGTGATGTAACTGTGTAGCAGTGTGAGAGGGACTTTGTGATATAGCTGTGTAGCGGTGTGAGAGGCGGTACAGGGACTGTGTGATGTAACTGTAGCAGTGTGAGAGGGACTTTGTGATGTAGCTGTGTAGCGGTGTGAGAGGCGGTACGGGGACTGTGTGATGTAACTGTGTAGCAGTGTGAGAGGCGGTACAGAGACTGTGTGATGTAACTGTGTAGCAGTGTGAGAGGCGGTACAGAGACTGTGTGATGGAACTGTGTAGTAGTGTGAGAGGCGGTACGGGGACTGTGTGATGTAACTGTGTAGCAGTGTGAGAGGCGGTACAGAGACTGTGTGATGTAACTGTGTAGCAGTGTGAGAGGCGGTACAGAGACTGTGTGATGGAACTGTGTAGTAGTGTGAGAGGCGGTACGGGGACTGTGTGATGTAACTGTGTAGCAGTGTGAGAGGCGGTACGGGGACTGTGTGATGTAACTGTGTAGCAGTGTGAGTGGCGGTACGGGGACTGTGTGATGTAACTGTGTAGCAGTGTGAGAGGCGGTACATGGACTGTGTGATGTAACTGTGTAGCAGTGTGAGAGGCGGTACAGAGACTGTGTGATGTAACTGTAGCGGTGTGAGAGGCGGTACGGAGACTGTGTGATGTAACTGTAGCAGTGTGAGAGGCGGTACAGAGACTGTGTGATGTAACTGTAGCGGTGTGAGAGGCGGTACGGAGACTGTGTGATGTAACTGTAGCAGTGTGAGAGGGACTTTGTGATGTAGCTGTGTAGCGGTGTGAGAGGCGGTACGGGGACTGTGTGATGTAACTGTAGCAGTGTGAGAGGGACTTTGTGATGTAGCTGTGTAGCGGTGTGAGAGGCGGTACGGGGACTGTGTGATGGAACTGTGTAGTAGTGTGAGAGGCGGTACGGGGACTGTGTGATGTAACTGTGTTGCAGTGTGAGAGCTGGTACGGGGACTGTGTGATGTAACTGTGTAGCAGTGTGAGAGGCGGTACATGGACTGTGTGATGTAACTGTGTAGCAGTGTGAGAGGCGGTACAGAGACTGTGTGATGTAACTGTAGCGGTGTGAGAGGCGGTACGGAGACTGTGTGATGTAACTGTAGCAGTATGAGAGGCGGTACGGGGACTATGTGATGTAACTGTGTAGCAGTGTGAGAGGCGGTACGGGGACTGTGTGATGTAACTGTAGCAGTGTGAGAGGCGGTACGGGGACTGTGTGATGTAACTGTGTAGCAGTGTGAGAGGCGGTACGGGGACTGTGTGATGTAACTGTAGCAGTGTGAGACGGTAGATGTATTGTATGTAGCAGTAACTGTATACCTGTATCGGTTGCGCAGGAGGAGGAGGCGCTGCTGTCGGAGATGGATGTGACTGGACAGGCGTTTGAGGATATGCAGGAACAGAACATTCGCTTGATGCAACAACTACGAGAAAAAGACGACGCAAATTTCAAGCTGATGTCTGAGCGGATAAAATCCAACCAGATCCACAAGCTGCTGCGAGAGGAGAAGGAAGAGCTGGCGGACCAGGTGCAGGGGCTGAAGACGCAGGTAACGCTCGCTGCCGGTCTGATGTCGGGGAATACCGTGTGTGACGCTGTGTGACGCATAGTCTCTCCCGCAGGTGGACGCTCAGCTCTTACAGGTGCAGAAGCTGGAGGAGCGGGAGCGGCTGCTGCACACCTCGCTGGCTGCCATAGAGAAGGAGCTGACGCTGCGGACGCAGGCGCTAGAGATACAGAAGAGGAAGGTGAGTGCTGCTTACATGCGCGCCGCCGAGGTTACTTACATGCGCCCTGCCGAGGTTACTTACATGCGTGTCGCTGAGGTTGCTTACATGCGTGTCGCCGAGGTTACTTACATTCCTGTTGCCGGGGCTGCTTACATTCCTGTTGCCGGGGCTGCTTACATTCCTGTTGCCGGGGATGCTTACATTCCTGTTGCCGGGGATGCTTACATTTCTGTTGCCGGGGATGCTTACATTCCTGTTGCCGGGGATGCTTACATTCGTGTTGCCGGTGCTGCTTACATTCATGTTTCCTTGGCTGCTTACATTCCTGTTGTCGGGGCTGCTTACATTTGTGTTTCCGTGGCTGCTTACATTCGTGTTGCCGGGGCTGCTTACATTCGTGTTGCCGGGGCTGCTTACATTCGTGTTTCCGGGGCTGCTTACATTCGTGTTGCCGGGGCTGCTTACATTTCGTGTTGCCAGGGCTGCTTACATTCCTGATGTCGGGGCTGCTTACATTCGTGTTTCCGGGGCTGCTTACATTCGTGTTGCCGGGGCTGCTTACATTCGTGTTGCCGGAGCTGCTTACATTCGTGTTTCCGGGGCTGCTTACATTTCGTGTTGCCAGGGCTGCTTACATTCCTGATGCCGGGGCTGCTTACATTCGTGTTTCCGGGGCTGCTTACATTCCTGTTTCCGGGGCTGCTTACATTCCTGTTGCCAGGGCTGCTTACATTCGTGTTTCCGGGGTTGCTTACATTCGTGTTTCCGGGGTTGCTTACATTCGTGTTTCCGGGGTTGCTTACATTCGTGTTTCCGGGACTGCTTACATTCGTGTTTCCGGGGCTGCTTACATTCCTGTTGCCGGGGCTGCTTACATTCGAGTTGCCGGGGATGCTTACATTCGTGTTTCCGGGGCTGCTTACATTCGTGTTTCCGGGGCTGCTTACATTCGTGTTTCCGGGGCTGCTTACATTCCTGTTGCCGGGGCTGCTTACATTCGAGTTGCCGGGGCTGCTTACATTCGTGTTTCCGGGGCTGCTTACATTCATGTTTCCGGGGCTGCTTACATTCCTGTTTCCGGGGCTGCTTACATTCCTGTTTCCGGGGCTGCTTACATTCGTGTTTCTGGGGCTGCTTACATTCGTGTTTCCGGGACTGCTTACATTCGTGTTTCCGGGACTGCTTACATTCGTGTTTCCGGGACTGCTTACATTCGTGTTTCCGGGGCTGCTTACATTCGTGTTGCGGGGGCTGCTTACATTCGTGTTGCCGGGGCTGCTTACATTCGTGTTTCCGGGGCTGCTTACATTCGTGTTTCCGAGGCTGCTTACATTCGTGTTGCCGGGGCTGCTTACATTCGTGTTGCCGGGGCTGCTTACATTCATGTTGCCGGGTTACTTGTGTATTGCACTTACCTTGTACACACGTTACATGGACTTGGTCACTCCTGGCTGGCCCCCGCGGGAGATGCACCTGGCCCCCGCGGGAGATGCACCTGGCCCCCGCGGGAGATGCACCTGGCCCCCGCGGGAGATGCACCTGGCCCCCGCGGGAGATGCACAGATGCACCTGGCCCCCACGGGAGATGCACCTGGCCCCCACGGGAGATGCACCTGGCCCCCACGGGAGATGCACCTGGCCCCCACGGGAGATGCACCTGGCCCCCACGGGAGATGCACCTGGCCCCCACGGGAGATGCACCTGGCCCCCACGGGAGATGCACCTGGCCCCCACAGGAGATGCACCTGGCCCCCACAGGAGATACGGGCGTGCTCGTCCTGGGAGTGGTTGAATCTCTCACCGGTGTCTGCGGCAGTAATGACTGCATGAAGAACACACAGACCCATCTGTAGGAAGGAAAGGGGGTGCCACCGCCTCTGGGCAGAACAGGGTGGGGTGCCACCGCCTCTGGGCAGAACAGGGTGGGGTGCTGGCTCAGAGTGCTGCTGCTTTTATTGCCATTATTTCTCTTACGTCCTAGGGAATACTGGGAATCCATTTAGTACCATGGGGTATAGACGGGTCCACTAGGAGCCTTGGCACAATAGAAGTTTGAATACGTGTGCTGGCTCCTCCCTCTATGCCCCTCCTACCAGACTCAGTTTAGAATATGTGCCGGAGGAGCCGGTCACATCTCTGGAAGCTCCTGAAGAGTTTTCTGCATTTATTTTCTCTGTTTGTTATTTTCAGGCAGGACTGGATGACACCGGCCTGTCTGCTTCATGGGACTTAGGGGGGAACGGCCAAACCTCCCAAAGAGTTAATGGTTCCATTCCCCGCTAACAGGACACTGAGCTCCTGAGGGAACTATTCGCAAGCTCCACCACGCCGAGCGTACATTCACGCAGCACGCCGCCACCCCTAACAGAGCCAGAAGAATGAAGAGTGGTGAGTACTAAGCTGGCGTCCTGACAAGCGGGTCACCGGCCATTATGGCGGCATCAGGGTATGGAGACACATGGCTTCTACATGGGGCGGCTGGGTCTCCAGACTCGGTGCACAGTGCAGACACACGGTTTCTTTCAGGAGTGAACTGAGTCGCAGTGTATTTCAGTGTACACAGTACCCAGACTGGCAATACAGACTTAACAGGGTGCTGACTCCATTTTAGGCAAAAAATCACCTCAGCCATTATAAAAAAGAGCGGGAAGACCGCGCGCTATTGCAGGGGCGGGGCTTCATTATGAGCGGATCCAGCAGCTCACAGGCGCCATTTTACACACTGCACTGAATGCATGGACACGCAGCTCCTCCGGAAAGCCTCCAGTTTACCTCAGCGGTACCAGGGGGTTATAGCAGGGAGGGAGCGATTACTAATGTACTAAGTCCCCAATCTGGGTACTTGGTCTGCGACCCGGCTACGCTTGTTTTAGCGATATGGGTGCCGTGTGCTGGTTTCTCTATATCTGTGTCTCTCCTCAGGGGCTCTTTGTGGGTTAATTGTGTTATCAATAAATTCCTGTGTGCTGTTATTGCTGCAGTATGTCAGGCAAATAGTGTGTTACATGTACGTCACAGTGTTCCTCTTCTCCAGGGGGTTCACTAGTGTGTACTCAGTGTAGTATCCCTTCTCAGACAAGTGGGGTGGAGCCAGCATGGTTGGACTCCATTAGAGGAATGATTTCCTCCATTTCTACTAAATTATCTCGAAATGAGAAAGAGACGCAATACGTAAGACAATCTATGACTGAGTTTATGCAAAAGGACTCAGTACTCAGACCAGCGTCTCAGTCCTCTGCCGTTTGTTCACAAAAACGTACTTTAGCCCAGATCCTGCATTTTGACTCTGATCATGAAGGGTCAGACATGGAGGAAGGTGAAGTGGACAGGGCGTTAGGGGAGGGTACTCTGTCACAAGGTGTTGAAGCATTCATAGACGCTGTCAGGGAAGTCCTTAATATTCCTGATAAGGTGACAGAGGAGTGTGAGGAATCTTACTTTAATATACAGCAAAAATCCTCAGCCACTTTTCCTGTGTCAAAGGAACTAAATACTCTGTTTGTACAACCGTGGGTTAATCCAGATTCCTAAACGATTACGGTCATGTTTTCCTTTTCCCCCTGAGGATAGGAAAAAAATGAGAAAATCCACCAGTTGTGGATACATCCGTGTCCAGGCTCTCACGTAAAATTGTTTTACCTGTTCCTGGTGCAGCCTCCCTGAAGGACACAGCTAATCGTAAGTATGAGACTACTCTCAAATCTTTGTATACAGCTGCAAGGGTGGCTCAGAGACCCCCTATAGCCTGTGGGTGGATTAAACGAGCCTTTGCAAAGTGATCTGGTAATATCATGGAGGGTTTACACACCTTACCTCGAGGTGAACTTCTTTTACTCCATCAACACATACAAGATTCTGCGAACTTTATGGTTGAAGCCATTAAGGAGATAGGTTTGCTACATGCACGCACGACAGCTTTGGCTGTGTCAGCACGCAGGGGTTTATGGTTACGTCAGTGGACTACTTACGCGGATTCCAATAAAAATGTGGATGGTCTACCTTTCACAAGTGAGGCCTTATCTGGCGATGAACTGTCTAAGTAGATTTCAAAAGCTACTTCAGGTAAATCCACCTATCTACCTTCTGCAGCTCCACCAGCTAGAAAGGCCTATTCAGGTCCCAACTTACAGTCCTTTCGGACTGCAAAATTTTGGGGCAGAGCCAGAGGTTCCTCTACTGCCGCCAGAGGTGCTAGAGGAAAATCACACAAGCCAACCCCTGTTGGTTCTTAGGAACAGAGCTCCAGCTCTGTTACCTCAAAGCCTTCCGCATGACGGGGGGCCAACATGCCTGGAAGAAAGGCAGGTGGGAGCCTGGCTAAAGTTCGTCAGTCACGTCTGGGCGAAATGTTGCCAGGATCCCTGGGTCAACGACCTTCTATCCCAGTGCTACAGGCTGGAGTTCCAGGATCTCCCACCTCACAGATTCTTCAAAACAGACTTACCAGCTTCACAAGAAGCAAGATTAACCTTACAGGACGCTATTCAAAAACTGTTATTGACTCAAGTCATTGTTCCAGTTCTACCTCATCTAAGACCAATTCTGAATCTCAAGTCATTGAACCCATACTTAAGGGTGTTCAAGTTCAAGATGGAGTCTCAGAAAGCGGTGATCTCAGGTCTGGAAGAGGGGGAGTTCCTAGTGCCTCTGGATATCAAGGGTGCGTACCTTCACATTCCGATCTGGCCGCCTCATCAGGCTTTTCTACGGTTTGCACTGCAGGACTGTCACTACCAATTTCGGGCTCTGCTGTTTGGTCTCTCCACGGCACCGAGGGTATTCACCAAGGTGATGGCAGAGATGATGTTCCTCCTCCGCAAACAGGGAGTGAACATAATTCCGTACCTGGATGATCTTCTGATAAAGGCTGCGTCCAGGGAACAGTTGTTGGAGAACATTGCTATCACAACCAGATTACTCCTGGATCACGGGTGGATTCTGAACCTGCCAAAATCTCACCTATGCCCAACGCAGAAGCTTCATTTCCTGGGAATGATCCTGAATACAGTCTCAGAAAGTGTTCCTTCCCCTGGAAAAGGCAACGGTAAGCCAGTCAATGGTGCGGACTGTCTTGAAGCCAACCCGAATCTCAGTACATCAGTGCTTGAAGGTTTCATGCGATGCCCTTCCACCTGGATCTGTTGGTCCGGATCGCATCTTCACATGTGACAGAGGATTCGTTTGTCGACAAAGCCCAGGATCTCTGGCCGGAGAAGTCTCCCTCCTGTGGTGGTTACAAACTTGTCACCTGGTGAAGGGTCGGGATTCAAAATTGGATTCTGTTAACCACCGACGCAAGCCTCAGAGGTTGGGGAGCAGTCACCCAGGGGGTGCAGTTTCAAGGAAGATGGTCAAGTCAGGAAGTCGCCTTTCCCACAAACATCCTGGAGCTCAGGGCAGCTGCAGGCCTCATATCTTCTTTAGAATCAGGCCATTCAAGTTCAGTCGGACAATGTGATGGCAGTAGCGTACATAAACCGATAAGGCGGAATGAAAAGCAGACCCGCAATGTCAGAGGTGTCAAGGACCCTCCTCTGGGCGGAAAAACACGCTGTGGCGTTGTCGGCAATCTTCATTCCGGGAGTAGACAACTGGGAAGCAGATTTCCTCAGCAGACCGACCTGCACCCTGGGGAATGGGACCTCCACCCGGAGGCCTTCCAGAACCTGACAAGTCGGTGTGGTTGTCCACAAATCGACATGATGGCCTCTCGTCTAAACAAGAAGCTCAGGAGGTATTGTTCCAGGTCAAGGGACCCACAGGTTGTAGGGGTCGACTCCTTGACAACTCCGTGGGTATACCAACTGGTATACTTGTTTCCTCCAATCCCTCTGATCCCAATAGTCCTCAAAAGAATAAAAAGGGAAAGAGTTCAAGCATTCCTGATTGCTCCGTACTGGCCGAGAAGGGCCTGGTATGTGGATCTTCTAGAGATGCTAAGCGAAGATCCGTGGCCTCTGCCTCTTCAAGAGGATCTTCTTCAACAGGGCCCGTTCGTTTATCAAGACTTACCATGGCTACGTTTAACGGCATGAAAGTTGAACGGCTGATTCTAGCTCAGAAAGAGATTCCCGACAAGGTTATCCCGACTATGATCCAAGCCAGGAAGGGGGTAACGTCGAAACATTACCATCGTATCTGGAAGAAATATGTCTCTTGGTGTGAAAGTAGACAATATTCTATGGTGTAATTTCATCTGGGACGTTTCCTGCTGTTCCTGCAGTCGGGTGTGGATGTGGGCCTACGCCTAGGCTCCATAAAAATTCAGATTTTGGCATTGTCCATTTTAGAACAGTTGGCTTCTCTACCGGAAGTACAGACGTTCTTGAAGGGTGTCCTTCATATCCAACCTCCCTTTGTGCCTCCACGGCACCTTGGGATCTCCAGTTGGTTCTGTGGTTCCTCCAATTGGACTGGTTTGGACCGTTACTGGAGGTAGTAGAAAGGTATCTTACATGGAAAACCGTCATGCTTTTGGCCTTGACCTCGACAAGGCGCGTCTCGATACTGTGTCACAAGAGCTCCTACTTGATTTTCCATGAGGACAGAGCTGAACTCAGACTCGTCAGCGATTCCTTCCCAAGGTGGTGTCGGCGTTTCACATCAACCAGCCGATTGTGGTTCCGGTTGTTACTGACACCTCTCCGGTTTCAAAGTCCTTGGATGTGGTACGGGCTTTGAAGATCTATGTAAAGAGAATGGCTCTTACCAGGAAATCGGACTCGCTGTTCATTCTCTATGATGCCAACAAGATTGGGTGTCCTTGAAAACAGTCGATTGCACGATGGATCAGGCTTACTATCCAACATGCTTATTCCACAGCAGGTTTGCCGATTCCAAAATCTGTTCAGGCCCACTCTACTAGGTCGGTGGGTTCTTCTTTTGCGGCTGCCCGGGGTGTCTCGGCTTTACAGCTCTGCCGAGTGGCTACTTGGTCAGGGTCAAACACGTTTGCAAAGTTTTACAAGTTCGATACTTTGGCCTCTGAGGACCTTCAGTTTGGTCAATCAGTTCTGCAGGAACCTCAGCACTCTCCCACCCGGTTTGGGAGCTTTGGTACATTACATCCCCATGGTACTAAGTGGTTTCCCAGCATCCTCTAGGATGTAAGAGAAAATAGGATTTTAATTACCTACCGGTAAATCCTTTTCTCGTAGTCCGTAGAGGATGCTGGGCACCCGCCCCGCGCTTCGTACTTCCTGCTAAGTTACATTTTAACTGTTGTTTGGTTCAGCTTTTGCTGTTCCTGTTTTCAAGTTGTGGTTAGCATGGCTTTACTCTTGTTATGTGTGTGCTGGATCTGAATCTCACCACTTGACTTATCTATTTTCCTTCTCTGAAAGTATGTCCGTCTCCTTGGGCACAGTTTCTTAGACTGAGTCTGGTAGGAGGGGCATAGAGGGAGGAGCCAGCACACATATTCAAACTTCTATTGTGCTAAGGCTCCTAGTGGACCCTTCTATACCCCATGGTACTAAATGGATTCCCAGAATCCCCTACGGACTACGAGAAAAGGATTTACCGGTAGGTAATTAAAATCCTATTTTCTTGTGCTTCCATTTGTCTTGCAGGCCGTTGAAGCAGCGCAGCTCTCAGAAGACCTGAAGGTCCAGCTTGAGCACATTGTCAGCACTCTGCGAGACACTCAGAGCTTTGTGTGTGATAACCGTACAGCTAAGGAAAAAGAGTCATTCAGCCTAAAGCGAGCACAGGTAGCAACATACATGTGGGTGTCTGTCACCACCGCCCGCCAGCCGCCCCCTCCTAACACCCGTCTGCTCCCACGCAGGAGGAGATCTCACGCTTGCGGAGAAAACTAGAAAAACAGAAGAAAATGGAAGTTTATGCAGACGCTGACCAAATCTTACAGGAAGAGATTAAAGAGTATCGGGTAAGATGCGAGGGACACGGTGATAAGGAAGGAGAGAATAAGGGATGGGATGTGTTTCTCCCACCATCCTGGTGGGAGAAACACAAGGTGGGTAAATGGTGACCAGGGTGAGAGGAGAATGAGATGGGGCCACAGTGGTCGGGGTGATAGGAGAATGAGATGGGAGCACAGTGATCAGGGTGAGAGGAGAATGAGATGGGGCCACAGTGGTCGGGGTGATAGGAGAATGAGATGGGGGCACAGTGGTCGGGGTGAGAGGAGAGTGAGATGGGGGCAGAGTGGTCGGGGTGATAGGAGAATGAGATGGGAGCACAGTGATCGGGGTGAGAGGAGAATGAGATGGGAGCACAGTGGTCGGGGTGATAGGAGAATGAGATGGGAGCACAGTGATCAGGGTGAGAGGAGGATGAGATGGGAGCAGAGTGGTCGGGGTGATAGGCGAATGAGATGGGAGCACAGTGGTCGGGGTGAGAGGAGAATGAGATGGGGGCAGAGTGGTCGGGGTGATAGGAGAATGAGATGGGAGCACAGTGATCAGGGTGAGAGGAGAATGAGATGGGGCCACAGTGGTCGGGGTGAGAGGAGAATGAGATGGGGGCAGAGTGATTTGGGTGAGAGGAGAATGAGATGGGGGCACAGCGGTCGGGGTGATAGGAGAATGAGATGGGAGCACAGTGGTCGGGGTGATAGGAGAATGAGATGGGGGCACAGCGGTCGGGGTGAGAGGAGAATGAGATGGGGGCAGAGTGATCGGGGTGAGAGGAGAATGAGATGGGGGCACAGTGGTCGGGGTGATAGGAGAATGAGATGGTGGCACAGTGATCAGGGTGAGCGGAGAATGAGATGGGGGCACAGTGGTCGGGGTGAGAGGAGAATGAGATGGGGGCACAGTGGTCGGGGTGAGAGGAGAATGAGATGGGGGCACAGTGGTCGGGGTGAGAGGAGAATGAGATGGGGGCACAGTGATCAGGGTGAGAGGAGGATGAGATGGGAGCACAGTGATCAGGGTGAGAGGAGGATGAGATGGGAGCACAGTGGTCGGGGTGAGAGGAGAATGAGATGGGGGCACAGTGGTCGGGGTGATAGGAGAATGAGATGGGAGCACAGTGATCAGGGTGATAGGAGAATGAGATGGGGGCACAGTGGTCGGGGTGAGAGGAGAATGAGATGGGGGCAGAGTGATCAGGGTGAGAGGAGAATGAGATGGGGCCACAGTGGTCGGGGTGAGAGGAGGATGAGATGGGAGCACAGTGATCAGGGTGAGAGGAGAATGAGATGGGGGCACAGCGGTCGGGGTGATAGGAGAATGAGATGGGGGCAGAGTGGTCGGGGTGAGAGGAGAATGAGATGGGGGCACAGCGGTCGGGGTGATAGGAGAATGAGATGGGGGCACAGTGGTCGGGGTGAGAGGAGAATGAGATGGGGGCACAGTAATCAGGGTGAGAGGAGGATGAGATGGGGCACAGTGGTCGGGGTGATAGGAGAATGAGATGGTGGCACAGTGGTCGGGGTGATAGGAGAATGAGATGGGGGCACAGTGGTCGGGGTGATAGGAGAATGAGATGGGAGCACAGTGATCAGGGTGATAGGAGAATGAGATGGGGGCACAGTGATCAGGGTGAGAGGAGAATGAGATGGGGGCACAGTGGTCGGGGTGATAGGAGAATGAGATGGGGGCAGAGTGGTCGGGGTGAGAGGAGAATGAGATGGGGGCAGAGTGGTCGGGGTGAGAGGAGAATGAGATGGGGGCACAGTGGTCGGTGTGATAGGAAAATGAGATGGGGGCAGAGTGGTCGGGGTGAGAGGAGAATGAGATGGGGGCACAGTGGTCGGGGTGAGAGGAGAATGAGATGGGAGCACAGTGATCAGGGTGATAGGAGAATGAGATGGGGGCAGAGTGGTCGGGGTGAGAGGAGAATGAGATGGGGGCATAGTGGTCGGTGTGATAGGAGAATGAGATGGGGGCAGAGTGGTCGGGGTGAGAGGAGAATGAGATGGGGGCACAGTGGTCGGGGTGAGAGGAGAATGAGATGGGGGCACAGTGATCGGGGTGAGAGGAGAATGAGATGGGGGCACAGTGGTCGGGGTGAGAGGAGAATGAGATGGGGGCACAGTGATCAGGGTGATAGGAGAATGAGATGGGAGCACAGTGGTCGGGGTGAGAGGAGAATGAGATGGGGGCACAGTGATCAGGGTGAGAGGAGAATGAGATGGGGGCACAGTGGTCGGGGTGATAGGAGAATGAGATGGGAGCACAGTGATCAGGGTGAGAGGAGAATGAGATGGGGCACAGTGGTCGGGGTGAGAGGAGAATGAGATGGGGTCACAGTGGTCGGGATGAGAGGAGAATGAGTTGGGGGCAGAGTGGTCGGGGTGAGAGGAGAATGAGATGGGGGCACAGCGGTCGGGGTGATAGGAGAATGAGATGGGAGCACAGTGATCAGGGTGATAGGAGAATGAGATGGGGGCACAGTGGTCGGGATGAGAGGAGAATGAGATGGGGGCAGAGTGGTCGGGGTGAGAGGAGAATGAGATGGGAGCACAGTGATCGGGGTGAGAGGAGAATGAGATGGGGGCACAGTGATCAGGGTGAGAGGAGAATGAGATGGGAGCACAGTGATCGGGGTGAGAGGAGAATGAGATGGGGGCACAGTGATCAGGGTGAGAGGAGAATGAGATGGGGGCACAGTGATCAGGGTGATAGGAGAATGAGATGGGGGCACAGTGATCGGGGTGAGAGGAGAATGAGATGGGGGCACAGTGGTCGGGGTGAGAGGAGAATGAGATGGGGGCACAGTGATCGGGGTGAGAGGAGAATGAGATGTTGGCACAGTGATCAGGGTGAGAGGAGGATGAGATGGGAGCACAGTGGTCGGGGTGAGAGGAGAATGAGATGGGGGCACAGCGGTCGGGGTGATAGGAGAATGAGATGGGGGCACAGTGGTCGGGGTGAGAGGAGAATGAGATGGGGGCACAGCGGTTGGGGTGAGAGGAAAATGAGATGGGGGCACAGCGGTTGGGGTAAGATGAGAATGAGATGGGGCACAGTGGTCGGGGTGAGATGGGGGCACAGGGCACAGTGGTTGGGGTGAGATGAGAATGAGATGGGGGCACTGAGATGGGGGCACAGTGATCAGGGTGAGAGGAGGATGAGATGGGAGCACAGTGGTCGGGGTGAGAGGAGAATGAGATGGGGGCACAGTGATCGGGGTGAGAGGAGAATGAGATGGGGGCACAGTGGTCGGGGTGAGAGGAGAATGAGATGGGGACACAGTGATCGGGGTGAGAGGAGAATGAGATGTTGGCACAGTGATCAGGGTGAGAGGAGGATGAGATGGGAGCACAGTGGTCGGGGTGAGAGGAGAATGAGATGGGGGCACAGCGGTCGGGGTGATAGGAGAATGAGATGGGGGCACAGTGGTCGGGGTGAGAGGAGAATGAGATGGGGGCACAGCGGTTGGGGTGAGAGGAAAATGAGATGGGGGCACAGCGGTTGGGGTAAGATGAGAATGAGATGGGGCACAGTGGTCGGGGTGAGATGAGAATGAGATGGGGGCACAGGGCACAGTGGTTGGGGTGAGATGAGAATGAGATGGGGGCACAGTGATCAGGGTGAGAGGAGGATGAGATGGGAGCACAGTGGTCGGGGTGAGAGGAGAATGAGATGGGGGCACAGTGATCGGGGTGAGAGGAGAATGAGATGGGGGCACAGTGGTCGGGGTGAGATGAGAATGAGATGGGGGCACAGTGGTCGGGGTGAGAGGAGAATGAGATGGGGGCACAGTGATCAGGGTGAGAGGAGAATTAGATGGGAGCACAGTGGTCGGGGTGAGAGGAGAATGAGATGGGAGCACAGTGGTCGGGGTGAGAGGAGAATGAGATGGGAGCACAGTGGTCGGGGTGAGAGGAGAATGAGATGGGGGCACAGTGGTCGGGGTGAGAGGAGAATGAGATGGGGGCACAGCGGTCGGGGTGATAGGAGAATGAGATGGGGGGACAGTGGTTGGTGGTGAGATGAGAATGAGATGGGGGCACAGCGGTCGGGATGAGAGGAGAATGAGATGGGGGCACAGTGGTCTGGGGTGAGAGGAGAATGAGATGAGGGCACAGTGGTCGGGATGAGAGGAGAATGAGATGGGGGCACAGTGGTTGGGGGTGAGAGGAGCATGAGATGGGGGCACAGTGGTCGGGATGAGAGGAGAATGAAATGGGGGCACAGTGGTTGGGGGTGAGAGGAGCATGAGATGGGGGCACAGTGGTCAGGATGAGAGGAGAATGAGATGGGGCAGAGTGGTTTCGGGGAGAGGCGAATGAGATGGGGGCACAGTGGTCAGGGTGAGAGGAGAATGAGATGGGGGCAGAGTGGTTGGTGGTTAAAAGAGAATGAGATGGGGTCACAGGGCACAGTGGTCGGGATGAGAGGAGAATGAGATGGGGGCACAGTGGTTTGGGGTGAGAGGAGCATGAGATGGGGCACAGTGGTCGGGATGAGAGGAGAATGAGATGGGGGCACAGTGGTTGGAGGTGAGAGGAGCATGAGATGGGGGCACAGTGGTCGGGATGAGAGGAGAATGAGATGGGGGCACAGTGGTCAGGATGAGAGGAGAATGAGATGGGGGCAGAGTGGTTGGTGGTTAAAAGAGAATGAGATGGGGTCACAGGGCACAGTGGTCGGGATGAGAGGAGAATGAGATGGGGGCACAGTGGTCGGGGGTGAGAGGAGAATGAGATGGGGGCACAGCGGTTGGGGTGAGATGAGAATGAGATGGGGGCACAGCGCTCGGGGTGAGAGGAGAATGAGATGGGGGCACAGCGGTTGGGGTGAGATGAGAATGAGATGGGGGCACAGTGGTCGGGGTGAGAGGAGAATGAGATGGGGGCACAGTGGTCGGGGTGAGAGGAGAATGAGATGGGGGCACAGTGGTCGGGGTGATAGGAGAATGAGATGGGGGCACAGTGGTCGGGGTGAGAGGAGAATGAGATGGGGGTACAGCGGTTTCGGGGAGAAGAGAATGAGATGGGGGCACAGTGGTCGGGGTGATAGGAGAATGAGATGGGGGCACAGTGGTCGGGGTGATAGGAGAATGAGATGGGGGCACAGTGGTTGGGGTGATAGGAGAATGAGATGGGAGCACAGTGGTCGGGGTGATAGGAGAATGAGATGGGGGCAGAGTGGTCGGGGTGAGAGGAGAATGAGATGGGAGCACAGTGATCAGGGTGAGAGGAGAATGAGATGGGGCACAGTGGTCGGGGTGATAGGAGAATGAGATGGGAGCACAGTGGTCGGGGTGAGAGGAGAATGAGATGGGGGCACAGCGGTTTCGGGGAGAAGAGAATGAGATGGGGGCAGAGTGGTCGGGGTGATAGGAGAATGAGATGGGGGCACAGTGATCAGGGTGAGAGGAGAATGAGATGGGGGCACAGTGATCGGGGTGATGTGAGAATGAGATGGGAGCACAGTGGTCGGGGTGAGAGGAGAATGAGATGGGGGCAGAGTGGTCGGGGTGAGAGGAGAGTGAGATGGTGGCACAGTGATCAGGGTGAGAGGAGAATGA
The DNA here is from genome assembly GCF_028390025.1 of Pseudophryne corroboree. Taxonomy (NCBI): domain Eukaryota; kingdom Metazoa; phylum Chordata; class Amphibia; order Anura; family Myobatrachidae; genus Pseudophryne; species Pseudophryne corroboree. The sequence continues at coordinate 515,402,164 of NC_086450.1, read as the reverse complement.
GATGGGAGCACAGTGATCAGGGTGAGAGGAGAATGAGATGGGGGCACAGTGGTCGGGGTGATAGGAGAATGAGATGGGGGCACAGTGATCAGGGTGAGAGGAGAATGAGATGGGAGCACAGTGATCAGGGTGAGAGGAGAATGAGATGGGGGCACAGCGGTCGGGGTGAGAGGAGAATGAGATGGTGGCACAGTGGTCGGGGTGATAGGAGAATGAGATGGGGGCACAGTGGTCGGGATGAGAGGAGAATGAGATGGGGGCTCAGTGGTCGGGGCGAGAGGAGAATGAGATGGGGGCACAGTGGTTGGTGGTGAGAGGAGAATGAGATGGGGGCACAGCGGTCGGGATGAGAGGAGAAGGAGATGGGGGCACAGTGGTCGGGGGTGAGAGGAGAATGAGATGAGGGCACAGTGGTCGGGATGAGAGGAGAATGAGATGGGGGCACAGTGGTTGGGGGTGAGAGGAGCATGAGATGGGGGCACAGTGGTCGGGATGAGAGGAGAATGAGATGGGGGCACAGTGGTTGGGGGTGAGAGGAGCATGAGATGGGGGCACAGTGGTCGGGATGAGAGGAGAATGAGATGGGGCAGAGTGGTTTCGGGGAGAGGCGAATGAGATGGGGGCACAGTGGTCAGGGTGAGAGGAGAATGAGATGGGGGCAGAGTGGTTGGTGGTTAAGAGAATGAGATGGGGTCACAGGGCACAGTGGTCGGGATGAGAGGAGAATGAGATGGGGGCACAGTGGTTGGGGGTGAGAGGAGCATGAGATGGGGCACAGTGGTCGGGATGAGAGGAGAATGAGAAGGGGGCACAGTGGTTGGAGGTGAGAGGAGCATGAGATGGGGGCACAGTGGTCGGGATGAGAGGAGAATGAGATGGGGGCACAGTGGTCGGGATGAGAGGAGAATGAGATGGGGGCAGAGTGGTTGGTGGTTAAAAGAGAATGAGATGGGGTCACAGGGCACAGTGGTCGGGATGAGAGGAGAATGAGATGGGGGCACAGTGGTCGGGGGTGAGAGGAGAATGAGATGGGGGCACAGCGGTTGGGGTGAGAGGAGAATGAGATGGGGGCACAGCGCTCGGGGTGAGAGGAGAATGAGATGGGGGCACAGTGATCAGGGTGATAGGAGAATGAGATGGGGGCACAGCGGTTGGGGTGAGATGAGAATGAGATGGGGGCACAGTGGTCGGGGTGAGAGGAGAATGAGATGGGGGCACAGTGGTCGGGGTGATAGGAGAATGAGATGGGGGCACAGGGCACAGTGGTCAGGGTGAGAGGAGAATGAGATGGGGGCACAGCGGTTGGGGTGAGATGAGAATGAGATGGGAGCACAGTGGTCGGGGGTGAGATGAGAATGAGATGGGGGCACAGTGGTCGGGGTGAGAAGGGAATGAGATGGGGGCACAGGGCACAGTGGTCGGGGGTGAGAGGAGAATGAGATGGGGGCACAGTGGTCGGGGTGAGAAGAGAATGAGATGGGGGCACAGTGATCAGGGTGAGAGGAGAATGAGATGAGGTCACAGCGGTCGGGGTGAGAGGAGAATGAGATGGGGGCACAGTGGTCGGGGGTGAGAGGAAAATGAGATGGGGGCACAGCGGTTGGGATGAGAGGAAAATGAGATGGGGGCACAGCGGTTGGGGTAAGATGAGAATGAGATGGGGCACAGTGGTCGGGGTGAGATGAGAATGAGATGGGGGCACAGGGCACAGTGGTTGGGGTGAGATGAGAATGAGATGGGGGCACAGTGGTCGGGGTGAGAAGAGAATGAGATGGGGGCACAGTGGTCGGGGGTGAGAGGAGAATGAGAGGGCATAGCGGTTTCGGGGAGAGGAGAATGAGGTGGGGGCACAGTGGTCGGGGTGAGAGGAGAATGAGATGGGGGCACAGTGGTCGGGGTGAGAGGAGAATGAGATGGGGGCACAGTGGTCGGGTGAGAGGAGAATGAGATGGGGGCACAGTGGTCAGGGTGAGAGGAGAATGAGATGGGGGCACAGTGGTCGGGGTGAGAGGAGAATGAGATGGGGGCACAGTGGTCGGGTGAGAGGAGAATGAGATGGGGGCACAGTGGTCGGGGTGAGAGGAGAATGAGATGGGGGCACAGCGGTCGGGGTGATAGGAGAATGAGATGGGGGCACAGTGGTCGGGGTGAGAGGAGAATGAGATGGGGGCACAGCGGTTGGGGTGAGAGGAAAATGAGATGGGGGCACAGCGGTTGGGGTAAGATGAGAATGAGATGGGGCACAGTGGTCGGGGTGAGATGAGAATGAGATGGGGGCACAGGGCACAGTGGTTGGGGTGAGATGAGAATGAGATGGGGGCACAGTGATCAGGGTGAGAGGAGGATGAGATGGGAGCACAGTGGTCGGGGTGAGAGGAGAATGAGATGGGGGCACAGTGATCGGGGTGAGAGGAGAATGAGATGGGGGCACAGTGGTCGGGGTGAGAGGAGAATGAGATGGGGGCACAGTGGTCGGGGTGAGAGGAGAATGAGATGGGGGCACAGTGATCAGGGTGAGAGGAGAATTAGATGGGAGCACAGTGGTCGGGGTGAGAGGAGAATGAGATGGGAGCACAGTGGTCGGGGTGAGAGGAGAATGAGATGGGAGCACAGTGGTCGGGGTGAGAGGAGAATGAGATGGGGGCACAGTGGTCGGGGTGAGAGGAGAATGAGATGGGGGCACAGCGGTCGGGGTGATAGGAGAATGAGATGGGGGCACAGTGGTTGGTGGTGAGATGAGAATGAGATGGGGGCACAGCGGTCGGGATGAGAGGAGAATGAGATGGGGGCACAGTGGTCTGGGGTGAGAGGAGAATGAGATGAGGGCACAGTGGTCGGGATGAGAGGAGAATGAGATGGGGGCACAGTGGTTGGGGGTGAGAGGAGCATGAGATGGGGGCACAGTGGTCGGGATGAGAGGAGAATGAAATGGGGGCACAGTGGTTGGGGGTGAGAGGAGCATGAGATGGGGGCACAGTGGTCAGGATGAGAGGAGAATGAGATGGGGCAGAGTGGTTTCGGGGAGAGGCGAATGAGATGGGGGCACAGTGGTCAGGGTGAGAGGAGAATGAGATGGGGGCAGAGTGGTTGGTGGTTAAAAGAGAATGAGATGGGGTCACAGGGCACAGTGGTCGGGATGAGAGGAGAATGAGATGGGGGCACAGTGGTTTGGGGTGAGAGGAGCATGAGATGGGGCACAGTGGTCGGGATGAGAGGAGAATGAGATGGGGGCACAGTGGTTGGAGGTGAGAGGAGCATGAGATGGGGGCACAGTGGTCGGGATGAGAGGAGAATGAGATGGGGGCACAGTGGTCAGGATGAGAGGAGAATGAGATGGGGGCAGAGTGGTTGGTGGTTAAAAGAGAATGAGATGGGGTCACAGGGCACAGTGGTCGGGATGAGAGGAGAATGAGATGGGGGCACAGTGGTCGGGGGTGAGAGGAGAATGAGATGGGGGCACAGCGGTTGGGGTGAGATGAGAATGAGATGGGGGCACAGCGCTCGGGGTGAGAGGAGAATGAGATGGGGGCACAGCGGTTGGGGTGAGATGAGAATGAGATGGGGGCACAGTGGTCGGGTGAGAGGAGAATGAGATGGGGGCACAGTGGTCGGGGTGAGAGGAGAATGAGATGCGGGCACAGTGGTCGGGGTGATAGGAGAATGAGATGGGGGCACAGTGGTCGGGGTGAGAGGAGAATGAGATGGGGGTACAGCGGTTTCGGGGAGAAGAGAATGAGATGGGGGCACAGTGGTCGGGGTGATAGGAGAATGAGATGGGGGCACAGTGGTCGGGGTGATAGGAGAATGAGATGGGGGCACAGTGGTTGGGGTGATAGGAGAATGAGATGGGAGCACAGTGGTCGGGGTGATAGGAGAATGAGATGGGGGCAGAGTGGTCGGGGTGAGAGGAGAATGAGATGGGAGCACAGTGATCAGGGTGAGAGGAGAATGAGATGGGGCACAGTGGTCGGGGTGATAGGAGAATGAGATGGGAGCACAGTGGTCGGGGTGAGAGGAGAATGAGATGGGGGCACAGCGGTTTCGGGGAGAAGAGAATGAGATGGGGGCAGAGTGGTCGGGGTGATAGGAGAATGAGATGGGGGCACAGTGATCAGGGTGAGAGGAGAATGAGATGGGGGCACAGTGATCGGGGTGATGTGAGAATGAGATGGGGGCACAGTGGTCGGGGTGAGAGGAGAATGAGATGGGGGCAGAGTGGTCGGGGTGAGAGGAGAGTGAGATGGTGGCACAGTGATCAGGGTGAGAGGAGAATGAGATGGGAGCACAGTGATCAGGGTGAGAGGAGAATGAGATGGGGGCACAGTGGTCGGGGTGATAGGAGAATGAGATGGGGGCACAGTGATCAGGGTGAGAGGAGAATGAGATGGGAGCACAGTGATCAGGGTGAGAGGAGAATGAGATGGGGGCACAGCGGTCGGGGTGAGAGGAGAATGAGATGGTGGCACAGTGGTCGGGGTGATAGGAGAATGAGATGGGGGCACAGTGGTCGGGATGAGAGGAGAATGAGATGGGGGCTCAGTGGTCGGGGCGAGAGGAGAATGAGATGGGGGCACAGTGGTTGGTGGTGAGAGGAGAATGAGATGGGGGCACAGCGGTCGGGATGAGAGGAGAAGGAGATGGGGGCACAGTGGTCGGGGGTGAGAGGAGAATGAGATGAGGGCACAGTGGTCGGGATGAGAGGAGAATGAGATGGGGGCACAGTGGTTGGGGGTGAGAGGAGCATGAGATGGGGGCACAGTGGTCGGGATGAGAGGAGAATGAGATGGGGGCACAGTGGTTGGGGGTGAGAGGAGCATGAGATGGGGGCACAGTGGTCGGGATGAGAGGAGAATGAGATGGGGCAGAGTGGTTTCGGGGAGAGGCGAATGAGATGGGGGCACAGTGGTCAGGGTGAGAGGAGAATGAGATGGGGGCAGAGTGGTTGGTGGTTAAGAGAATGAGATGGGGTCACAGGGCACAGTGGTCGGGATGAGAGGAGAATGAGATGGGGGCACAGTGGTTGGGGGTGAGAGGAGCATGAGATGGGGCACAGTGGTCGGGATGAGAGGAGAATGAGAAGGGGGCACAGTGGTTGGAGGTGAGAGGAGCATGAGATGGGGGCACAGTGGTCGGGATGAGAGGAGAATGAGATGGGGGCACAGTGGTCGGGATGAGAGGAGAATGAGATGGGGGCAGAGTGGTTGGTGGTTAAAAGAGAATGAGATGGGGTCACAGGGCACAGTGGTCGGGATGAGAGGAGAATGAGATGGGGGCACAGTGGTCGGGGGTGAGAGGAGAATGAGATGGGGGCACAGCGGTTGGGGTGAGATGAGAATGAGATGGGGGCACAGCGCTCGGGGTGAGAGGAGAATGAGATGGGGGCACAGTGATCAGGGTGATAGGAGAATGAGATGGGGGCACAGCGGTTGGGGTGAGATGAGAATGAGATGGGGGCACAGTGGTCGGGGTGAGAGGAGAATGAGATGGGGGCACAGTGGTCGGGGTGATAGGAGAATGAGATGGGGGCACAGGGCACAGTGGTCAGGGTGAGAGGAGAATGAGATGGGGGCACAGCGGTCGGGGTGATAGGAGAATGAGATGGGGGCACAGTGATCAGGGTGAGAGGAGAATGAGATGGGAGCACAGTGATCAGGGTGAGAGGAGAATGAGATGGGGGCACAGTGATCAGGGTGAGAGGAGAATGAGATGGGAGCACAGTGATCAGGGTGAGAGGAGAATGAGATGGGGGCACAGTGGTCGGGGTGATAGGAGAATGAGATGGGGGCACAGTGATCAGGGTGAGAGGAGAATGAGATGGGAGCACAGTGATCAGGGTGAGAGGAGAATGAGATGGGGGCACAGCGGTCGGGGTGAGAGGAGAATGAGATGGTGGCACAGTGGTCGGGGTGATAGGAGAATGAGATGGGGGCACAGTGGTCGGGATGAGAGGAGAATGAGATGGGGGCTCAGTGGTCGGGGCGAGAGGAGAATGAGATGGGGGCACAGTGGTTGGTGGTGAGAGGAGAATGAGATGGGGGCACAGCGGTCGGGATGAGAGGAGAAGGAGATGGGGGCACAGTGGTCGGGGGTGAGAGGAGAATGAGATGAGGGCACAGTGGTCGGGATGAGAGGAGAATGAGATGGGGGCACAGTGGTTGGGGGTGAGAGGAGCATGAGATGGGGGCACAGTGGTCGGGATGAGAGGAGAATGAGATGGGGGCACAGTGGTTGGGGGTGAGAGGAGCATGAGATGGGGGCACAGTGGTCGGGATGAGAGGAGAATGAGATGGGGCAGAGTGGTTTCGGGGAGAGGCGAATGAGATGGGGGCACAGTGGTCAGGGTGAGAGGAGAATGAGATGGGGGCAGAGTGGTTGGTGGTTAAGAGAATGAGATGGGGTCACAGGGCACAGTGGTCGGGATGAGAGGAGAATGAGATGGGGGCACAGTGGTTGGGGGTGAGAGGAGCATGAGATGGGGCACAGTGGTCGGGATGAGAGGAGAATGAGAAGGGGGCACAGTGGTTGGAGGTGAGAGGAGCATGAGATGGGGGCACAGTGGTCGGGATGAGAGGAGAATGAGATGGGGGCACAGTGGTCGGGATGAGAGGAGAATGAGATGGGGGCAGAGTGGTTGGTGGTTAAAAGAGAATGAGATGGGGTCACAGGGCACAGTGGTCGGGATGAGAGGAGAATGAGATGGGGGCACAGTGGTCGGGGGTGAGAGGAGAATGAGATGGGGGCACAGCGGTTGGGGTGAGATGAGAATGAGATGGGGGCACAGCGCTCGGGGTGAGAGGAGAATGAGATGGGGGCACAGTGATCAGGGTGATAGGAGAATGAGATGGGGGCACAGCGGTTGGGGTGAGATGAGAATGAGATGGGGGCACAGTGGTCGGGGTGAGAGGAGAATGAGATGGGGGCACAGTGGTCGGGGTGATAGGAGAATGAGATGGGGGCACAGGGCACAGTGGTCAGGGTGAGAGGAGAATGAGATGGGGGCACAGCGGTTGGGGTGAGATGAGAATGAGATGGGAGCACAGTGGTCGGGGGTGAGATGAGAATGAGATGGGGGCACAGTGGTCGGGGTGAGAAGGGAATGAGATGGGGGCACAGGGCACAGTGGTCGGGGGTGAGAGGAGAATGAGATGGGGGCACAGTGGTCGGGGTGAGAAGAGAATGAGATGGGGGCACAGTGATCAGGGTGAGAGGAGAATGAGATGAGGTCACAGCGGTCGGGGTGAGAGGAGAATGAGATGGGGGCACAGTGGTCGGGGGTGAGAGGAAAATGAGATGGGGGCACAGCGGTTGGGATGAGAGGAAAATGAGATGGGGGCACAGCGGTTGGGGTAAGATGAGAATGAGATGGGGCACAGTGGTCGGGGTGAGATGAGAATGAGATGGGGGCACAGGGCACAGTGGTTGGGGTGAGATGAGAATGAGATGGGGGCACAGTGGTCGGGGTGAGAAGAGAATGAGATGGGGGCACAGTGGTCGGGGGTGAGAGGAGAATGAGAGGGCATAGCGGTTTCGGGGAGAGGAGAATGAGGTGGGGGCACAGTGGTCGGGGTGAGAGGAGAATGAGATGGGGGCACAGTGGTCGGGGTGAGAGGAGAATGAGATGGGGGCACAGTGGTCGGGTGAGAGGAGAATGAGATGGGGGCACAGTGGTCAGGGTGAGAGGAGAATGAGATGGGGGCACAGTGGTCGGGGTGAGAGGAGAATGAGATGGGGGCACAGTGGTCGGGTGAGAGGAGAATGAGATGGGGGCACAGTGGTCGGGGTGAGAGGAGAATGAGATGGGGGCACAGCGGTCGGGGTGATAGGAGAATGAGATGGGGGCACAGTGGTCGGGGTGAGAGGAGAATGAGATGGGGGCACAGCGGTTGGGGTGAGAGGAAAATGAGATGGGGGCACAGCGGTTGGGGTAAGATGAGAATGAGATGGGGCACAGTGGTCGGGGTGAGATGAGAATGAGATGGGGGCACAGGGCACAGTGGTTGGGGTGAGATGAGAATGAGATGGGGGCACAGTGATCAGGGTGAGAGGAGGATGAGATGGGAGCACAGTGGTCGGGGTGAGAGGAGAATGAGATGGGGGCACAGTGATCGGGGTGAGAGGAGAATGAGATGGGGGCACAGTGGTCGGGGTGAGAGGAGAATGAGATGGGGGCACAGTGGTCGGGGTGAGAGGAGAATGAGTTGGGGGCACAGTGATCAGGGTGAGAGGAGAATTAGATGGGAGCACAGTGGTCGGGGTGAGAGGAGAATGAGATGGGAGCACAGTGGTCGGGGTGAGAGGAGAATGAGATGGGAGCACAGTGGTCGGGGTGAGAGGAGAATGAGATGGGGGCACAGTGGTCGGGGTGAGAGGAGAATGAGATGGGGGCACAGCGGTCGGGGTGATAGGAGAATGAGATGGGGGCACAGTGGTTGGTGGTGAGATGAGAATGAGATGGGGGCACAGCGGTCGGGATGAGAGGAGAATGAGATGGGGGCACAGTGGTCTGGGGTGAGAGGAGAATGAGATGAGGGCACAGTGGTCGGGATGAGAGGAGAATGAGATGGGGGCACAGTGGTTGGGGGTGAGAGGAGCATGAGATGGGGGCACAGTGGTCGGGATGAGAGGAGAATGAAATGGGGGCACAGTGGTTGGGGGTGAGAGGAGCATGAGATGGGGGCACAGTGGTCAGGATGAGAGGAGAATGAGATGGGGCAGAGTGGTTTCGGGGAGAGGCGAATGAGATGGGGGCACAGTGGTCAGGGTGAGAGGAGAATGAGATGGGGGCAGAGTGGTTGGTGGTTAAAAGAGAATGAGATGGGGTCACAGGGCACAGTGGTCGGGATGAGAGGAGAATGAGATGGGGGCACAGTGGTTTGGGGTGAGAGGAGCATGAGATGGGGCACAGTGGTCGGGATGAGAGGAGAATGAGATGGGGGCACAGTGGTTGGAGGTGAGAGGAGCATGAGATGGGGGCACAGTGGTCGGGATGAGAGGAGAATGAGATGGGGGCACAGTGGTCAGGATGAGAGGAGAATGAGATGGGGGCAGAGTGGTTGGTGGTTAAAAGAGAATGAGATGGGGTCACAGGGCACAGTGGTCGGGATGAGAGGAGAATGAGATGGGGGCACAGTGGTCGGGGGTGAGAGGAGAATGAGATGGGGGCACAGCGGTTGGGGTGAGATGAGAATGAGATGGGGGCACAGCGCTCGGGGTGAGAGGAGAATGAGATGGGGGCACAGCGGTTGGGGTGAGATGAGAATGAGATGGGGGCACAGTGGTCGGGTGAGAGGAGAATGAGATGGGGGCACAGTGGTCGGGGTGAGAGGAGAATGAGATGGGGGCACAGTGGTCGGGGTGATAGGAGAATGAGATGGGGGCACAGTGGTCGGGGTGAGAGGAGAATGAGATGGGGGTACAGCGGTTTCGGGGAGAAGAGAATGAGATGGGGGCACAGTGGTCGGGGTGATAGGAGAATGAGATGGGGGCACAGTGGTCGGGGTGATAGGAGAATGAGATGGGGGCACAGTGGTTGGGGTGATAGGAGAATGAGATGGGAGCACAGTGGTCGGGGTGATAGGAGAATGAGATGGGGGCAGAGTGGTCGGGGTGAGAGGAGAATGAGATGGGAGCACAGTGATCAGGGTGAGAGGAGAATGAGATGGGGCACAGTGGTCGGGGTGATAGGAGAATGAGATGGGAGCACAGTGGTCGGGGTGAGAGGAGAATGAGATGGGGGCACAGCGGTTTCGGGGAGAAGAGAATGAGATGGGGGCAGAGTGGTCGGGGTGATAGGAGAATGAGATGGGGGCACAGTGATCAGGGTGAGAGGAGAATGAGATGGGGGCACAGTGATCGGGGTGATGTGAGAATGAGATGGGAGCACAGTGGTCGGGGTGAGAGGAGAATGAGATGGGGGCAGAGTGGTCGGGGTGAGAGGAGAGTGAGATGGTGGCACAGTGATCAGGGTGAGAGGAGAATGAGATGGGAGCACAGTGATCAGGGTGAGAGGAGAATGAGATGGGGGCACAGTGGTCGGGGTGATAGGAGAATGAGATGGGGGCACAGTGATCAGGGTGAGAGGAGAATGAGATGGGAGCACAGTGATCAGGGTGAGAGGAGAATGAGATGGGGGCACAGCGGTCGGGGTGAGAGGAGAATGAGATGGTGGCACAGTGGTCGGGGTGATAGGAGAATGAGATGGGGGCACAGTGGTCGGGATGAGAGGAGAATGAGATGGGGGCTCAGTGGTCGGGGCGAGAGGAGAATGAGATGGGGGCACAGTGGTTGGTGGTGAGAGGAGAATGAGATGGGGGCACAGCGGTCGGGATGAGAGGAGAAGGAGATGGGGGCACAGTGGTCGGGGGTGAGAGGAGAATGAGATGAGGGCACAGTGGTCGGGATGAGAGGAGAATGAGATGGGGGCACAGTGGTTGGGGGTGAGAGGAGCATGAGATGGGGGCACAGTGGTCGGGATGAGAGGAGAATGAGATGGGGGCACAGTGGTTGGGGGTGAGAGGAGCATGAGATGGGGGCACAGTGGTCGGGATGAGAGGAGAATGAGATGGGGCAGAGTGGTTTCGGGGAGAGGCGAATGAGATGGGGGCACAGTGGTCAGGGTGAGAGGAGAATGAGATGGGGGCAGAGTGGTTGGTGGTTAAGAGAATGAGATGGGGTCACAGGGCACAGTGGTCGGGATGAGAGGAGAATGAGATGGGGGCACAGTGGTTGGGGGTGAGAGGAGCATGAGATGGGGCACAGTGGTCGGGATGAGAGGAGAATGAGAAGGGGGCACAGTGGTTGGAGGTGAGAGGAGCATGAGATGGGGGCACAGTGGTCGGGATGAGAGGAGAATGAGATGGGGGCACAGTGGTCGGGATGAGAGGAGAATGAGATGGGGGCAGAGTGGTTGGTGGTTAAAAGAGAATGAGATGGGGTCACAGGGCACAGTGGTCGGGATGAGAGGAGAATGAGATGGGGGCACAGTGGTCGGGGGTGAGAGGAGAATGAGATGGGGGCACAGCGGTTGGGGTGAGATGAGAATGAGATGGGGGCACAGCGCTCGGGGTGAGAGGAGAATGAGATGGGGGCACAGTGATCAGGGTGATAGGAGAATGAGATGGGGGCACAGCGGTTGGGGTGAGATGAGAATGAGATGGGGGCACAGTGGTCGGGGTGAGAGGAGAATGAGATGGGGGCACAGTGGTCGGGGTGATAGGAGAATGAGATGGGGGCACAGGGCACAGTGGTCAGGGTGAGAGGAGAATGAGATGGGGGCACAGCGGTTGGGGTGAGATGAGAATGAGATGGGAGCACAGTGGTCGGGGGTGAGATGAGAATGAGATGGGGGCACAGTGGTCGGGGTGAGAAGGGAATGAGATGGGGGCACAGGGCACAGTGGTCGGGGGTGAGAGGAGAATGAGATGGGGGCACAGTGGTCGGGGTGAGAAGAGAATGAGATGGGGGCACAGTGATCAGGGTGAGAGGAGAATGAGATGAGGTCACAGCGGTCGGGGTGAGAGGAGAATGAGATGGGGGCACAGTGGTCGGGGGTGAGAGGAAAATGAGATGGGGGCACAGCGGTTGGGATGAGAGGAAAATGAGATGGGGGCACAGCGGTTGGGGTAAGATGAGAATGAGATGGGGCACAGTGGTCGGGGTGAGATGAGAATGAGATGGGGGCACAGGGCACAGTGGTTGGGGTGAGATGAGAATGAGATGGGGGCACAGTGGTCGGGGTGAGAAGAGAATGAGATGGGGGCACAGTGGTCGGGGGTGAGAGGAGAATGAGAGGGCATAGCGGTTTCGGGGAGAGGAGAATGAGGTGGGGGCACAGTGGTCGGGGTGAGAGGAGAATGAGATGGGGGCACAGTGGTCGGGGTGAGAGGAGAATGAGATGGGGGCACAGTGGTCGGGTGAGAGGAGAATGAGATGGGGGCACAGTGGTCAGGGTGAGAGGAGAATGAGATGGGGGCACAGTGGTCGGGGTGAGAGGAGAATGAGATGGGGGCACAGTGGTCGGGTGAGAGGAGAATGAGATGGGGGCACAGTGGTCGGGGTGAGAGGAGAATGAGATGGGGGCACAGTGGTCGGGGTGAGAGGAGAATGAGATGGGGGCACAGTGATCAGGGTGAGAGGAGAATGAGATGAGGGCACAGTGGTCGGGGTGAGAGGAGAATGAGATGGGAGCACAGTGATCGAGGTGAGAAGAGAATGAGATGGGAGCACAGTGGTCGGGGGTGAGAGGAGAATGAGATGGGAGCACAGTGGTCGGGGTGAGAGGAGAATGAGATGGGGGCACAGTGGTCGGGGTGAGAAGAGAATGAGATGGGGGCACAGTGATCAGGGTGAGAGGAGAATGAGATGGGAGCACAGTGGTCGGGATGAGAGGAGAATGAGATGGGGGCACAGTGGTCGGGGTGAGAGGAGAATGAGATGGGAGCACAGTGGTCGGGGTGAGAGGAGAATGAGATGGGGGCACAGTGGTCGGGATGAGAGGAGAATGAGATGGGGGCACAGTGATCAGGGTGAGAGGAGGATGAGATGGGAGCACAGTGGTCGGGGTGAGAGGAGAATGAGATGGGAGCACAGTGGTCGGGGTGAGAGGAGAATGAGATGGGGGCACAGTGGTCGGGGTGAGAGGAGAATGAGATGGGGGCACAGTGATCAGGGTGAGAGGAGGATGAGATGGGAGCACAGTGGTCGGGGTGAGAGGAGAATGAGATGGGGGCACAGTGATCGGGGTGAGAGGAGAATGAGATGGGGGCACAGTGGTCGGGATGAGAGGAGAATGAGATGGGGGCACAGTGATCAGGGTGAGAGGAGGATGAGATGGGAGCACAGTGGTCGGGGTGAGAGGAGAATGAGATGGGAGCACAGTGGTCGGGGTGAGAGGAGAATGAGATGGGGGCACAGTGGTCGGGGTGAGAGGAGAATGAGATGGGGGCACAGTGGTCGGGGTGAGAGGAGAATGAGATGGGAGCACAGTGGTCGGGGTGAGAGGAGAATGAGATGGGAGCACAGTGGTCGGGGTGAGAGGAGAATGAGATGAGGGCAAAGTGGTCGGGGTGAGAGGAGAATGAGATGGGGGCACAGTGGTCGGGGTGATAGGAGAATGAGATGGGAGCACAGTGATCGGGGTGAGAGGAGAATGAGATGGGAGCACAGTGATCAGGGTGAGAGGGGAATGAGATGGGGGCACAGTGGTCGGGGTGATAGGAGAATGAGATGGGAGCACAGTGATCAGGGTGAGAGGAGAATGAGATGGGGGCACAGTGGTCGGGGTGAGAGGAGAATGAGATGGGGGCACAGTGATCAGGGTGAGAGGAGGATGAGATGGGAGCACAGTGGTCGGGGTGAGAGGAGAATGAGATGGGAGCACAGTGGTCGGGGTGAGAGGAGAATGAGATGGGGGCACAGTGGTCGGGGTGAGAGGAGGATGAGATGGGAGCACAGTGGTCGGGGTGAGAGGAGAATGAGATGGGGGCACAGTGGTCGGGGTGAGAGGAGAATGAGATGGGGGCACAGTGGTCGGGGTGCGAGGAGAATGAGATGGGGGCACAGTGGTCGGGGTGAGAGGAGAATGAGATGGGGGCACAGTGGTCGGGGGTGAGAGGAGAATGAGATGGGGGCACAGCGGTTGGGGTGAGATGAGAATGAGATGGGGGCACAGCGCTCGGGGTGAGAGGAGAATGAGATGGGGGCACAGTGATCAGGGTGATATTAGAATGAGATGGGGGCACAGCGGTTGGGGTGAGATGAGAATGACATGGGGGCACAGTGGTCGGGGTGAGAGGAGAATGAGATGGGGGCACAGTGGTCGGGGTGAGAGGAGAATGAGATGGGGGCACAGTGGTCGGGGTGAGAGGAGAATGAGATGGGAGCACAGTGGTCGGGATGAGAGGAGAATGAGATGGGAGCACAGTGGTCGGGGTGAGAGGAGAATGAGATGGGGGCACAGTGGTCGGGGTGAGAGGAGAATGAGATGGGGGCACAGTGGTCGGGGTGAGAGGAGAATGAGATGGGAGCACAGTGGTCGGGGTGAGAGGAGAATGAGATGAGGGCACAGTGGTCGGAGTGAGAGGAGAATGAGATGGGGGCACAGTGGTCGGGGTGAGAGGAGGATGAGATGGGAGCACAGTGGTCGGGGTGAGAGGAGAATGAGATGGGGGCACAGTGATCGGGGTGAGAGGAGAATGAGATGGGGGCACAGTGGTCGGGGTGAGAGGAGAATGAGATGGGAGCACAGTGATCAGGGTGAGAGGAGAATGAGATGGGGGCACAGTGGTCGGGGTGAGAGGAGAATGAGATGGTGGTACAGCGGTTTCGGGGAGAAGAGAATGAGATGGGGGCACAGTGGTCGGGGTGAGAGGAGAATGAGATGGGGGCACAGTGGTCGGGGTGAGAGGAGAATGAGATGGGGGCACAGTGGTCGGGGTGAGAGGAGACTGAGATAGGGGCACAGTGGTCGGGGTGAGAGGAGAATGAGATGGGAGCACAGTGGTCGGGGTGAGAGGAGAATGAGATGGGGGCACAGTGGTCGGGGTGATAGGAGAATGAGATGGGAGCACAGTGATCGGGGTGAGAGGAGAATGAGATGGGAGCACAGTGATCAGGGTGAGAGGAGAATGAGATGGGGGCACAGTGGTCGGGGTGATAGGAGAATGAGATGGGAGCACAGTGATCAGGGTGAGAGGAGAATGAGATGGGGGCACAGTGATCAGGGTGAGAGGAGGATGAGATGGGAGCACAGTGGTCGGGGTGAGAGGAGAATGAGATGGGGGCACAGTGATCGGGGTGAGAGGAGAATGAGATGGGGGCACAGTGGTCGGGGTGAGAGGAGAATGAGATGGGGGCACAGTGGTCGGGGTGAGAGGAGAATGAGATGGGGGCACAGTGATCAGGGTGATAGGAGAATGAGATGGGAGCACAGTGGTCGGGGTGAGAGGAGAATGAGATGGGAGCACAGTGGTCGGGGTGAGAGGAGAATGAGATGGGGGCACAGTGAACGGGGTGAGAGGAGAATGAGATGGGGGCACAGTGGTCGGGGTGAGAGGAGAATGAGATGGGGGCACAGTGGTCGGGGTGAGAAGAGAATGAGATGGGGGCACAGTGGTCGGGGTGAGAGGAGAATGAGATGGGGGCACAGTGGTCGGGGTGAGAGGAGAATGAGATGGGGGCACAGTGGTCGGGGTGAGAGGAGAATGAGATGGGGGCACAGTGGTCGGGGTGAGAGGAGAATGAGATGGGAGCACAGTGATCAGGGTGAGAGGAGAATGAGATGGGGGCACAGTGGTCGGGGTGAGAGGAGAATGAGATGGGGGCACAGTGGTCGGGATGAGAGGAGAATGAGATGGGAGCACAGTGATCAGGGTGAGAGGAGAATGAGATGGGAGCACAGTGGTCGGGGTGAGAGGAGAATGAGATGGGAGCACAGTGGTCGGGGTGAGAGGAGAATGAGATGGGGGCACAGTGATCGGGGTGAGAGGAGAATGAGATGGGGGCACAGTGGTCGGGGTGAGAGGAGAATGAGATGGGGGCACAGTGGTCGGGATGAGAAGAGAATGAGATGGGGGCACAGTGGTCGGGGTGAGAGGAGAATGAGATGGGGGCACAGTGGTCGGGGTGAGAGGAGAATGAGATGGGGGCACAGTGGTTGGGGTGAGAGGAGAATGAGATGGGGGCACAGTGGTCGGGGTGAGAGGAGAATGAGATGGGAGCACAGTGATCAGGGTGAGAGGAGAATGAGATGGGGGCACAGTGGTCGGGGTGAGAAGAGAATGAGATGGGGGCACAGTGGTCGGGGTGATAGGAGAATGAGATGGGAGCACAGTGGTCGGGGTGAGAGGAGAATGAGATGGGAGCACAGTGGTCGGGGTGAGAGGAGAATGAGATGGGGGCACAGTGGTCGGGGTGATAGGAGAATGAGATGGGAGCACAGTGGTCGGGGTGAGAGGAGAATGAGATGGGAGCACAGTGGTCAGGGTGAGAGGAGAATGAGATGGGAGCACAGTGATCAGGGTGAGAGGAGGATGAGATGGGGGCACAGTGGTCGGGGGGGAGAGGAGAATGAGATGGGGGCACAGTGGTCGGGGTGAGAGGAGAATGAGATGGAGGCACAGTGGTCGGGGTGAGAGGAGAATGAGATGGGGGCACAGTGGTCGGGGTGAGAGGAGAATGAGATGGGAGCACAGTGATCAGGGTGAGAGGAGAATGAGATGGGGGCACAGTGGTCGGGGTGAGAGGAGAATGAGATGGGGGCACAGTGGTCGGGGTGAGAAGAGATTGAGATGGGAGCACAGTGATCAGGGTGAGAGGAGAATGAGATGGGAGCACAGTGGTCGGGGTGAGAGGAGAATGAGATGGGGGCACAGTGATCAGGGTGAGAGGAGAATGAGATGGGGGCACAGTGGTCGGGGTGAGAAGAGAATGAGATGGGAGCACAGTGATCAGGGTGAGAGGAGAATGAGATGGGGGCACAGTGGTCGGGTGAGAAGAGAATGAGATGGGAGCACAGTGATCAGGGTGAGAGGAGAATGAGATGGGGGCACAGTGGTCGGGGTGAGAGGAGAATGAGATGGGAGCACAGTGGTCGGGGTGAGAGGAGAATGAGATGGGGGCACAGTGGTCGGGGTGAGAGGAGAATGAGATGGGGGCACAGTGGTCGTGGTGAGAGGAGAATGAGATGGGAGCACAGTGGTCGGGGTGAGAGGAGAATGAGATGGGGGCACAGTGGTCGGGGTGAGAGGAGAATGAGATGGGAGCACAGTGGTCGGGGTGAGAGGAGAATGAGATGGGGGCACAGTGGTCGGGGTGAGAGGAGAATGAGATGGGAGCACAGTGGTCGGGGTGAGAGGAGAATGAGATGGGGGCACAGTGGTCGGGGTGAGAGGAGAATGAGATGGGGGCACAGTGGTCGGGGTGAGAGGAGAATGAGATGGGGGCACAGTGGTCGGGGTTATAGGAGAATGAGATGGGAGCACAGTGATCAGGGTGAGAGGAGAATGAGATGGGGGCACAGTGGTCGGGGTGAGAGGAGAATGAGATGGGGGCACAGTGATCAGGGTGAGAGGAGGATGAGATGGGAGCACAGTGGTCGGGGTGAGAGGAGAATGAGATGGGGGCACAGTGATCGGGGTGAGAGGAGAATGAGATGGGGGCACAGTGGTCGGGGTGAGAGGAGAATGAGATGGGGGCACAGTGGTCGGGATGAGAGGAGAATGAGATGGGGGCACAGTGATCAGGGTGATAGGAGAATGAGATGGGAGCACAGTGGTCGGGGTGAGAGGAGAATGAGATGGGAGCACAGTGGTCGGGGTGAGAGGAGAATGAGATGGGGGCACAGTGAACGGGGTGAGAGGAGAATGAGATGGGGGCACAGTGGTCGGGGTGAGAGGAGAATGAGATGGGGGCACAGTGGTCGGGGTGAGAGGAGAATGAGATGGGGGCACAGTGGTCGGGGTGAGAGGAGGATGAGATGGGGGCACAGTGGTCGGGGTGAGAGGAGGATGAGATGGGGGCACAGTGGTCGTGGTGAGAGGAGAATGAGATGGGAGCACAGTGGTCGGGGTGAGAGGAGAATGAGATGGGGGCACAGTGGTCGGGGTGAGAGGAGAATGAGATGGGGGCACAGTGGTCGGGGTGAGAGGAGAATGAGATGGGGGCACAGTGGTCGGGGTGAGAGGAGAATGAGATGGGGGCACAGTGGTCGGGGTGAGAGGAGGATGAGATGGGAGCACAGTGGTCGGGGTGAGAGGAGAATGAGATGGGGGCAGAGTGGTCGGGGTGAGAAGAGAATGAGATGGGAGCACAGTGATCAGGGTGAGAGGAGAATGAGATGGGAGCACAGTGATCAGGGTGAGAGGAGAATGAGATGGGGCACAGTGGTCTGGGTGAGAGGAGAATGAGATGGGGGCACAGTGATCAGGGTGAGAGGAGAATGAGATGGGGGCACAGTGATCGGGGTGAGAGGAGAATGAGATGGGGGCACAGTGGTCGGGGTGAGAGGAGAATGAGATGGGAGCACAGTGATCAGGGTGAGAGGAGAATGAGATGGGGGCACAGTGGTCGGGGTGAGAGGAGAATGAGATGGGGGTACAGCGGTTTCGGGGAGAAGAGAATGAGATGGGGGCACAGTGGTCGGGGTGAGAGGAGAATGAGATGGGGGCACAGTGGTCGGGGTGAGAGGAGAATGAGATGGGGGCACAGTGGTCGGGCTGAGAGGAGACTGAGATAGGGGCACAGTGGTCGGGGTGAGAGGAGACTGAGATAGGGGCACAGTGGTCGGGGTGAGAGGAGAATGAGATGGGAGCACAGTGGTCGGGGTGAGAGGAGAATGAGATGGGGGCACAGTGGTCGGGGTGATAGGAGAATGAGATGGGGGCACAGTGATCAGGGTGAGAAGAGAATGAGATGGGAGCACAGTGATCAGGGTGAGAGGAGAATGATATGGGGGCACAGTGGTCGGGGTGAGAGGAGAATGAGATGGGAGCACAGTGGTCGGGGTGAGAGGAGAATGAGATGGGGGCACAGTGGTCGGGGTGATAGGAGAATGAGATGGGAGCACAGTGGTCGGGGGTGAGAGGAGAATGAGATGGGAGCACAGTGGTCGGGGTGAGAGGAGAATGAGATGGGGGCACAGTGGTCGGGGTGAGAAGAGAATGAGATGGGGGCACAGTGATCAGGGTGAGAGGAGAATGAGATGGGAGCACAGTGGTCGGGGGTGAGAGGAGAATGAGATGGGGGCAGAGTGGTCGGGGTGAGAAGAGAATGAGATGGGGGCACAGTGATCGGGGTGAGAGGAGAATGAGATGGAAGCACAGTGGTCGGGGTGAGAGGAGAATGAGATGGGGGCACAGTGGTCGGGGTGAGAGGAGAATGAGATGGGAGCACAGTGGTCGGGGTGAGAGGAGAATGAGATGAGGGCACAGTGATCAGGGTGAGAGGAGAATGAGATGGGAGCACAGTGATCAGGGTGAGAGGAGAATGAGATGGGGGCACAGTGGTCGGGGTGAGAGGAGAATGAGATGGGGGCACAGTGGTCGGGGTGAGAGGAGAATGAGATGGGAGCACAGTGATCGGGGTGAGAGGAGAATGAGATGGGAGCACAGTGGTCGGGGTGAGAGGAGAATGAGATGGGAGCACAGTGGTCAGGGTGAGAGGAGAATGAGATGGGAGCACAGTGATCAGGGTGAGAGGAGGATGAGATGGGGGCACAGTGGTCGGGGGGGAGAGGAGAATGAGATGGGGGCACAGTGGTCGGGGTGAGAGGAGAATGAGATGGAGGCACAGTGGTCGGGGTGAGAGGAGAATGAGATGGGGGCACAGTGGTCGGGGTGAGAGGAGAATGAGATGGGAGCACAGTGATCAGGGTGAGAGGAGAATGAGATGGGGGCACAGTGGTCGGGGTGAGAGGAGAATGAGATGGGGGCACAGTGGTCGGGGTGAGAAGAGATTGAGATGGGAGCACAGTGATCAGGGTGAGAGGAGAATGAGATGGGAGCACAGTGGTCGGGGTGAGAGGAGAATGAGATGGGGGCACAGTGATCAGGGTGAGAGGAGAATGAGATGGGGGCACAGTGGTCGGGGTGAGAGGAGAATGAGATGGGGGCACAGTGGTCGGGGTGAGAGGAGAATGAGATGGGGGCACAGTGGTCGGGGTTATAGGAGAATGAGATGGGAGCACAGTGATCAGGGTGAGAGGAGAATGAGATGGGGGCACAGTGGTCGGGGTGAGAGGAGAATGAGATGGGGGCACAGTGATCAGGGTGAGAGGAGGATGAGATGGGAGCACAGTGGTCGGGGTGAGAGGAGAATGAGATGGGGGCACAGTGATCGGGGTGAGAGGAGAATGAGATGGGGGCACAGTGGTCGGGGTGAGAGGAGAATGAGATGGGGGCACAGTGGTCGGGATGAGAGGAGAATGAGATGGGGGCACAGTGATCAGGGTGATAGGAGAATGAGATGGGAGCACAGTGGTCGGGGTGAGAGGAGAATGAGATGGGAGCACAGTGGTCGGGGTGAGAGGAGAATGAGATGGGGGCACAGTGAACGGGGTGAGAGGAGAATGAGATGGGGGCACAGTGGTCGGGGTGAGAGGAGAATGAGATGGGGGCACAGTGGTCGGGGTGAGAGGAGAATGAGATGGGGGCACAGTGGTCGGGGTGAGAGGAGGATGAGATGGGGGCACAGTGGTCGGGGTGAGAGGAGGATGAGATGGGGGCACAGTGGTCGTGGTGAGAGGAGAATGAGATGGGAGCACAGTGGTCGGGGTGAGAGGAGAATGAGATGGGGGCACAGTGGTCGGGGTGAGAGGAGAATGAGATGGGGGCACAGTGGTCGGGGTGAGAGGAGAATGAGATGGGGGCACAGTGGTCGGGGTGAGAGGAGAATGAGATGGGGGCACAGTGGTCGGGGTGAGAGGAGGATGAGATGGGAGCACAGTGGTCGGGGTGAGAGGAGAATGAGATGGGGGCAGAGTGGTCGGGGTGAGAAGAGAATGAGATGGGAGCACAGTGATCAGGGTGAGAGGAGAATGAGATGGGAGCACAGTGATCAGGGTGAGAGGAGAATGAGATGGGGCACAGTGGTCTGGGTGAGAGGAGAATGAGATGGGGGCACAGTGATCAGGGTGAGAGGAGAATGAGATGGGGGCACAGTGATCGGGGTGAGAGGAGAATGAGATGGGGGCACAGTGGTCGGGGTGAGAGGAGAATGAGATGGGAGCACAGTGATCAGGGTGAGAGGAGAATGAGATGGGGGCACAGTGGTCGGGGTGAGAGGAGAATGAGATGGGGGTACAGCGGTTTCGGGGAGAAGAGAATGAGATGGGGGCACAGTGGTCGGGGTGAGAGGAGAATGAGATGGGGGCACAGTGGTCGGGGTGAGAGGAGAATGAGATGGGGGCACAGTGGTCGGGCTGAGAGGAGACTGAGATAGGGGCACAGTGGTCGGGGTGAGAGGAGACTGAGATAGGGGCACAGTGGTCGGGGTGAGAGGAGAATGAGATGGGAGCACAGTGGTCGGGGTGAGAGGAGAATGAGATGGGGGCACAGTGGTCGGGGTGATAGGAGAATGAGATGGGGGCACAGTGATCAGGGTGAGAAGAGAATGAGATGGGAGCACAGTGATCAGGGTGAGAGGAGAATGATATGGGGGCACAGTGGTCGGGGTGAGAGGAGAATGAGATGGGAGCACAGTGGTCGGGGTGAGAGGAGAATGAGATGGGGGCACAGTGGTCGGGGTGATAGGAGAATGAGATGGGAGCACAGTGGTCGGGGGTGAGAGGAGAATGAGATGGGAGCACAGTGGTCGGGGTGAGAGGAGAATGAGATGGGGGCACAGTGGTCGGGGTGAGAAGAGAATGAGATGGGGGCACAGTGATCAGGGTGAGAGGAGAATGAGATGGGAGCACAGTGGTCGGGGGTGAGAGGAGAATGAGATGGGGGCAGAGTGGTCGGGGTGAGAAGAGAATGAGATGGGGGCACAGTGATCGGGGTGAGAGGAGAATGAGATGGAAGCACAGTGGTCGGGGTGAGAGGAGAATGAGATGGGGGCACAGTGGTCGGGGTGAGAGGAGAATGAGATGGGAGCACAGTGGTCGGGGTGAGAGGAGAATGAGATGAGGGCACAGTGATCAGGGTGAGAGGAGAATGAGATGGGAGCACAGTGATCAGGGTGAGAGGAGAATGAGATGGGGGCACAGTGGTCGGGGTGAGAGGAGAATGAGATGGGGGCACAGTGGTCGGGGTGAGAGGAGAATGAGATGGGAGCACAGTGATCGGGGTGAGAGGAGAATGAGATGGGAGCACAGTGGTCGGGGTGAGAGGAGAATGAGATGGGAGCACAGTGGTCAGGGTGAGAGGAGAATGAGATGGGAGCACAGTGATCAGGGTGAGAGGAGGATGAGATGGGGGCACAGTGGTCGGGGGGGGGAGGAGAATGAGATGGGGGCACAGTGGTCGGGGTGAGAGGAGAATGAGATGGAGGCACAGTGGTCGGGGTGAGAGGAGAATGAGATGGGGGCACAGTGGTCGGGGTGAGAGGAGAATGAGATGGGAGCACAGTGATCAGGGTGAGAGGAGAATGAGATGGGGGCACAGTGGTCGGGGTGAGAGGAGAATGAGATGGGGGCACAGTGGTCGGGGTGAGAAGAGATTGAGATGGGAGCACAGTGATCAGGGTGAGAGGAGAATGAGATGGGAGCACAGTGGTCGGGGTGAGAGGAGAATGAGATGGGGGCACAGTGATCAGGGTGAGAGGAGAATGAGATGGGGGCACAGTGGTCGGGGTGAGAAGAGAATGAGATGGGAGCACAGTGATCAGGGTGAGAGGAGAATGAGATGGGGGCACAGTGGTCGGGGTGAGAAGAGAATGAGATGGGAGCACAGTGATCAGGGTGAGAGGAGAATGAGATGGGGGCACAGTGGTCGGGGTGAGAGGAGAATGAGATGGGAGCACAGTGGTCGGGGTGAGAGGAGAATGAGATGGGGGCACAGTGGTCGGGGTGAGAGGAGAATGAGATGGGGGCACAGTGGTCGGGGTGAGAGGAGAATGAGATGGGGGCACAGTGGTCGTGGTGAGAGGAGAATGAGATGGGAGCACAGTGGTCGGGGTGAGAGGAGAATGAGATGGGGGCACAGTGGTCGGGGTGAGAGGAGAATGAGATGGGGGCACAGTGGTCGGGGTGAGAGGAGAATGAGATGGGGGCACAGTGGTCGGGGTGAGAGGAGAATAAGATGGGGGCACAGTGGTCGGGGTGAGAGGAGGATGAGATGGGAGCACAGTGGTCGGGGTGAGAGGAGAATGAGATGGGGGCAGAGTGGTCGGGGTGAGAAGAGAATGAGATGGGAGCACAGTGATCAGGGTGAGAGGAGAATGAGATGGGAGCACAGTGATCAGGGTGAGAGGAGAATGAGATGGGGCACAGTGGTCTGGGTGAGAGGAGAATGAGATGGGGGCACAGTGATCAGGGTGAGAGGAGAATGAGATGGGGGCACAGTGATCAGGGTGAGAGGAGAATGAGATGGGGGCACAGTGGTCGGGGTGAGAGGAGAATGAGATGGGAGCACAGTGATCAGGGTGAGAGGAGAATGAGATGGGGGCACAGTGGTCGGGGTGAGAGGAGAATGAGATGGGGGTACAGCGGTTTCGGGGAGAAGAGAATGAGATGGGGGCACAGTGGTCGGGGTGAGAGGAGAATGAGATGGGGGCACAGTGGTCGGGGTGAGAGGAGAATGAGATGGGGGCACAGTGGTCGGGGTGAGAGGAGACTGAGATAGGGGCACAGTGGTCGGGGTGAGAGGAGACTGAGATAGGGGCACAGTGGTCGGGGTGAGAGGAGAATGAGATGGGAGCACAGTGGTCGGGGTGAGAGGAGAATGAGATGGGGGCACAGTGGTCGGGGTGATAGGAGAATGAGATGGGGGCACAGTGATCAGGGTGAGAAGAGAATGAGATGGGAGCACAGTGATCAGGGTGAGAGGAGAATGATATGGGGGCACAGTGGTCGGGGTGAGAGGAGAATGAGATGGGAGCACAGTGGTCGGGGTGAGAGGAGAATGAGATGGGGGCACAGTGGTCGGGGTGATAGGAGAATGAGATGGGAGCACAGTGGTCGGGGGTGAGAGGAGAATGAGATGGGAGCACAGTGGTCGGGGTGAGAGGAGAATGAGATGGGGGCACAGTGGTCGGGGTGAGAAGAGAATGAGATGGGGGCACAGTGATCAGGGTGAGAGGAGAATGAGAAGGGAGCACAGTGGTCGGGGGTGAGAGGAGAATGAGATGGGGGCAGAGTGGTCGGGGTGAGAAGAGAATGAGATGGGGGCACAGTGATCGGGGTGAGAGGAGAATGAGATGGGGGCACAGTGGTCGGGGTGAGAGGAGAATGAGATGGGGGTACAGCGGTTTCGGTGAGAGGAGAATGAGATGGGGGCACAGTGGTCGGGGTGAGAGGAGAATGAGATGGGAGCACAGTGGTCGGGGTGAGAGGAGAATGAGATGAGGGCACAGTGGTCGGAGTGAGAGGAGAATGAGATGGGGGCACAGTGGTCGGGGTGAGAGGAGGATGAGATGGGAGCACAGTGGTCGGGGTGAGAGGAGAATGAGATGGGGGCACAGTGATCGGGGTGAGAGGAGAATGAGATGGGGGCACAGTGGTCGGGGTGAGAGGAGAATGAGATGGGAGCACAGTGATCAGGGTGAGAGGAGAATGAGATGGGGGCACAGTGGTCGGGGTGAGAGGAGAATGAGATGGGGGTACAGCGGTTTCGGGGAGAAGAGAATGAGATGGGGGCACAGTGGTCGGGGTGAGAGGAGAATGAGATGGGGGCACAGTGGTCGGGGTGAGAGGAGAATGAGATGGGGGCACAGTGGTCGGGGTGAGAGGAGACTGAGATAGGGGCACAGTGGTCGGGGTGAGAGGAGAATGAGATGGGAGCACAGTGGTCGGGGTGAGAGGAGAATGAGATGGGGGCACAGTGGTCGGGGTGATAGGAGAATGAGATGGGAGCACAGTGATCGGGGTGAGAGGAGAATGAGATGGGAGCACAGTGATCAGGGTGAGAGGAGAATGAGATGGGGGCACAGTGGTCGGGGTGATAGGAGAATGAGATGGGAGCACAGTGATCAGGGTGAGAGGAGAATGAGATGGGGGCACAGTGATCAGGGTGAGAGGAGGATGAGATGGGAGCACAGTGGTCGGGGTGAGAGGAGAATGAGATGGGGGCACAGTGATCGGGGTGAGAGGAGAATGAGATGGGGGCACAGTGGTCGGGGTGAGAGGAGAATGAGATGGGGGCACAGTGGTCGGGGTGAGAGGAGAATGTTATGGGGGCACAGTGATCAGGGTGATAGGAGAATGAGATGGGAGCACAGTGGTCGGGGTGAGAGGAGAATGAGATGGGAGCACAGTGGTCGGGGTGAGAGGAGAATGAGATGGGGGCACAGTGAACGGGGTGAGAGGAGAATGAGATGGGGGCACAGTGGTCGGGGTGAGAGGAGAATGAGATGGGGGCACAGTGGTCGGGGTGAGAGGAGAATGAGATGGGGGCACAGTGGTCGGGGTGAGAGGAGAATGAGATGGGGGCACAGTGGTCGGGGTGAGAGGAGAATGAGATGGGAGCACAGTGATCAGGGTGAGAGGAGAATGAGATGGGGGCACAGTGGTCGGGGTGAGAGGAGAATGAGATGGGAGCACAGTGGCCGGGGTGAGAGGAGAATGAGATGGGAGCACAGTGGTCGGGGTGAGAAGAGAATGAGATGGGAGCACAGTGATCAGGGTGAGAGGAGAATGAGATGCTAGCACAGTGGTCGGGGTGAGAGGAGAATGAGATGGGAGCACAGTGGTCGGGGTGAGAGGAGAATGAGATGGGGGCACAGTGATCGGGGTGAGAGGAGAATGAGATGGGGGCACAGTGGTCGGGGTGAGAGGAGAATGAGATGGGAGCACAGTGATCAGGGTGAGAGGAGAATGAGATGGGGGCACAGTGGTCGGGGTGAGAGGAGAATGAGATGGGGGTACAGCGGTTTCGGGGAGAAGAGAATGAGATGGGGGCACAGTGGTCGGGGTGAGAGGAGAATGAGATGGGGGCACAGTGGTCGGGGTGAGAGGAGAATGAGATGGGGGCACAGTGGTCGGGGTGAGAGGAGACTGAGATAGGGGCACAGTGGTCGGGGTGAGAGGAGAATGAGATGGGAGCACAGTGGTCGGGGTGAGAGGAGAATGAGATGGGGGCACAGTGGTCGGGGTGATAGGAGAATGAGATGGGAGCACAGTGATCGGGGTGAGAGGAGAATGAGATGGGAGCACAGTGATCAGGGTGAGAGGAGAATGAGATGGGGGCACAGTGGTCGGGGTGATAGGAGAATGAGATGGGAGCACAGTGATCAGGGTGAGAGGAGAATGAGATGGGGGCACAGTGATCAGGGTGAGAGGAGGATGAGATGGGAGCACAGTGGTCGGGGTGAGAGGAGAATGAGATGGGGGCACAGTGATCGGGGTGAGAGGAGAATGAGATGGGGGCACAGTGGTCGGGGTGAGAGGAGAATGAGATGGGGGCACAGTGGTCGGGGTGAGAGGAGAATGTTATGGGGGCACAGTGATCAGGGTGATAGGAGAATGAGATGGGAGCACAGTGGTCGGGGTGAGAGGAGAATGAGATGGGAGCACAGTGGTCGGGGTGAGAGGAGAATGAGATGGGGGCACAGTGAACGGGGTGAGAGGAGAATGAGATGGGGGCACAGTGGTCGGGGTGAGAGGAGAATGAGATGGGGGCACAGTGGTCGGGGTGAGAGGAGAATGAGATGGGGGCACAGTGGTCGGGGTGAGAGGAGAATGAGATGGGGGCACAGTGGTCGGGGTGAGAGGAGAATGAGATGGGAGCACAGTGATCAGGGTGAGAGGAGAATGAGATGGGGGCACAGTGGTCGGGGTGAGAGGAGAATGAGATGGGAGCACAGTGGCCGGGGTGAGAGGAGAATGAGATGGGAGCACAGTGGTCGGGGTGAGAAGAGAATGAGATGGGAGCACAGTGATCAGGGTGAGAGGAGAATGAGATGCTAGCACAGTGGTCGGGGTGAGAGGAGAATGAGATGGGAGCACAGTGGTCGGGGTGAGAGGAGAATGAGATGGGGGCACAGTGGTCGGGGTGAGAGGAGAATGAGATGGGGGCACAGTGGTCGCGATGAGAGGAGAATGAGATGGGAGCACAGTGATCAGGGTGAGAGGAGAATGAGATGGGAGCACAGTGGTCGGGGTGAGAGGAGAATGAGATGGGAGCACAGTGGTCGGGGTGAGAGGAGAATGAGATGGGGGCACAGTGATCGGGGTGAGAGGAGAATGAGATGGGGGCACAGTGGTCGGGGTGAGAGGAGAATGAGATGGGGGCACAGTGGTCGGGATGAGAAGAGAATGAGATGGGGGCACAGTGGTCGGGGTGAGAGGAGAATGAGATGGGGGCACAGTGGTCGGGGTGAGAGGAGAATGAGATGGGGGCACAGTGGTTGGGGTGAGAGGAGAATGAGATGGGGGCACAGTGGTCGGGGTGAGAGGAGAATGAGATGGGAGCACAGTGATCAGGGTGAGAGGAGAATGAGATGGGGGCACAGTGGTCGGGGTGAGAAGAGAATGAGATGGGGGCACAGTGGTCGGGGTGATAGGAGAATGAGATGGGAGCACAGTGGTCGGGGTGAGAGGAGAATGAGATGGGAGCACAGTGGTCGGGGTGAGAGGAGAATGAGATGGGGGCACAGTGGTCGGGGTGATAGGAGAATGAGATGGGAGCACAGTGGTCGGGGTGAGAGGAGAATGAGATGGGAGCACAGTGGTCAGGGTGAGAGGAGAATGAGATGGGAGCACAGTGATCAGGGTGAGAGGAGGATGAGATGGGGGCACAGTGGTCGGGGGGGAGAGGAGAATGAGATGGGGGCACAGTGGTCGGGGTGAGAGGAGAATGAGATGGAGGCACAGTGGTCGGGGTGAGAGGAGAATGAGATGGGGGCACAGTGGTCGGGGTGAGAGGAGAATGAGATGGGAGCACAGTGATCAGGGTGAGAGGAGAATGAGATGGGGGCACAGTGGTCGGGGTGAGAGGAGAATGAGATGGGGGCACAGTGGTCGGGGTGAGAAGAGATTGAGATGGGAGCACAGTGATCAGGGTGAGAGGAGAATGAGATGGGAGCACAGTGGTCGGGGTGAGAGGAGAATGAGATGGGGGCACAGTGATCAGGGTGAGAGGAGAATGAGATGGGGGCACAGTGGTCGGGGTGAGAAGAGAATGAGATGGGAGCACAGTGATCAGGGTGAGAGGAGAATGAGATGGGGGCACAGTGGTCGGGGTGAGAAGAGAATGAGATGGGAGCACAGTGATCAGGGTGAGAGGAGAATGAGATGGGGGCACAGTGGTCGGGGTGAGAGGAGAATGAGATGGGAGCACAGTGGTCGGGGTGAGAGGAGAATGAGATGGGGGCACAGTGGTCGGGGTGAGAGGAGAATGAGATGGGTGCACAGTGGTCGGGGTGAGAGGAGAATGAGATGGGGGCACAGTGGTCGTGGTGAGAGGAGAATGAGATGGGAGCACAGTGGTCGGGGTGAGAGGAGAATGAGATGGGGGCACAGTGGTCGGGGTGAGAGGAGAATGAGATGGGGGCACAGTGGTCGGGGTGAGAGGAGAATGAGATGGGGGCACAGTGGTCGGGGTGAGAGGAGAATGAGATGGGGGCACAGTGGTCGGGGTGAGAGGAGGATGAGATGGGAGCACAGTGGTCGGGGTGAGAGGAGAATGAGATGGGGGCAGAGTGGTCGGGGTGAGAAGAGAATGAGATGGGAGCACAGTGATCAGGGTGAGAGGATAATGAGATGGGAGCACAGTGATCAGGGTGAGAGGAGAATGAGATGGGGCACAGTGGTCTGGGTGAGAGGAGAATGAGATGGGGGCACAGTGATCAGGGTGAGAGGAGAATGAGATGGGGGCACAGTGATCGGGGTGAGAGGAGAATGAGATGGGGGCACAGTGGTCGGGGTGAGAGGAGAATGAGATGGGAGCACAGTGATCAGGGTGAGAGGAGAATGAGATGGGGGCACAGTGGTCGGGGTGAGAGGAGAATGAGATGGGGGTACAGCGGTTTCGGGGAGAAGAGAATGAGATGGGGGCACAGTGGTCGGGGTGAGAGGAGAATGAGATGGGGGCACAGTGGTCGGGGTGAGAGGAGAATGAGATGGGGGCACAGTGGTCGGGGTGAGAGGAGACTGAGATAGGGGCACAGTGGTCGGGGTGAGAGGAGACTGAGATAGGGGCACAGTGGTCGGGGTGAGAGGAGAATGAGATGGGAGCACAGTGGTCGGGGTGAGAGGAGAATGAGATGGGGGCACAGTGGTCGGGGTGATAGGAGAATGAGATGGGGGCACAGTGATCAGGGTTAGAAGAGAATGAGATGGGAGCACAGTGATCAGGGTGAGAGGAGAATGATATGGGGGCACAGTGGTCGGGGTGAGAGGAGAATGAGATGGGAGCACAGTGGTCGGGGTGAGAGGAGAATGAGATGGGGGCACAGTGGTCGGGGTGATAGGAGAATGAGATGGGAGCACAGTGGTCGGGGGTGAGAGGAGAATGAGATGGGAGCACAGTGGTCGGGGTGAGAGGAGAATGAGATGGGGGCACAGTGGTCGGGGTGAGAAGAGAATGAGATGGGGGCACAGTGATCAGGGTGAGAGGAGAATGAGATGGGAGCACAGTGGTCGGGGGTGAGAGGAGAATGAGATGGGGCAGAGTGGTCGGGGTGAGAAGAGAATGAGATGGGGGCACAGTGATCGGGGTGAGAGGAGAATGAGATGGGAGCACAGTGGTCGGGGTGAGAGGAGAATGAGATGGGGGCACAGTGGTCGGGGTGAGAGGAGAATGAGATGGGAGCACAGTGGTCGGGGTGAGAGGAGAATGAGATGAGGGCACAGTGATCAGGGTGAGAGGAGAATGAGATGGGAGCACAGTGGTCGGGGTGAGAGGAGAATGAGATGGGGGCACAGTGAACGGGGTGAGAGGAGAATGAGATGGGGGCACAGTGGTCGGGGTGAGAGGAGAATGAGATGGGGGCACAGTGGTCGGGGTGAGAGGAGAATGAGATGGGGGCACAGTGGTCGGGGTGAGAGGAGAATGAGATGGGGGCACAGTGGTCGGGGTGAGAGGAGAATGAGATGGGGGCACAGTGGTCGGGGTGAGAGGAGGATGAGATGGGAGCACAGTGGTCGGGGTGAGAGGAGAATGAGATGGGGGCAGAGTGGTCGGGGTGAGAAGAGAATGAGATGGGAGCACAGTGATCAGGGTGAGAGGAGAATGAGATGGGAGCACAGTGATCAGGGTGAGAGGAGAATGAGATGGGGCACAGTGGTCTGGGTGAGAGGAGAATGAGATGGGGGCACAGTGATCAGGGTGAGAGGAGAATGAGATGGGGGCACAGTGATCGGGGTGAGAGGAGAATGAGATGGGGGCACAGTGGTCGGGGTGAGAGGAGAATGAGATGGGAGCACAGTGATCAGGGTGAGAGGAGAATGAGATGGGGGCACAGTGGTCGGGGTGAGAGGAGAATGAGATGGGGGTACAGCGGTTTCGGGGAGAAGAGAATGAGATGGGGGCACAGTGGTCGGGGTGAGAGGAGAATGAGATGGGGGCACAGTGGTCGGGGTGAGAGGAGAATGAGATGGGGGCACAGTGGTCGGGCTGAGAGGAGACTGAGATAGGGGCACAGTGGTCGGGGTGAGAGGAGACTGAGATAGGGGCACAGTGGTCGGGGTGAGAGGAGAATGAGATGGGAGCACAGTGGTCGGGGTGAGAGGAGAATGAGATGGGGGCACAGTGGTCGGGGTGATAGGAGAATGAGATGGGGGCACAGTGATCAGGGTGAGAAGAGAATGAGATGGGAGCACAGTGATCAGGGTGAGAGGAGAATGATATGGGGGCACAGTGGTCGGGGTGAGAGGAGAATGAGATGGGAGCACAGTGGTCGGGGTGAGAGGAGAATGAGATGGGGGCACAGTGGTCGGGGTGATAGGAGAATGAGATGGGAGCACAGTGGTCGGGGGTGAGAGGAGAATGAGATGGGAGCACAGTGGTCGGGGTGAGAGGAGAATGAGATGGGGGCACAGTGGTCGGGGTGAGAAGAGAATGAGATGGGGGCACAGTGATCAGGGTGAGAGGAGAATGAGATGGGAGCACAGTGGTCGGGGGTGAGAGGAGAATGAGATGGGGGCAGAGTGGTCGGGGTGAGAAGAGAATGAGATGGGGGCACAGTGATCGGGGTGAGAGGAGAATGAGATGGAAGCACAGTGGTCGGGGTGAGAGGAGAATGAGATGGGGGCACAGTGGTCGGGGTGAGAGGAGAATGAGATGGGAGCACAGTGGTCGGGGTGAGAGGAGAATGAGATGAGGGCACAGTGATCAGGGTGAGAGGAGAATGAGATGGGAGCACAGTGATCAGGGTGAGAGGAGAATGAGATGGGGGCACAGTGGTCGGGGTGAGAGGAGAATGAGATGGGGGCACAGTGGTCGGGGTGAGAGGAGAATGAGATGGGAGCACAGTGATCGGGGTGAGAGGAGAATGAGATGGGAGCACAGTGGTCGGGGTGAGAGGAGAATGAGATGGGAGCACAGTGGTCAGGGTGAGAGGAGAATGAGATGGGAGCACAGTGATCAGGGTGAGAGGAGGATGAGATGGGGGCACAGTGGTCGGGGGGGAGAGGAGAATGAGATGGGGGCACAGTGGTCGGGGTGAGAGGAGAATGAGATGGAGGCACAGTGGTCGGGGTGAGAGGAGAATGAGATGGGGGCACAGTGGTCGGGGTGAGAGGAGAATGAGATGGGAGCACAGTGATCAGGGTGAGAGGAGAATGAGATGGGGGCACAGTGGTCGGGGTGAGAGGAGAATGAGATGGGGGCACAGTGGTCGGGGTGAGAAGAGATTGAGATGGGAGCACAGTGATCAGGGTGAGAGGAGAATGAGATGGGAGCACAGTGGTCGGGGTGAGAGGAGAATGAGATGGGGGCACAGTGATCAGGGTGAGAGGAGAATGAGATGGGGGCACAGTGGTCGGGGTGAGAGGAGAATGAGATGGGGGCACAGTGGTCGGGGTGAGAGGAGAATGAGATGGGGGCACAGTGGTCGGGGTTATAGGAGAATGAGATGGGAGCACAGTGATCAGGGTGAGAGGAGAATGAGATGGGGGCACAGTGGTCGGGGTGAGAGGAGAATGAGATGGGGGCACAGTGATCAGGGTGAGAGGAGGATGAGATGGGAGCACAGTGGTCGGGGTGAGAGGAGAATGAGATGGGGGCACAGTGATCGGGGTGAGAGGAGAATGAGATGGGGGCACAGTGGTCGGGGTGAGAGGAGAATGAGATGGGGGCACAGTGGTCGGGATGAGAGGAGAATGAGATGGGGGCACAGTGATCAGGGTGATAGGAGAATGAGATGGGAGCACAGTGGTCGGGGTGAGAGGAGAATGAGATGGGAGCACAGTGGTCGGGGTGAGAGGAGAATGAGATGGGGGCACAGTGAACGGGGTGAGAGGAGAATGAGATGGGGGCACAGTGGTCGGGGTGAGAGGAGAATGAGATGGGGGCACAGTGGTCGGGGTGAGAGGAGAATGAGATGGGGGCACAGTGGTCGGGGTGAGAGGAGGATGAGATGGGGGCACAGTGGTCGGGGTGAGAGGAGGATGAGATGGGGGCACAGTGGTCGTGGTGAGAGGAGAATGAGATGGGAGCACAGTGGTCGGGGTGAGAGGAGAATGAGATGGGGGCACAGTGGTCGGGGTGAGAGGAGAATGAGATGGGGGCACAGTGGTCGGGGTGAGAGGAGAATGAGATGGGGGCACAGTGGTCGGGGTGAGAGGAGAATGAGATGGGGGCACAGTGGTCGGGGTGAGAGGAGGATGAGATGGGAGCACAGTGGTCGGGGTGAGAGGAGAATGAGATGGGGGCAGAGTGGTCGGGGTGAGAAGAGAATGAGATGGGAGCACAGTGATCAGGGTGAGAGGAGAATGAGATGGGAGCACAGTGATCAGGGTGAGAGGAGAATGAGATGGGGCACAGTGGTCTGGGTGAGAGGAGAATGAGATGGGGGCACAGTGATCAGGGTGAGAGGAGAATGAGATGGGGGCACAGTGATCGGGGTGAGAGGAGAATGAGATGGGGGCACAGTGGTCGGGGTGAGAGGAGAATGAGATGGGAGCACAGTGATCAGGGTGAGAGGAGAATGAGATGGGGGCACAGTGGTCGGGGTGAGAGGAGAATGAGATGGGGGTACAGCGGTTTCGGGGAGAAGAGAATGAGATGGGGGCACAGTGGTCGGGGTGAGAGGAGAATGAGATGGGGGCACAGTGGTCGGGGTGAGAGGAGAATGAGATGGGGGCACAGTGGTCGGGCTGAGAGGAGACTGAGATAGGGGCACAGTGGTCGGGGTGAGAGGAGACTGAGATAGGGGCACAGTGGTCGGGGTGAGAGGAGAATGAGATGGGAGCACAGTGGTCGGGGTGAGAGGAGAATGAGATGGGGGCACAGTGGTCGGGGTGATAGGAGAATGAGATGGGGGCACAGTGATCAGGGTGAGAAGAGAATGAGATGGGAGCACAGTGATCAGGGTGAGAGGAGAATGATATGGGGGCACAGTGGTCGGGGTGAGAGGAGAATGAGATGGGAGCACAGTGGTCGGGGTGAGAGGAGAATGAGATGGGGGCACAGTGGTCGGGGTGATAGGAGAATGAGATGGGAGCACAGTGGTCGGGGGTGAGAGGAGAATGAGATGGGAGCACAGTGGTCGGGGTGAGAGGAGAATGAGATGGGGGCACAGTGGTCGGGGTGAGAAGAGAATGAGATGGGGGCACAGTGATCAGGGTGAGAGGAGAATGAGATGGGAGCACAGTGGTCGGGGGTGAGAGGAGAATGAGATGGGGGCAGAGTGGTCGGGGTGAGAAGAGAATGAGATGGGGGCACAGTGATCGGGGTGAGAGGAGAATGAGATGGAAGCACAGTGGTCGGGGTGAGAGGAGAATGAGATGGGGGCACAGTGGTCGGGGTGAGAGGAGAATGAGATGGGAGCACAGTGGTCGGGGTGAGAGGAGAATGAGATGAGGGCACAGTGATCAGGGTGAGAGGAGAATGAGATGGGAGCACAGTGATCAGGGTGAGAGGAGAATGAGATGGGGGCACAGTGGTCGGGGTGAGAGGAGAATGAGATGGGGGCACAGTGGTCGGGGTGAGAGGAGAATGAGATGGGAGCACAGTGATCGGGGTGAGAGGAGAATGAGATGGGAGCACAGTGGTCGGGGTGAGAGGAGAATGAGATGGGAGCACAGTGGTCAGGGTGAGAGGAGAATGAGATGGGAGCACAGTGATCAGGGTGAGAGGAGGATGAGATGGGGGCACAGTGGTCGGGGGGGAGAGGAGAATGAGATGGGGGCACAGTGGTCGGGGTGAGAGGAGAATGAGATGGAGGCACAGTGGTCGGGGTGAGAGGAGAATGAGATGGGGGCACAGTGGTCGGGGTGAGAGGAGAATGAGATGGGAGCACAGTGATCAGGGTGAGAGGAGAATGAGATGGGGGCACAGTGGTCGGGGTGAGAGGAGAATGAGATGGGGGCACAGTGGTCGGGGTGAGAAGAGATTGAGATGGGAGCACAGTGATCAGGGTGAGAGGAGAATGAGATGGGAGCACAGTGGTCGGGGTGAGAGGAGAATGAGATGGGGGCACAGTGATCAGGGTGAGAGGAGAATGAGATGGGGGCACAGTGGTCGGGGTGAGAAGAGAATGAGATGGGAGCACAGTGATCAGGGTGAGAGGAGAATGAGATGGGGGCACAGTGGTCGGGGTGAGAAGAGAATGAGATGGGAGCACAGTGATCAGGGTGAGAGGAGAATGAGATGGGGGCACAGTGGTCGGGGTGAGAGGAGAATGAGATGGGAGCACAGTGGTCGGGGTGAGAGGAGAATGAGATGGGGGCACAGTGGTCGGGGTGAGAGGAGAATGAGATGGGGGCACAGTGGTCGGGGTGAGAGGAGAATGAGATGGGGGCACAGTGGTCGTGGTGAGAGGAGAATGAGATGGGAGCACAGTGGTCGGGGTGAGAGGAGAATGAGATGGGGGCACAGTGGTCGGGGTGAGAGGAGAATGAGATGGGGGCACAGTGGTCGGGGTGAGAGGAGAATGAGATGGGGGCACAGTGGTCGGGGTGAGAGGAGAATAAGATGGGGGCACAGTGGTCGGGGTGAGAGGAGGATGAGATGGGAGCACAGTGGTCGGGGTGAGAGGAGAATGAGATGGGGGCAGAGTGGTCGGGGTGAGAAGAGAATGAGATGGGAGCACAGTGATCAGGGTGAGAGGAGAATGAGATGGGAGCACAGTGATCAGGGTGAGAGGAGAATGAGATGGGGCACAGTGGTCTGGGTGAGAGGAGAATGAGATGGGGGCACAGTGATCAGGGTGAGAGGAGAATGAGATGGGGGCACAGTGATCAGGGTGAGAGGAGAATGAGATGGGGGCACAGTGGTCGGGGTGAGAGGAGAATGAGATGGGAGCACAGTGATCAGGGTGAGAGGAGAATGAGATGGGGGCACAGTGGTCGGGGTGAGAGGAGAATGAGATGGGGGTACAGCGGTTTCGGGGAGAAGAGAATGAGATGGGGGCACAGTGGTCGGGGTGAGAGGAGAATGAGATGGGGGCACAGTGGTCGGGGTGAGAGGAGAATGAGATGGGGGCACAGTGGTCGGGGTGAGAGGAGACTGAGATAGGGGCACAGTGGTCGGGGTGAGAGGAGACTGAGATAGGGGCACAGTGGTCGGGGTGAGAGGAGAATGAGATGGGAGCACAGTGGTCGGGGTGAGAGGAGAATGAGATGGGGGCACAGTGGTCGGGGTGATAGGAGAATGAGATGGGGGCACAGTGATCAGGGTGAGAAGAGAATGAGATGGGAGCACAGTGATCAGGGTGAGAGGAGAATGATATGGGGGCACAGTGGTCGGGGTGAGAGGAGAATGAGATGGGAGCACAGTGGTCGGGGTGAGAGGAGAATGAGATGGGGGCACAGTGGTCGGGGTGATAGGAGAATGAGATGGGAGCACAGTGGTCGGGGGTGAGAGGAGAATGAGATGGGAGCACAGTGGTCGGGGTGAGAGGAGAATGAGATGGGGGCACAGTGGTCGGGGTGAGAAGAGAATGAGATGGGGGCACAGTGATCAGGGTGAGAGGAGAATGAGAAGGGAGCACAGTGGTCGGGGGTGAGAGGAGAATGAGATGGGGGCAGAGTGGTCGGGGTGAGAAGAGAATGAGATGGGGGCACAGTGATCGGGGTGAGAGGAGAATGAGATGGGGGCACAGTGGTCGGGGTGAGAGGAGAATGAGATGGGGGTACAGCGGTTTCGGTGAGAGGAGAATGAGATGGGGGCACAGTGGTCGGGGTGAGAGGAGAATGAGATGGGAGCACAGTGGTCGGGGTGAGAGGAGAATGAGATGAGGGCACAGTGGTCGGAGTGAGAGGAGAATGAGATGGGGGCACAGTGGTCGGGGTGAGAGGAGGATGAGATGGGAGCACAGTGGTCGGGGTGAGAGGAGAATGAGATGGGGGCACAGTGATCGGGGTGAGAGGAGAATGAGATGGGGGCACAGTGGTCGGGGTGAGAGGAGAATGAGATGGGAGCACAGTGATCAGGGTGAGAGGAGAATGAGATGGGGGCACAGTGGTCGGGGTGAGAGGAGAATGAGATGGGGGTACAGCGGTTTCGGGGAGAAGAGAATGAGATGGGGGCACAGTGGTCGGGGTGAGAGGAGAATGAGATGGGGGCACAGTGGTCGGGGTGAGAGGAGAATGAGATGGGGGCACAGTGGTCGGGGTGAGAGGAGACTGAGATAGGGGCACAGTGGTCGGGGTGAGAGGAGAATGAGATGGGAGCACAGTGGTCGGGGTGAGAGGAGAATGAGATGGGGGCACAGTGGTCGGGGTGATAGGAGAATGAGATGGGAGCACAGTGATCGGGGTGAGAGGAGAATGAGATGGGAGCACAGTGATCAGGGTGAGAGGAGAATGAGATGGGGGCACAGTGGTCGGGGTGATAGGAGAATGAGATGGGAGCACAGTGATCAGGGTGAGAGGAGAATGAGATGGGGGCACAGTGATCAGGGTGAGAGGAGGATGAGATGGGAGCACAGTGGTCGGGGTGAGAGGAGAATGAGATGGGGGCACAGTGATCGGGGTGAGAGGAGAATGAGATGGGGGCACAGTGGTCGGGGTGAGAGGAGAATGAGATGGGGGCACAGTGGTCGGGGTGAGAGGAGAATGTTATGGGGGCACAGTGATCAGGGTGATAGGAGAATGAGATGGGAGCACAGTGGTCGGGGTGAGAGGAGAATGAGATGGGAGCACAGTGGTCGGGGTGAGAGGAGAATGAGATGGGGGCACAGTGAACGGGGTGAGAGGAGAATGAGATGGGGGCACAGTGGTCGGGGTGAGAGGAGAATGAGATGGGGGCACAGTGGTCGGGGTGAGAGGAGAATGAGATGGGGGCACAGTGGTCGGGGTGAGAGGAGAATGAGATGGGGGCACAGTGGTCGGGGTGAGAGGAGAA
The DNA here is from genome assembly GCF_028390025.1 of Pseudophryne corroboree. Lineage (NCBI taxonomy): Eukaryota > Metazoa > Chordata > Amphibia > Anura > Myobatrachidae > Pseudophryne > Pseudophryne corroboree. The sequence continues at coordinate 515,365,064 of NC_086450.1, read as the reverse complement.
TGAGATGGGAGCACAGTGATCAGGGTGAGAGGAGAATGAGATGGGGGCACAGTGGTCGGGGTGAGAGGAGAATGAGATGGGAGCACAGTGGCCGGGGTGAGAGGAGAATGAGATGGGAGCACAGTGGTCGGGGTGAGAAGAGAATGAGATGGGAGCACAGTGATCAGGGTGAGAGGAGAATGAGATGCTAGCACAGTGGTCGGGGTGAGAGGAGAATGAGATGGGAGCACAGTGGTCGGGGTGAGAGGAGAATGAGATGGGGGCACAGTGATCGGGGTGAGAGGAGAATGAGATGGGGGCACAGTGGTCGGGGTGAGAGGAGAATGAGATGGGAGCACAGTGATCAGGGTGAGAGGAGAATGAGATGGGGGCACAGTGGTCGGGGTGAGAGGAGAATGAGATGGGGGTACAGCGGTTTCGGGGAGAAGAGAATGAGATGGGGGCACAGTGGTCGGGGTGAGAGGAGAATGAGATGGGGGCACAGTGGTCGGGGTGAGAGGAGAATGAGATGGGGGCACAGTGGTCGGGGTGAGAGGAGACTGAGATAGGGGCACAGTGGTCGGGGTGAGAGGAGAATGAGATGGGAGCACAGTGGTCGGGGTGAGAGGAGAATGAGATGGGGGCACAGTGGTCGGGGTGATAGGAGAATGAGATGGGAGCACAGTGATCGGGGTGAGAGGAGAATGAGATGGGAGCACAGTGATCAGGGTGAGAGGAGAATGAGATGGGGGCACAGTGGTCGGGGTGATAGGAGAATGAGATGGGAGCACAGTGATCAGGGTGAGAGGAGAATGAGATGGGGGCACAGTGATCAGGGTGAGAGGAGGATGAGATGGGAGCACAGTGGTCGGGGTGAGAGGAGAATGAGATGGGGGCACAGTGATCGGGGTGAGAGGAGAATGAGATGGGGGCACAGTGGTCGGGGTGAGAGGAGAATGAGATGGGGGCACAGTGGTCGGGGTGAGAGGAGAATGTTATGGGGGCACAGTGATCAGGGTGATAGGAGAATGAGATGGGAGCACAGTGGTCGGGGTGAGAGGAGAATGAGATGGGAGCACAGTGGTCGGGGTGAGAGGAGAATGAGATGGGGGCACAGTGAACGGGGTGAGAGGAGAATGAGATGGGGGCACAGTGGTCGGGGTGAGAGGAGAATGAGATGGGGGCACAGTGGTCGGGGTGAGAGGAGAATGAGATGGGGGCACAGTGGTCGGGGTGAGAGGAGAATGAGATGGGGGCACAGTGGTCGGGGTGAGAGGAGAATGAGATGGGAGCACAGTGATCAGGGTGAGAGGAGAATGAGATGGGGGCACAGTGGTCGGGGTGAGAGGAGAATGAGATGGGAGCACAGTGGCCGGGGTGAGAGGAGAATGAGATGGGAGCACAGTGGTCGGGGTGAGAAGAGAATGAGATGGGAGCACAGTGATCAGGGTGAGAGGAGAATGAGATGCTAGCACAGTGGTCGGGGTGAGAGGAGAATGAGATGGGAGCACAGTGGTCGGGGTGAGAGGAGAATGAGATGGGGGCACAGTGGTCGGGGTGAGAGGAGAATGAGATGGGGGCACAGTGGTCGCGATGAGAGGAGAATGAGATGGGAGCACAGTGATCAGGGTGAGAGGAGAATGAGATGGGAGCACAGTGGTCGGGGTGAGAGGAGAATGAGATGGGAGCACAGTGGTCGGGGTGAGAGGAGAATGAGATGGGGGCACAGTGATCGGGGTGAGAGGAGAATGAGATGGGGGCACAGTGGTCGGGGTGAGAGGAGAATGAGATGGGGGCACAGTGGTCGGGATGAGAAGAGAATGAGATGGGGGCACAGTGGTCGGGGTGAGAGGAGAATGAGATGGGGGCACAGTGGTCGGGGTGAGAGGAGAATGAGATGGGGGCACAGTGGTTGGGGTGAGAGGAGAATGAGATGGGGGCACAGTGGTCGGGGTGAGAGGAGAATGAGATGGGAGCACAGTGATCAGGGTGAGAGGAGAATGAGATGGGGGCACAGTGGTCGGGGTGAGAAGAGAATGAGATGGGGGCACAGTGGTCGGGGTGATAGGAGAATGAGATGGGAGCACAGTGGTCGGGGTGAGAGGAGAATGAGATGGGAGCACAGTGGTCGGGGTGAGAGGAGAATGAGATGGGGGCACAGTGGTCGGGGTGATAGGAGAATGAGATGGGAGCACAGTGGTCGGGGTGAGAGGAGAATGAGATGGGAGCACAGTGGTCAGGGTGAGAGGAGAATGAGATGGGAGCACAGTGATCAGGGTGAGAGGAGGATGAGATGGGGGCACAGTGGTCGGGGGGGAGAGGAGAATGAGATGGGGGCACAGTGGTCGGGGTGAGAGGAGAATGAGATGGAGGCACAGTGGTCGGGGTGAGAGGAGAATGAGATGGGGGCACAGTGGTCGGGGTGAGAGGAGAATGAGATGGGAGCACAGTGATCAGGGTGAGAGGAGAATGAGATGGGGGCACAGTGGTCGGGGTGAGAGGAGAATGAGATGGGGGCACAGTGGTCGGGGTGAGAAGAGATTGAGATGGGAGCACAGTGATCAGGGTGAGAGGAGAATGAGATGGGAGCACAGTGGTCGGGGTGAGAGGAGAATGAGATGGGGGCACAGTGATCAGGGTGAGAGGAGAATGAGATGGGGGCACAGTGGTCGGGGTGAGAAGAGAATGAGATGGGAGCACAGTGATCAGGGTGAGAGGAGAATGAGATGGGGGCACAGTGGTCGGGGTGAGAAGAGAATGAGATGGGAGCACAGTGATCAGGGTGAGAGGAGAATGAGATGGGGGCACAGTGGTCGGGGTGAGAGGAGAATGAGATGGGAGCACAGTGGTCGGGGTGAGAGGAGAATGAGATGGGGGCACAGTGGTCGGGGTGAGAGGAGAATGAGATGGGTGCACAGTGGTCGGGGTGAGAGGAGAATGAGATGGGGGCACAGTGGTCGTGGTGAGAGGAGAATGAGATGGGAGCACAGTGGTCGGGGTGAGAGGAGAATGAGATGGGGGCACAGTGGTCGGGGTGAGAGGAGAATGAGATGGGGGCACAGTGGTCGGGGTGAGAGGAGAATGAGATGGGGGCACAGTGGTCGGGGTGAGAGGAGAATGAGATGGGGGCACAGTGGTCGGGGTGAGAGGAGGATGAGATGGGAGCACAGTGGTCGGGGTGAGAGGAGAATGAGATGGGGGCAGAGTGGTCGGGGTGAGAAGAGAATGAGATGGGAGCACAGTGATCAGGGTGAGAGGATAATGAGATGGGAGCACAGTGATCAGGGTGAGAGGAGAATGAGATGGGGCACAGTGGTCTGGGTGAGAGGAGAATGAGATGGGGGCACAGTGATCAGGGTGAGAGGAGAATGAGATGGGGGCACAGTGATCGGGGTGAGAGGAGAATGAGATGGGGGCACAGTGGTCGGGGTGAGAGGAGAATGAGATGGGAGCACAGTGATCAGGGTGAGAGGAGAATGAGATGGGGGCACAGTGGTCGGGGTGAGAGGAGAATGAGATGGGGGTACAGCGGTTTCGGGGAGAAGAGAATGAGATGGGGGCACAGTGGTCGGGGTGAGAGGAGAATGAGATGGGGGCACAGTGGTCGGGGTGAGAGGAGAATGAGATGGGGGCACAGTGGTCGGGGTGAGAGGAGACTGAGATAGGGGCACAGTGGTCGGGGTGAGAGGAGACTGAGATAGGGGCACAGTGGTCGGGGTGAGAGGAGAATGAGATGGGAGCACAGTGGTCGGGGTGAGAGGAGAATGAGATGGGGGCACAGTGGTCGGGGTGATAGGAGAATGAGATGGGGGCACAGTGATCAGGGTTAGAAGAGAATGAGATGGGAGCACAGTGATCAGGGTGAGAGGAGAATGATATGGGGGCACAGTGGTCGGGGTGAGAGGAGAATGAGATGGGAGCACAGTGGTCGGGGTGAGAGGAGAATGAGATGGGGGCACAGTGGTCGGGGTGATAGGAGAATGAGATGGGAGCACAGTGGTCGGGGGTGAGAGGAGAATGAGATGGGAGCACAGTGGTCGGGGTGAGAGGAGAATGAGATGGGGGCACAGTGGTCGGGGTGAGAAGAGAATGAGATGGGGGCACAGTGATCAGGGTGAGAGGAGAATGAGATGGGAGCACAGTGGTCGGGGGTGAGAGGAGAATGAGATGGGGCAGAGTGGTCGGGGTGAGAAGAGAATGAGATGGGGGCACAGTGATCGGGGTGAGAGGAGAATGAGATGGGAGCACAGTGGTCGGGGTGAGAGGAGAATGAGATGGGGGCACAGTGGTCGGGGTGAGAGGAGAATGAGATGGGAGCACAGTGGTCGGGGTGAGAGGAGAATGAGATGAGGGCACAGTGATCAGGGTGAGAGGAGAATGAGATGGGAGCACAGTGATCAGGGTGAGAGGAGAATGAGATGGGGGCACAGTGGTCGGGGTGAGAGGAGAATGAGATGGGGGCACAGTGGTCGGGGTGAGAGGAGAATGAGATGGGAGCACAGTGATCGGGGTGAGAGGAGAATGAGATGGGAGCACAGTGATCAGGGTGAGAGGAGAATGAGATGGGGGCACAGTGGTCGGGGTTATAGGAGAATGAGATGGGAGCACAGTGATCAGGGTGAGAGGAGAATGAGATGGGGGCACAGTGGTCGGGGTGAGAGGAGAATGAGATGGGGGCACAGTGATCAGGGTGAGAGGAGGATGAGATGGGAGCACAGTGGTCGGGGTGAGAGGAGAATGAGATGGGGGCACAGTGATCGGGGTGAGAGGAGAATGAGATGGGGGCACAGTGGTCGGGGTGAGAGGAGAATGAGATGGGGGCACAGTGGTCGGGATGAGAGGAGAATGAGATGGGGGCACAGTGATCAGGGTGATAGGAGAATGAGATGGGAGCACAGTGGTCGGGGTGAGAGGAGAATGAGATGGGAGCACAGTGGTCGGGGTGAGAGGAGAATGAGATGGGGGCACAGTGAACGGGGTGAGAGGAGAATGAGATGGGGGCACAGTGGTCGGGGTGAGAGGAGAATGAGATGGGGGCACAGTGGTCGGGGTGAGAAGAGAATGAGATGGGGGCACAGTGGTCGGGGTGAGAGGAGAATGAGATGGGAGCACAGTGGTCGGGGTGAGAGGAGAATGAGATGGGAGCACAGTGATCAGGGTGAGAGTAGGATGAGATGGGGGCACAGTGGTCGGGGTGAGAGGAGAATGAGATGGGGGCACAGTGGTCGGGGTGAGAGGAGAATGAGATGGGGGCACAGTGGTCAGGGTGAGAGGAGAATGAGATGGGGGCACAGTGGTCGGGGTGAGAGGAGAATGAGATGGGAGCACAGTGATCAGGGTGAGAGGAGAATGAGATGGGGGCACAGTGGTCGGGGTGAGAAGAGAATGAGATGGGAGCACAGTGATCAGGGTGAGAGGAGAATGAGATGGGGGCACAGTGGTCGGGGTGAGAGGAGAATGAGATGGGGGCACAGTGGTCGGGGTGAGAGGAGAATGAGATGGGGGCACAGTGGTCGGGGTGAGAGGAGAATGAGATGGGGGCACAGTGGTCGGGGTGAGAGGAGAATGAGATGGGGGCACAGTGGTCGGGGTGAGAGGAGAATGAGATGGGGGCACAGTGGTCGGGGTGAGAGGAGAATGAGATGGGGGCACAGTGGTCGGGGTGAGAGGAGAATGAGATGGGGGCACAGTGGTCGGGGTGAGAGGAGAATGAGATGGGGGCACAGTGGTCGGGGTGAGAGGAGAATGAGATGGGGGCACAGTGGTCGGGGTGAGAGGAGAATGAGATGGGGGCACAGTGGTCGGGGTGAGAGGAGAATGAGATGGGAGCACAGTGATCAGGGTGAGAGGAGAATGAGATGGGGGCACAGTGGTCGGGGTGAGAGGAGAATGAGATGGGGGCACAGTGGTCGGGGTGAGAAGAGATTGAGATGGGAGCACAGTGATCAGGGTGAGAGGAGAATGAGATGGGAGCACAGTGGTCGGGGTGAGAGGAGAATGAGATGGGGGCACAGTGATCAGGGTGAGAGGAGAATGAGATGGGGGCACAGTGGTCGGGGTGAGAAGAGAATGAGATGGGAGCACAGTGATCAGGGTGAGAGGAGAATGAGATGGGGGCACAGTGGTCGGGGTGAGAAGAGAATGAGATGGGAGCACAGTGATCAGGGTGAGAGGAGAATGAGATGGGGGCACAGTGGTCGGGGTGAGAGGAGAATGAGATGGGAGCACAGTGGTCGGGGTGAGAGGAGAATGAGATGGGGGCACAGTGGTCGGGGTGAGAGGAGAATGAGATGGGGGCACAGTGGTCGGGGTGAGAGGAGAATGAGATGGGGGCACAGTGGTCGGGGTGAGAGGAGAATGAGATGGGAGCACAGTGGTCGGGGTGAGAGGAGAATGAGATGGGGGCACAGTGGTCGGAGTGAGAGGAGAATGAGATGGGGGCACAGTGGTCGGGGTGAGAGGAGAATGAGATGGGGGCACAGTGGTCGGGGTGAGAGGAGAATGAGATAGGGGCACAGTGGTCGGGGTGAGAGGAGGATGAGATGGGAGCACAGTGGTCGGGGTGAGAGGAGAATGAGATGGGGGCAGAGTGGTCGGGGTGAGAAGAGAATGAGATGGGAGCACAGTGATCAGGGTGAGAGGAGAATGAGATGGGAGCACAGTGATCAGGGTGAGAGGAGAATGAGATGGGGCACAGTGGTCTGGGTGAGAGGAGAATGAGATGGGGGCACAGTGATCAGGGTGAGAGGAGAATGAGATGGGGGCACAGTGGTCGGGGTGATAGGAGAATGAGATGGGAGCACAGTGATCAGGGTGAGAGGAGAATGAGATGGGAGCACAGTGATCAGGGTGAGAGGAGAATGAGATGGGGGCACAGTGATCGGGGTGAGAAGAGAATGAGATGGGAGCACAATGATCAGGGTGAGAGGAGAATGAGATGGGAGCACAGTGATCAGGGTGAGAGGAGAATGAGATGGGAGCACAGTGATCAGGGTGAGAGGAGAATGAGATGGGGCACAGTGGTCGGGGTGAGAGGAGAATGAGATGGGGGCACAGTGATCGGGTGAGAAGAGAATGAGATGGGAGCACAGTGGTCGGGGGTGAGAGGAGAATGAGATGGGAGCACAGTGGTCGGGGTGAGAGGAGAATGAGATGGGGGCACAGTGGTCGGGGTGAGAAGAGAATGAGATGGGGGCACAGTGATCAGGGTGAGAGGAGAATGAGATGGGGGCAGAGTGGTTGGGGGTGAGAGGAGAATGAGATGGGAGCACAGTGATCAGGGTGAGAGGAGAATGAGATGGGAGCACAGTGGTCGGGGTGAGAAGAGAATGAGATGGGAGCACAGTGATCAGGGTGAGAGGAGAATGATATGGGGGCACAGTGGTCGGGGTGAGAGGAGAATGAGATGGGAGCACAGTGGTCGGGGTGAGAGGAGAATGAGATGGGGGCACAGTGGTCGGGGTGAGAGGAGAATGAGATGGGGGCACAGTGGTCGGGGTGAGAGGAGAATGAGATGGGAGCACAGTGGTCGGGGTGAGAAGAGAATGAGATGGGGGCACAGTGATCAGGGTGAGAGGAGAATGAGATGGGAGCACAGTGGTCGGGGTGAGAGGAGAATGAGATGGGAGCACAGTGGTCGGGGTGAGAGGAGAATGAGATGGGGGCACAGTGGTCGGGGTGAGAGGAGAATGAGATGGGAGCACAGTGGTCGGGGTGAGAGGAGAATGAGATGAGGGCACAGTGGTCGGGGTGAGAGGAGAATGAGATGGGGGCACAGTGATCAGGGTGAGAGGAGGATGAGATGGGAGCACAGTGGTCGGGGTGAGAGGAGAATGAGATGGGGGCACAGTGATCGGGGTGAGAGGAGAATGAGATGGGGGCACAGTGGTCGGGGTGAGAGGAGAATGAGATGGGGGCACAGTGGTCGGGGTGAGAGGAGAATGAGATGGGGGCACAGTGATCAGGGTGAGAGGAGAATGAGATGGGAGCACAGTGGTCGGGGTGAGAGGAGAATGAGATGGGAGCACAGTGATCAGGGTGAGAGGAGAATGAGATGGGGGCACAGTGGTCGGGGTGAGAGGAGAATGAGATGGGGGCACAGTGGTCGGGATGAGAGGAGAATGAGATGGGAGCACAGTGATCAGGGTGAGAGGAGAATGAGATGGGAGCACAGTGGTCGGGGTGAGAGGAGAATGAGATGGGAGCACAGTGGTCGGGGTGAGAGGAGAATGAGATGAGGGCACAGTGGTCGGGGTGAGAGGAGAATGAGATGGGGGCACAGTGATCAGGGTGAGAGGAGGATGAGATGGGAGCACAGTGGTCGGGGTGAGAGGAGAATGAGATGGGGGCACAGTGGTCGGGGTGAGAGGAGAATGAGATGGGGGCACAGTGGTCGGGGTGAGAGGAGAATGAGATGGGGGCACAGTGGTCGGGGTGAGAGGAGAATGAGATGGGGGCACAGTGGTCGGGGTGAGAGGAGAATGAGATGGGGGCACAGTGGTCGGGGTGAGAGGAGAATGAGATGGGGGCACAGTGGTCGGGGTGAGAGGAGAATGAGATGGGGGCACAGTGGTCGGGGTGAGAGGAGAATGAGATGGGGGCACAGTGGTTGGGGTGAGAGGAGAATGAGATGGGGGCACAGTGGTCGGGGTGAGAGGAGAATGAGATGGGGGCACAGTGGTCGGGGTGAGAGGAGGATGAGATGGGAGCACAGTGATCAGGGTGAGAGGAGAATGAGATGGGGGCAGAGTGGTCGGGGTGAGAAGAGAATGAGATGGGAGCACAGTGATCAGGGTGAGAGGAGAATGAGATGGGAGCACAGTGATCAGGGTGAGAGGAGAATGAGATGGGGCACAGTGGTCGGGGTGAGAGGAGAATGAAATGGGGGCACAGTGATCAGGGTGAGAGGAGAATGAGATGGGGGCACAGTGGTCGGGGTGATAGGAGAATGAGATGGGAGCACAGTGATCAGGGTGAGAGGAGAATGAGATGGGAGCACAGTGATCAGGGTGAGAGGAGAATGAGATGGGGGCACAGTGATTGGGGTGAGAAGAGAATGAGATGGGAGCACAATGATCAGGGTGAGAGGAGAATGTGATGGGAGCACAGTGATCAGGGTGAGAGGAGAATGAGATGGGAGCACAGTGATCGGGGTGAGAGGAGAAATAGATGGGGGCACAGTGGTCGGGGTGATAGGAGAATGAGATGGGAGCACAGTGATCAGGGTGAGAGGAGAATGAGATGGGAGCACAGTGATCAGGGTGAGAGGAGAATGAGATGGGGGCACAGTGATCAGGGTGAGAGGAGAATGAGATGGGAGCACAGTGGTCGGGGGTGAGAGGAGAATGAGATGGGGGCAGAGTGGTCGGGGTGAGAAGAGAATGAGATGGGGGCACAGTGATCGGGGTGAGAGGAGAATGAGATGAGAGCACAGTGGTCGGGGTGAGAGGAGAATGAGATGGGGGCACAGTGGTCGGGGTGAGAGGAGAATGAGATGGGAGCACAGTGGTCGGGGTGAGAGGAGAATGAGATGAGGGCACAGTGATCAGGGTGAGAGGAGAATGAGATGGGAGCACAGTGATCAGGGTGAGAGGAGAATGAGATGGGGGCACAGTGGTCGGGGTGAGAGGAGAATGAGATGGGGGCACAGTGGTCGGGGTGAGAGGAGAATGAGATGGGAGCACAGTGATCGGGGTGAGAGGAGAATGAGATGGGAGCACAGTGATCAGGGTGAGAGGAGAATGAGATGGGGGCACAGTGGTCGGGGTGATAGGAGAATGAGATGGGAGCACAGTGATCAGGGTGAGAGGAGAATGAGATGGGGGCACAGTGGTCGGGGTGAGAGGAGAATGAGATGGGGGCACAGTGATCAGGGTGAGAGGAGGATGAGATGGGAGCACAGTGGTCGGGGTGAGAGGAGAATGAGATGGGGGCACAGTGATCGGGGTGAGAGGAGAATGAGATGGGGGCACAGTGGTCGGGGTGAGAGGAGAATGAGATGGGGGCACAGTGGTCGGGGTGAGAGGAGAATGAGATGGGGGCACAGTGATCAGGGTGATAGGAGAATGAGATGGGAGCACAGTGGTCGGGGTGAGAGGAGAATGAGATGGGAGCACAGTGGTCGGGGTGAGAGGAGAATGAGATGGGGGCACAGTGAACGGGGTGAGAGGAGAATGAGATGGGGGCACAGTGGTCGGGGTGAGAGGAGAATGAGATGGGGGCACAGTGGTCGGGGTGAGAAGAGAATGAGATGGGGGCACAGTGGTCGGGGTGAGAAGAGAATGAGATGGGGGCACAGTGGTCGGGGTGAGAGGAGAATGAGATGGGAGCACAGTGGTCGGGGTGAGAGGAGAATGAGATGGGAGCACAGTGATCAGGGTGAGAGTAGGATGAGATGGGGGCACAGTGGTCGGGGTGAGAGGAGAATGAGATGGGGGCACAGTGGTCGGGGTGAGAGGAGAATGAGATGGGGGCACAGTGGTCAGGGTGAGAGGAGAATGAGATGGGGGCACAGTGGTCGGGGTGAGAGGAGAATGAGATGGGAGCACAGTGATCAGGGTGAGAGGAGAATGAGATGGGGGCACAGTGGTCGGGGTGAGAAGAGAATGAGATGGGAGCACAGTGATCAGGGTGAGAGGAGAATGAGATGGGGGCACAGTGGTCGGGGTGAGAGGAGAATGAGATGGGGGCACAGTGGTCGGGGTGAGAGGAGAATGAGATGGGGGCACAGTGGTCGGGGTGAGAGGAGAATGAGATGGGGGCACAGTGGTCGGGGTGAGAGGAGAATGAGATGGGGGCACAGTGGTCGGGGTGAGAGGAGAATGAGATGGGGCACAGTGGTCGGGGTGAGAGGAGAATGAGATGGGGGCACAGTGGTCGGGGTGAGAGGAGAATGAGATGGGGGCACAGTGGTCGGGGTGAGAGGAGAATGAGATGGGGGCACAGTGGTCGGGGTGAGAGGAGAATGAGATGGGGGCACAGTGGTCGGGGTGAGAGGAGAATGAGATGGGGGCACAGTGGTCGGGGTGAGAGGAGAATGAGATGGGAGCACAGTGATCAGGGTGAGAGGAGAATGAGATGGGGGCACAGTGGTCGGGGTGAGAAGAGATTGAGATGGGAGCACAGTGATCAGGGTGAGAGGAGAATGAGATGGGAGCACAGTGGTCGGGGTGAGAGGAGAATGAGATGGGGGCACAGTGATCAGGGTGAGAGGAGAATGAGATGGGGGCACAGTGGTCGGGGTGAGAAGAGAATGAGATGGGAGCACAGTGATCAGGGTGAGAGGAGAATGAGATGGGGGCACAGTGGTCGGGGTGAGAAGAGAATGAGATGGGAGCACAGTGATCAGGGTGAGAGGAGAATGAGATGGGGGCACAGTGGTCGGGGTGAGAGGAGAATGAGATGGGAGCACAGTGGTCGGGGTGAGAGGAGAATGAGATGGGGGCACAGTGGTCGGGGTGAGAGGAGAATGAGATGGGGGCACAGTGGTCGGGGTGAGAGGAGAATGAGATGGGGGCACAGTGGTCGGGGTGAGAGGAGAATGAGATGGGAGCACAGTGGTCGGGGTGAGAGGAGAATGAGATGGGGGCACAGTGGTCGGAGTGAGAGGAGAATGAGATGGGGGCACAGTGGTCGGGGTGAGAGGAGAATGAGATGGGGGCACAGTGGTCGGGGTGAGAGGAGAATGAGATAGGGGCACAGTGGTCGGGGTGAGAGGAGGATGAGATGGGAGCACAGTGGTCGGGGTGAGAGGAGAATGAGATGGGGGCAGAGTGGTCGGGGTGAGAAGAGAATGAGATGGGAGCACAGTGATCAGGGTGAGAGGAGAATGAGATGGGAGCACAGTGATCAGGGTGAGAGGAGAATGAGATGGGGCACAGTGGTCTGGGTGAGAGGAGAATGAGATGGGGGCACAGTGATCAGGGTGAGAGGAGAATGAGATGGGGGCACAGTGGTCGGGGTGATAGGAGAATGAGATGGGAGCACAGTGATCAGGGTGAGAGGAGAATGAGATGGGAGCACAGTGATCAGGATGAGAGGAGAATGAGATGGGGGCACAGTGATCGGGGTGAGAAGAGAATGAGATGGGAGCACAATGATCAGGGTGAGAGGAGAATGAGATGGGAGCACAGTGATCAGGGTGAGAGGAGAATGAGATGGGAGCACAGTGATCAGGGTGAGAGGAGAATGAGATGGGGCACAGTGGTCGGGGTGAGAGGAGAATGAGATGGGGGCACAGTGATCGGGTGAGAAGAGAATGAGATGGGAGCACAGTGGTCGGGGGTGAGAGGAGAATGAGATGGGAGCACAGTGGTCGGGGTGAGAGGAGAATGAGATGGGGGCACAGTGGTCGGGGTGAGAAGAGAATGAGATGGGGGCACAGTGATCAGGGTGAGAGGAGAATGAGATGGGGGCAGAGTGGTTGGGGGTGAGAGGAGAATGAGATGGGAGCACAGTGATCAGGGTGAGAGGAGAATGAGATGGGAGCACAGTGGTCGGGGTGAGAAGAGAATGAGATGGGAGCACAGTGATCAGGGTGAGAGGAGAATGATATGGGGGCACAGTGGTCGGGGTGAGAGGAGAATGAGATGGGAGCACAGTGGTCGGGGTGAGAGGAGAATGAGATGAGGGCACAGTGGTCGGGGTGAGAGGAGAATGAGATGGGGGCACAGTGATCAGGGTGAGAGGAGGATGAGATGGGAGCACAGTGGTCGGGGTGAGAGGAGAATGAGATGGGGGCACAGTGGTCGGGGTGAGAGGAGAATGAGATGGGGGCACAGTGGTCGGGGTGAGAGGAGAATGAGATGGGGGCACAGTGGTCGGGGTGAGAGGAGAATGAGATGGGGGCACAGTGGTCGGGGTGAGAGGAGAATGAGATGGGGGCACAGTGGTCGGGGTGAGAGGAGAATGAGATGGGGGCACAGTGGTCGGGGTGAGAGGAGAATGAGATGGGGGCACAGTGGTCGGGGTGAGAGGAGAATGAGATGGGGGCACAGTGGTCGGGGTGAGAGGAGGATGAGATGGGAGCACAGTGATCAGGGTGAGAGGAGAATGAGATGGGGGCAGAGTGGTCGGGGTGAGAAGAGAATGAGATGGGAGCACAGTGATCAGGGTGAGAGGAGAATGAGATGGGAGCACAGTGATCAGGGTGAGAGGAGAATGAGATGGGGCACAGTGGTCGGGGTGAGAGGAGAATGAAATGGGGGCACAGTGATCAGGGTGAGAGGAGAATGAGATGGGGGCACAGTGGTCGGGGTGATAGGAGAATGAGATGGGAGCACAGTGATCAGGGTGAGAGGAGAATGAGATGGGAGCACAGTGATCAGGGTGAGAGGAGAATGAGATGGGGGCACAGTGATTGGGGTGAGAAGAGAATGAGATGGGAGCACAATGATCAGGGTGAGAGGAGAATGTGATGGGAGCACAGTGATCAGGGTGAGAGGAGAATGAGATGGGAGCACAGTGATCAGGGTGAGAGGAGAATGAGATGGGGGCACAGTGGTCGGGGTGATAGGAGAATGAGATGGGAGCACAGTGATCAGGGTGAGAGGAGAATGAGATGGGAGCACAGTGATCAGGGTGAGAGGAGAATGAGATGGGGGCACAGTGATCAGGGTGAGAGGAGAATGAGATGGGAGCACAGTGGTCGGGGGTGAGAGGAGAATGAGATGGGGGCAGAGTGGTCGGGGTGAGAAGAGAATGAGATGGGGGCACAGTGATCGGGGTGAGAGGAGAATGAGATGGGAGCACAGTGGTCGGGGTGAGAGGAGAATGAGATGGGGGCACAGTGGTCGGGGTGAGAGGAGAATGAGATGGGAGCACAGTGGTCGGGGTGAGAGGAGAATGAGATGAGGGCACAGTGATCAGGGTGAGAGGAGAATGAGATGGGAGCACAGTGATCAGGGTGAGAGGAGAATGAGATGGGGGCACAGTGGTCGGGGTGAGAGGAGAATGAGATGGGGGCACAGTGGTCGGGGTGAGAGGAGAATGAGATGGGAGCACAGTGATCGGGGTGAGAGGAGAATGAGATGGGAGCACAGTGATCAGGGTGAGAGGAGAATGAGATGGGGGCACAGTGGTCGGGGTGATAGGAGAATGAGATGGGAGCACAGTGATCAGGGTGAGAGGAGAATGAGATGGGGGCACAGTGGTCGGGGTGAGAGGAGAATGAGATGGGGGCACAGTGATCAGGGTGAGAGGAGGATGAGATGGGAGCACAGTGGTCGGGGTGAGAGGAGAATGAGATGGGGGCACAGTGATCGGGGTGAGAGGAGAATGAGATGGGGGCACAGTGGTCGGGGTGAGAGGAGAATGAGATGGGGGCACAGTGGTCGGGGTGAGAGGAGAATGAGATGGGGGCACAGTGATCAGGGTGATAGGAGAATGAGATGGGAGCACAGTGGTCGGGGTGAGAGGAGAATGAGATGGGAGCACAGTGGTCGGGGTGAGAGGAGAATGAGATGGGGGCACAGTGAACGGGGTGAGAGGAGAATGAGATGGGGGCACAGTGGTCGGGGTGAGAGGAGAATGAGATGGGGGCACAGTGGTCGGGGTGAGAAGAGAATGAGATGGGGGCACAGTGGTCGGGGTGAGAGGAGAATGAGATGGGAGCACAGTGGTCGGGGTGAGAGGAGAATGAGATGGGAGCACAGTGATCAGGGTGAGAGTAGGATGAGATGGGGGCACAGTGGTCGGGGTGAGAGGAGAATGAGATGGGGGCACAGTGGTCGGGGTGAGAGGAGAATGAGATGGGGGCACAGTGGTCAGGGTGAGAGGAGAATGAGATGGGGGCACAGTGGTCGGGGTGAGAGGAGAATGAGATGGGAGCACAGTGATCAGGGTGAGAGGAGAATGAGATGGGGGCACAGTGGTCGGGGTGAGAAGAGAATGAGATGGGAGCACAGTGATCAGGGTGAGAGGAGAATGAGATGGGGGCACAGTGGTCGGGGTGAGAGGAGAATGAGATGGGGGCACAGTGGTCGGGGTGAGAGGAGAATGAGATGGGGGCACAGTGGTCGGGGTGAGAGGAGAATGAGATGGGGGCACAGTGGTCGGGGTGAGAGGAGAATGAGATGGGGGCACAGTGGTCGGGGTGAGAGGAGAATGAGATGGGGGCACAGTGGTCGGGGTGAGAGGAGAATGAGATGGGGGCACAGTGGTCGGGGTGAGAGGAGAATGAGATGGGGGCACAGTGGTCGGGGTGAGAGGAGAATGAGATGGGGGCACAGTGGTCGGGGTGAGAGGAGAATGAGATGGGGGCACAGTGGTCGGGGTGAGAGGAGAATGAGATGGGAGCACAGTGATCAGGGTGAGAGGAGAATGAGATGGGGGCACAGTGGTCGGGGTGAGAGGAGAATGAGATGGGGGCACAGTGGTCGGGGTGAGAAGAGATTGAGATGGGAGCACAGTGATCAGGGTGAGAGGAGAATGAGATGGGAGCACAGTGGTCGGGGTGAGAGGAGAATGAGATGGGGGCACAGTGATCAGGGTGAGAGGAGAATGAGATGGGGGCACAGTGGTCGGGGTGAGAAGAGAATGAGATGGGAGCACAGTGATCAGGGTGAGAGGAGAATGAGATGGGGGCACAGTGGTCGGGGTGAGAAGAGAATGAGATGGGAGCACAGTGATCAGGGTGAGAGGAGAATGAGATGGGGGCACAGTGGTCGGGGTGAGAGGAGAATGAGATGGGAGCACAGTGGTCGGGGTGAGAGGAGAATGAGATGGGGGCACAGTGGTCGGGGTGAGAGGAGAATGAGATGGGGGCACAGTGGTCGGGGTGAGAGGAGAATGAGATGGGGGCACAGTGGTCGGGGTGAGAGGAGAATGAGATGGGAGCACAGTGGTCGGGGTGAGAGGAGAATGAGATGGGGGCACAGTGGTCGGAGTGAGAGGAGAATGAGATGGGGGCACAGTGGTCGGGGTGAGAGGAGAATGAGATGAAGGCACAGTGGTCGGGGTGAGAGGAGGATGAGATGGGAGCACAGTGGTTGGGGTGAGAGGAGAATGAGATGGGGGCAGAATGGTCGGGGTGAGAAGAGAATGAGATGGGAGCACAGTGATCAGGGTGAGAGGAGAATGAGATGGGAGCACAGTGATCAGGGTGAGAGGAGAATGAGATGGGAGCACAGTGATCAGGGTGAGAGGAGAATGAGATGGGGGCACAGTGATCGGGGTGAGAAGAGAATGTGATGGGAGCACAATGATCAGGGTGAGAGGAGAATGAGATGGGAGCACAGTGATCAGGGTGAGAGGAGAATGAGATGGGAGCACAGTGATCAGGGTGAGAGGAGAATGAGATGGGGCACAGTGGTCGGGGTGAGAGGAGAATGAGATGGGGGCACAGTGATCGGGTGAGAAGAGAATGAGATGGGAGCACAGTGGTCGGGGGTGAGAGGAGAATGAGATGGGAGCACAGTGGTCGGGGTGAGAGGAGAATGAGATGGGGGCACAGTGGTCGGGGTGAGAAGAGAATGAGATGGGGGCACAGTGATCAGGGTGAGAGGAGAATGAGATGGGGGCAGAGTGGTTGGGGGTGAGAGGAGAATGAGATGGGAGCACAGTGATCAGGGTGAGAGGAGAATGAGATGGGAGCACAGTGGTCGGGGTGAGAAGAGAATGAGATGGGAGCACAGTGATCAGGGTGAGAGGAGAATGATATGGGGGCACAGTGGTCGGGGTGAGAGGAGAATGAGATGGGAGCACAGTGGTCGGGGTGAGAGGAGAATGAGATGGGGGCACAGTGGTCGGGGTGAGAGGAGAATGAGATGGGGGCACAGTGGTCGGGGTGAGAGGAGAATGAGATGGGAGCACAGTGGTCGGGGTGAGAAGAGAATGAGATGGGGGCACAGTGATCAGGGTGAGAGGAGAATGAGATGGGAGCACAGTGGTCGGGGTGAGAGGAGAATGAGATGGGAGCACAGTGGTCGGGGTGAGAGGAGAATGAGATGGGGGCACAGTGGTCGGGGTGAGAGGAGAATGAGATGGGAGCACAGTGGTCGGGGTGAGAGGAGAATGAGATGAGGGCACAGTGGTCGGGGTGAGAGGAGAATGAGATGGGGGCACAGTGATCAGGGTGAGAGGAGGATGACATGGGAGCACAGTGGTCGGGGTGAGAGGAGAATGAGATGGGGGCACAGTGATCGGGGTGAGAGGAGAATGAGATGGGGGCACAGTGGTCGGGGTGAGAGGAGAATGAGATGGGGGCACAGTGGTCGGGGTGAGAGGAGAATGAGATGGGGGCACAGTGATCAGGGTGAGAGGAGAATGAGATCGGAGCACAGTGGTCGGGGTGAGAGGAGAATGAGATGGGAGCACAGTGATCAGGGTGAGAGGAGAATGAGATGGGGGCACAGTGGTCGGGGTGAGAGGAGAATGAGATGGGGGCACCGTGGTCGGGATGAGAGGAGAATGAGATGGGAGCACAGTGATCAGGGTGAGAGGAGAATGAGATGGGAGCACAGTGGTCGGGGTGAGAGGAGAATGAGATGGGAGCACAGTGGTCGGGGTGAGAGGAGAATGAGATGAGGGCACAGTGGTCGGGGTGAGAGGAGAATGAGATGGGGGCACAGTGATCAGGGTGAGAGGAGGATGAGATGGGAGCACAGTGGTCGGGGTGAGAGGAGAATGAGATGGGGGCACAGTGGTCGGGGTGAGAGGAGAATGAGATGGGGGCACAGTGGTCGGGGTGAGAGGAGAATGAGATGGGGGCACAGTGGTCGGGGTGAGAGGAGAATGAGATGGGGGCACAGTGGTCGGGGTGAGAGGAGAATGAGATGGGGGCACAGTGGTCGGGGTGAGAGGAGAATGAGATGGGGGCACAGTGGTCGGGGTGAGAGGAGAATGAGATGGGGGCACAGTGGTCGGGGTGAGAGGAGAATGAGATGGGGGCACAGTGGTCGGGGTGAGAGGAGAATGAGATGGGGGCACAGTGGTCGGGGTGAGAGGAGGATGAGATGGGAGCACAGTGATCAGGGTGAGAGGAGAATGAGATGGGGGCAGAGTGGTCGGGGTGAGAAGAGAATGAGATGGGAGCACAGTGATCAGGGTGAGAGGAGAATGAGATGGGAGCACAGTGATCAGGGTGAGAGGAGAATGAGATGGGGCACAGTGGTCGGGGTGAGAGGAGAATGAAATGGGGGCACAGTGATCAGGGTGAGAGGAGAATGAGATGGGGGCACAGTGGTCGGGGTGATAGGAGAATGAGATGGGAGCACAGTGATCAGGGTGAGAGGAGAATGAGATGGGAGCACAGTGATCAGGGTGAGAGGAGAATGAGATGGGGGCACAGTGATTGGGGTGAGAAGAGAATGAGATGGGAGCACAATGATCAGGGTGAGAGGAGAATGTGATGGGAGCACAGTGATCAGGGTGAGAGGAGAATGAGATGGGAGCACAGTGATCAGGGTGAGAGGAGAATGAGATGGGGCACAGTGGTCGGGGTGAGAGGAGAATGAGATGGGGGCACAGTGATCGGGGTGAGAAGAGAATGAGATGGGAGCACAGTGGTCGGGGGTGAGAGGAGAATGAGATGGGGGCACAGTGGTCGGGGTGAGAGGAGAATGAGATGGGGGCACAGTGGTCGGGGTGAGAAGAGAATGAGATGGGGGCACAGTGATCAGGGTGAGAGGAGAATGAGATGGGAGCACAGTGGTCGGGGTGAGAGGAGAATGAGATGGGGGCACAGTGGTCGGGGTGAGAGGAGAATGAGATGGGGGCACAGTGGTCGGGATGAGAGGAGAATGAGATGGGAGCACAGTGATCAGGGTGAGAGGAGAATGAGATGGGAGCACAGTGGTCGGGGTGAGAGGAGAATGAGATGGGAGCACAGTGGTCGGGGTGAGAAGAGAATGAGATGGGGGCACAGTGATCGGGGTGAGAGGAGAATGAGATGGGGGCACAGTGGTCGGGGTGAGAGGAGAATGAGATGGGGGCACAGTGGTCGGGGTGAGAGGAGAATGAGATGGGGGCACAGTGGTCGGGGTGAGAGGAGGATGAGATGGGAGCACAGTGATCAGGGTGAGAGGAGAATGAGATGGGAGCACAGTGATCAGGGTGAGAGGAGAATGAGATGGGGCACAGTGGTCGGGGTGAGAGGAGAATGAGATGGGGGCACAGTGATCGGGGTGAGAAGAGAATGAGATGGGAGCACAGTGGTCGGGGGTGAGAGGAGAATGAGATGGGAGCACAGTGGTCGGGGTGAGAGGAGAATGAGATGGGGGCACAGTGGTCGGGGTGAGAAGAGAATGAGATGGGGGCACAGTGATCAGGGTGAGAGGAGAATGAGATGGGGGCAGAGTGGTTGGGGGTGAGAGGAGAATGAGATGGGAGCACAGTGATCAGGGTGAGAGGAGAATGAGATGGGAGCACAGTGGTCGGGGTGAGAAGAGAATGAGATGGGAGCACAGTGATCAGGGTGAGAGGAGAATGAGATGGGGGCACAGTGGTCGGGGTGAGAGGAGAATGAGATGGGAGCACAGTGATCAGGGTGAGAGGAGAATGAGATGGGAGCACAGTGGTCGGGGTGAGAGGAGAATGAGATGGGAGCACAGTGGTCGGGGTGAGAGGAGAATGAGATGGGGGCACAGTGGTCGGGGTGATAGGAGAATGAGATGGGAGCACAGTGGTCGGGGTGAGAGGAGAATGAGATGGGAGCACAGTGGTCGGGGTGAGAGGAGAATGAGATGGGAGCACAGTGATCAGGGTGAGAGTAGGATGAGATGGGGGCACAGTGGTCGGGGTGAGAGGAGAATGAGATGGGGGCACAGTGGTCGGGGTGAGAGGAGAAGGAGATGGGGGCACAGTGGTCAGGGTGAGAGGAGAATGAGATGGGGGCACAGTGGTCGGGGTGAGAGGAGAATGAGATGGGAGCACAGTGATCAGGGTGAGAGGAGAATGAGATGGGGGCACAGTGGTCGGGGTGAGAAGAGAATGAGATGGGAGCACAGTGATCAGGGTGAGAGGAGAATGAGATGGGGGCACAGTGGTCGGGGTGAGAGGAGAATGAGATGGGGGCACAGTGGTCGGGGTGAGAGGAGAATGAGATGGGGGCACAGTGGTCGGGGTGAGAGGAGAATGAGATGGGGGCACAGTGGTCGGGGTGAGAGGAGAATGAGATGGGGGCACAGTGGTCGGGGTGAGAGGAGAATGAGATGGGGGCACAGTGGTCGGGGTGAGAGGAGAATGAGATGGGGGCACAGTGGTCGGGGTGAGAGGAGAATGAGATGGGGGCACAGTGGTCGGGGTGAGAGGAGAATGAGATGGGGGCACAGTGGTCGGGGTGAGAGGAGGATGAGATGGGAGCACAGTGATCAGGGTGAGAGGAGAATGAGATGGGGGCAGAGTGGTCGGGGTGAGAAGAGAATGAGATGGGAGCACAGTGATCAGGGTGAGAAGAGAATGAGATGGGAGCACAGTGATCAGGGTGAGAGGAGAATGAGATGGGAGCACAGTGATCAGGGTGAGAGGAGAATGAGATGGGGCACAGTGGTCGGGGTGAGAGGAGAATGAGATGGGGGCACAGTGATCAGGGTGAGAGGAGAATGAGATGGGGGCACAGTGGTCGGGGTGAGAGGAGAATGAGATGGGAGCACAGTGATCAGGGTGAGAGGAGAATGAGATGGGAGCACAGTGATCAGGGTGAGAGGAGAATGAGATGGGGGCACAGTGATCGGGGTGAGAAGAGAATGAGATGGGAGCACAATGATCAGGGTGAGAGGAGAATGAGATGGGAGCACAGTGATGAGGGTGAGAGGAGAATGAGATGGGAGCACAGTGATCAGGGTGAGAGGAGAATGAGATGGGGCACAGTGGTCGGGGTGAGAGGAGAATGAGATGGGGGCACAGTGATCGGGGTGAGAAGAGAATGAGATGGGAGCACAGTGGTCGGGGGTGAGAGGAGAATGAGATGGGAGCACAGTGGTCGGGGTGAGAGGAGAATGAGATGGGGGCACAGTGGTCGGGGTGAGAAGAGAATGAGATGGGGGCACAGTGATCAGGGTGAGAGGAGAATGAGATGGGGGCAGAGTGGTTGGGGGTGAGAGGAGAATGAGATGGGAGCACAGTGATCAGGGTGAGAGGAGAATGAGATGGGAGCACAGTGGTCGGGGTGAGAAGAGAATGAGATGGGAGCACAGTGATCAGGGTGAGAGGAGAATGGTATGGGGGCACAGTGGTCGGGGTGAGAGGAGAATGAGATGGGAGCACAGTGGTCGGGGTGAGAAGAGAATGAGATGGGGGCACAGTGATCAGGGTGAGAGGAGAATGAGATGGGAGCACAGTGGTCGGGGTGAGAGGAGAATGAGATGGGAGCACAGTGGTCGGGGTGAGAGGAGAATGAGATGGGGGCACAGTGGTCGGGGTGAGAGGAGAATGAGATGGGAGCACAGTGGTCGGGGTGAGAGGAGAATGAGATGAGGGCACAGTGGTCGGGGTGAGAGGAGAATGAGATGGGGGCACAGTGATCAGGGTGAGAGGAGGATGAGATGGGAGCACAGTGGTCGGGGTGAGAGGAGAATGAGATGGGGGCACAGTGATCGGGGTGAGAGGAGAATGAGATGGGGGCACAGTGGTCGGGGTGAGAGGAGAATGAGATGGGGGCACAGTGGTCGGGGTGAGAGGAGAATGAGATGGGGGCACAGTGATCAGGGTGAGAGGAGAATGAGATGGGAGCACAGTGGTCGGGGTGAGAGGAGAATGAGATGGGAGCACAGTGATCAGGGTGAGAGGAGAATGAGATGGGGGCACAGTGGTCGGGGTGAGAGGAGAATGAGATGGGGGCACAGTGGTCGGGATGAGAGGAGAATGAGATGGGAGCACAGTGATCAGGGTGAGAGGAGAATGAGATGGGAGCACAGTGGTCGGGGTGAGAGGAGAATGAGATGGGAGCACAGTGGTCGGGGTGAGAGGAGAATGAGATGAGGGCACAGTGGTCGGGGTGAGAGGAGAATGAGATGGGGGCACAGTGATCAGGGTGAGAGGAGGATGAGATGGGAGCACAGTGGTCGGGGTGAGAGGAGAATGAGATGGGGGCACAGTGGTCGGGGTGAGAGGAGAATGAGATGGGGGCACAGTGGTCGGGGTGAGAGGAGAATGAGATGGGGGCACAGTGGTCGGGGTGAGAGGAGAATGAGATGGGGGCACAGTGGTCGGGGTGAGAGGAGAATGAGATGGGGGCACAGTGGTCGGGGTGAGAGGAGAATGAGATGGGGGCACAGTGGTCGGGGTGAGAGGAGAATGAGATGGGGGCACAGTGGTCGGGGTGAGAGGAGAATGAGATGGGGGCACAGTGGTCGGGGTGAGAGGAGAATGAGATGGGGGCACAGTGGTCCGGGTGAGAGGAGAATGAGATGGGGGCACAGTGGTCGGGGTGAGAGGAGGATGAGATGGGAGCACAGTGATCAGGGTGAGAGGAGAATGAGATGGGGGCAGAGTGGTCGGGGTGAGAAGAGAATGAGATGGGAGCACAGTGATCAGGGTGAGAGGAGAATGAGATGGGAGCACAGTGATCAGGGTGAGAGGAGAATGAGATGGGGCACAGTGGTCGGGGTGAGAGGAGAATGAAATGGGGGCACAGTGATCAGGGTGAGAGGAGAATGAGATGGGGGCACAGTGGTCGGGGTGATAGGAGAATGAGATGGGAGCACAGTGATCAGGGTGAGAGGAGAATGAGATGGGAGCACAGTGATCAGGGTGAGAGGAGAATGAGATGGGGGCACAGTGATTGGGGTGAGAAGAGAATGAGATGGGAGCACAATGATCAGGGTGAGAGGAGAATGTGATGGGAGCACAGTGATCAGGGTGAGAGGAGAATGAGATGGGAGCACAGTGATCAGGGTGAGAGGAGAATGAGATGGGGCACAGTGGTCGGGGTGAGAGGAGAATGAGATGGGGGCACAGTGATCGGGGTGAGAAGAGAATGAGATGGGAGCACAGTGGTCGGGGGTGAGAGGAGAATGAGATGGGGGCACAGTGGTCGGGGTGAGAGGAGAATGAGATGGGGGCACAGTGGTCGGGGTGAGAAGAGAATGAGATGGGGGCACAGTGATCAGGGTGAGAGGAGAATGAGATGGGAGCACAGTGGTCGGGGTGAGAGGAGAATGAGATGGGGGCACAGTGGTCGGGGTGAGAGGAGAATGAGATGGGGGCACAGTGGTCGGGATGAGAGGAGAATGAGATGGGAGCACAGTGATCAGGGTGAGAGGAGAATGAGATGGGAGCACAGTGGTCGGGGTGAGAGGAGAATGAGATGGGAGCACAGTGGTCGGGGTGAGAAGAGAATGAGATGGGGGCACAGTGATCGGGGTGAGAGGAGAATGAGATGGGGGCACAGTGGTCGGGGTGAGAGGAGAATGAGATGGGGGCACAGTGGTCGGGGTGAGAGGAGAATGAGATGGGGGCACAGTGGTCGGGGTGAGAGGAGAATGAGATGGGAGCACAGTGGTCGGGGTGAGAGGAGAATGAGATGGGAGCACAGTGGTCGGGGTGAGAGGAGAATGAGATGAGGGCACAGTGGTCGGGGTGAGAGGAGAATGAGATGGGGGCACAGTGATCAGGGTGAGAGGAGGATGAGATGGGAGCACAGTGGTCGGGGTGAGAGGAGAATGAGATGGGGGCACAGTGGTCGGGGTGAGAGGAGAATGAGATGGGGGCACAGTGGTCGGGGTGAGAGGAGAATGAGATGGGGGCACAGTGGTCGGGGTGAGAGGAGAATGAGATGGGGGCACAGTGGTCGGGGTGAGAGGAGAATGAGATGGGGGCACAGTGGTCGGGGTGAGAGGAGAATGAGATGGGGGCACAGTGGTCGGGGTGAGAGGAGAATGAGATGGGGGCACAGTGGTCGGGGTGAGAGGAGAATGAGATGGGGGCACAGTGGTCGGGGTGAGAGGAGAATGAGATGGGGGCACAGTGGTCCGGGTGAGAGGAGAATGAGATGGGGGCACAGTGGTCGGGGTGAGAGGAGGATGAGATGGGAGCACAGTGATCAGGGTGAGAGGAGAATGAGATGGGGGCAGAGTGGTCGGGGTGAGAAGAGAATGAGATGGGAGCACAGTGATCAGGGTGAGAGGAGAATGAGATGGGAGCACAGTGATCAGGGTGAGAGGAGAATGAGATGGGGCACAGTGGTCGGGGTGAGAGGAGAATGAAATGGGGGCACAGTGATCAGGGTGAGAGGAGAATGAGATGGGGGCACAGTGGTCGGGGTGATAGGAGAATGAGATGGGAGCACAGTGATCAGGGTGAGAGGAGAATGAGATGGGAGCACAGTGATCAGGGTGAGAGGAGAATGAGATGGGGGCACAGTGATTGGGGTGAGAAGAGAATGAGATGGGAGCACAATGATCAGGGTGAGAGGAGAATGTGATGGGAGCACAGTGATCAGGGTGAGAGGAGAATGAGATGGGAGCACAGTGATCAGGGTGAGAGGAGAATGAGATGGGGCACAGTGGTCGGGGTGAGAGGAGAATGAGATGGGGGCACAGTGATCGGGGTGAGAAGAGAATGAGATGGGAGCACAGTGGTCGGGGGTGAGAGGAGAATGAGATGGGGGCACAGTGGTCGGGGTGAGAGGAGAATGAGATGGGGGCACAGTGGTCGGGGTGAGAAGAGAATGAGATGGGGGCACAGTGATCAGGGTGAGAGGAGAATGAGATGGGAGCACAGTGGTCGGGGTGAGAGGAGAATGAGATGGGGGCACAGTGGTCGGGGTGAGAGGAGAATGAGATGGGGGCACAGTGGTCGGGATGAGAGGAGAATGAGATGGGAGCACAGTGATCAGGGTGAGAGGAGAATGAGATGGGAGCACAGTGGTCGGGGTGAGAGGAGAATGAGATGGGAGCACAGTGGTCGGGGTGAGAAGAGAATGAGATGGGGGCACAGTGATCGGGGTGAGAGGAGAATGAGATGGGGGCACAGTGGTCGGGGTGAGAGGAGAATGAGATGGGGGCACAGTGGTCGGGGTGAGAGGAGAATGAGATGGGGGCACAGTGGTCGGGGTGAGAGGAGAATGAGATGGGGGCACAGTGGTCGGGGTGAGAGGAGGATGAGATGGGAGCACAGTGATCAGGGTGAGAGGAGAATGAGATGGGAGCACAGTGATCCGGGTGAGAGGAGAATGAGATGGGGCACAGTGGTCGGGGTGAGAGGAGAATGAGATGGGGGCACAGTGATCGGGGTGAGAAGAGAATGAGATGGGAGCACAGTGGTCGGGGGTGAGAGGAGAATGAGATGGGAGCACAGTGGTCGGGGGTGAGAGGAGAATGAGATGGGAGCACAGTGATCAGGGTGAGAGGAGAATGAGATGGGGGCACAGTGATCGGGGTGAGAAGAGAATGAGATGGGAGCACAATGATCAGGGTGAGAGGAGAATGAGATGGGAGCACAGTGATCAGGGTGAGAGGAGAATGAGATGGGAGCACAGTGATCAGGGTGAGAGGAGAATGAGATGGGGCACAGTGGTCGGGGTGAGAGGAGAATGAGATGGGGGCACAGTGATCGGGGTGAGAAGAGAATGAGATGGGAGCACAGTGGTCGGGGGTGAGAGGAGAATGAGATGGGAGCACAGTGGTCGGGGTGAGAGGAGAATGAGATGGGGGCACAGTGGTCGGGGTGAGAAGAGAATGAGATGGGGGCACAGTGATCAGGGTGAGAGGAGAATGAGATGGGAGCACAGTGGTCGGGGTGAGAGGAGAATGAGATGGGGGCACAGTGGTCGGGATGAGAGGAGAATGAGATGGGAGCACAGTGATCGGGGTGAGAGGAGAATGAGATGGGAGCACAGTGGTCGGGGTGAGAGGAGAATGAGATGGGAGCACAGTGGTCGGGGTGAGAGGAGAATGAGATGGGGGCACAGTGGTCGGGGTGAGAAGAGAATGAGATGGGGGCACAGTGATCAGGGTGAGAGGAGAATGAGATGGGAGCACAGTGGTCGGGGTGAGAGGAGAATGAGATGGGGGCACAGTGGTCGGGGTGAGAGGAGAATGAGATGGGGGCACAGTGGTCGGGTGAGAGGAGATTGAGATGGGGGCACAGTGGTCGGGGTGAGAGGAGAATGAGATGGGGGCACAGTGGTCGGGGTGAGAGGAGAATGAGATGGGGGCACAGTGGTCGGGGTGAGAGGAGAATGAGATGGGGGCACAGTGGTCGGGGTGAGAGGAGAATGAGATGGGGGCACAGTGGTCGGGGTGAGAGGAGAATGAGATGGGGGCACAGTGGTCGGGGTGAGAGGAGAATGAGATGGGGGCACAGTGGTCGGGGTGAGAGGAGAATGAGATGGGGGCACAGTGGTCGGGGTGAGAGGAGAATGAGATGGGGGCACAGTGGTCGGGGTGAGAGGAGGATGAGATGGGAGCACAGTGATCAGGGTGAGAGGAGAATGAGATGGGGGCAGAGTGGTCGGGGTGAGAAGAGAATGAGATGGGAGCACAGTGATCAGGGTGAGAGGAGAATGAGATGGGAGCACAATGATCAGGGTGAGAGGAGAATGAGATGGGAGCACAGTGATCAGGGTGAGAGGAGAATGAGATGGGGGCACAGTGATCAGGGTGAGAGGAGAATGAGATGGGGGCACAGTGATCAGGGTGAGAGGAGAATGAGATGGGGGCACAGTGGTCGGGGTGATAGTAGAATGAGATGGGGGCACAGTGATCGGGGTGAGAAGAGAATGAGATGGGAGCACAGTGGTCGGGGGTGAGAGGAGAATGAGATGGGAGCACTGTGGTCGGGGTGAGAGGAGAATGAGATGGGGGCACAGTGGTCGGGGTGAGAAGAGAATGAGATGGGGGCACAGTGATCAGGGTGAGAAGAGAATGAGATGGGAGCACAGTGGTCGGGGTGAGAGGAGAATGAGATGGGGGCACAGTGGTCGGGGTGAGAGGAGAATGAGATGGGGGCACAGTGGTCGGGTGAGAGGAGAATGAGATGGGGGCACAGTGGTCGGGGTGAGAGGAGAATGAGATGGGGGCACAGTGGTCGGGGTGAGAGGAGAATGAGATGGGGGCACAGTGGTCGGGGTGAGAGGAGAATGAGATGGGGGCACAGTGGTCGGGGTGAGAGGAGAATGAGATGGGGGCACAGTGGTCGGGGTGAGAGGAGAATGAGATGGGGGCACAGTGGTCGGGGTGAGAGGAGAATGAGATGGGGGCACAGTGGTCGGGGTGAGAGGAGAATGAGATGGGGGCACAGTGGTCGGGGTGAGAGGAGAATGAGATGGGGGCACAGTGGTCGGGGTGAGAGGAGGATGAGATGGGAGCACAGTGATCAGGGTGAGAGGAGAATGAGATGGGGGCAGAGTGGTCGGGGTGAGAAGAGAATGAGATGGGAGCACAGTGATCAGGGTGAGAGGAGAATGAGATGGGAGCACAGTGATCAGGGTGAGAGGAGAATGAGATGGGGCACAGTGGTCGGGGTGAGAGGAGAATGAGATGGGGGCACAGTGATCAGGGTGAGAGGAGAATGAGATGGGGGCACAGTGGTCGGGGTGATAGGAGAATGAGATGGGAGCACAGTGATCAGGGTGAGAGGAGAATGAGATGGGAGCACAGTGATCAGGGTGAGAGGAGAATGAGATGGGGGCACAGTGATCGGGGTGAGAAGAGAATGAGATGGGAGCACAATGATCAGGGTGAGAGGAGAATGAGATGGGAGCACAGTGATCAGGGTGAGAGGAGAATGAGATGGGAGCACAGTGATCAGGGTGAGAGGAGAATGAGATGGGGCACAGTGGTCGGGGTGAGAGGAGAATGAGATGGGGGCACAGTGATCGGGGTGAGAGGAGAATGAGATGGGAGCACAGTGGTCGGGGGTGAGAGGAGAATGAGATGGGAGCACAGTGGTCGGGGTGAGAGGAGAATGAGATGGGGGCACAGTGGTCGGGGTGAGAAGAGAATGAGATGGGGGCACAGTGATCAGGGTGAGAGGAGAATGAGATGGGAGCACAGTGGTCGGGGTGAGAGGAGAATGAGATGGGGGCACAGTGGTCGGGGTGAGAGGAGAATGAGATGGGGGCACAGTGGTCGGGATGAGAGGAGAATGAGATGGGAGCACAGTGATCAGGGTGAGAGGAGAATGAGATGGGAGCACAGTGGTCGGGGTGAGAGGAGAATGAGATGGGAGCACAGTGGTCGGGGTGAGAAGAGAATGAGATGGGGGCACAGTGATCGGGGTGAGAGGAGAATGAGATGGGGGCACAGTGGTCGGGGTGAGAGGAGAATGAGATGGGGGCACAGTGGTCGGGGTGAGAGGAGAATGAGATGGGGGCACAGTGGTCGGGGGGAGAGGAGGATGAGATGGGAGCACAGTGATCAGGGTGAGAGGAGAATGAGATGGGGCACAGTGGTCGGGGTGAGAGGAGAATGAGATGGGGGCACAGTGATCGGGGTGAGAAGAGAATGAGATGGGAGCACAGTGGTCGGGGGTGAGAGGAGAATGAGATGGGGGCAGAGTGGTTGGGGGTGAGAGGAGAATGAGATGGGAGCACAGTGATCAGGGTGAGAGGAGAATGAGATGGGAGCACAGTGGTCGGGGTGAGAAGAGAATGAGATGGGAGCACAGTGATCAGGGTGAGAGGAGAATGATATGGGGGCACAGTGGTCGGGGTGAGAGGAGAATGAGATGGGAGCACAGTGGTCGGGGTGAGAGGAGAATGAGATGGGGGCACAGTGGTCGGGGTGAGAGGAGAATGAGATGGGGGCACAGTGGTCGGGGTGAGAGGAGAATGAGATGGGAGCACAGTGGTCGGGGTGAGAAGAGAATGAGATGGGGGCACAGTGATCAGGGTGAGAGGAGAATGAGATGGGAGCACAGTGGTCGGGGTGAGAGGAGAATGAGATGGGAGCACAGTGGTCGGGGTGAGAGGAGAATGAGATGGGGGCACAGTGGTCGGGGTGAGAGGAGAATGAGATGGGAGCACAGTGGTCGGGGTGAGAGGAGAATGAGATGAGGGCACAGTGGTCGGGGTGAGAGGAGAATGAGATGGGGGCACAGTGATCAGGGTGAGAGGAGGATGAGATGGGAGCACAGTGGTCGGGGTGAGAGGAGAATGAGATGGGGGCACAGTGATCGGGGTGAGAGGAGAATGAGATGGGGGCACAGTGGTCGGGGTGAGAGGAGAATGAGATGGGGGCACAGTGGTCGGGGTGAGAGGAGAATGAGATGGGGGCACAGTGATCAGGGTGAGAGGAGAATGAGATGGGAGCACAGTGGTCGGGGTGAGAGGAGAATGAGATGGGAGCACAGTGATCAGGGTGAGAGGAGAATGAGATGGGGGCACAGTGGTCGGGGTGAGAAGAGAATGAGATGGGGGCACAGTGGTCGGGGTGAGAGGAGAATGAGATGGGAGCACAGTGGTCGGGGTGAGAGGAGAATGAGATGGGAGCACAGTGGTCGGGGTGAGAGGAGAATGAGATGGGGGCACAGTGGTCGGGGTGATAGGAGAATGAGATGGGAGCACAGTGGTTGGGGTGAGAGGAGAATGAGATGGGAGCACAGTGGTCGGGGTGAGAGGAGAATGAGATGGGAGCACAGTGATCAGGGTGAGAGGAGGATGAGATGGGGGCACAGTGGTCGGGGTGAGAGGAGAATGAGATGGGGGCACAGTGGTCGGGGTGAGAGGAGAATGAGATGGGGGCACAGTGGTCGGGGTGAGAGGAGAATGAGATGGGGGCACAGTGGTCGGGGTGAGAGGAGAATGAGATGGGAGCACAGTGATCAGGGTGAGAGGAGAATGAGATGGGGGCACAGTGGTCGGGGTGAGAAGAGAATGAGATGGGAGCACAGTGATCAGGGTGAGAGGAGAATGAGATGGGGGCACAGTGGTCGGGGTGAGAGGAGAATGAGATGGGGGCACAGTGGTCGGGGTGAGAGGAGAATGAGATGGGGGCACAGTGGTCGGGGTGAGAGGAGAATGAGATGGGGGCACAGTGGTCGGGGTGAGAGGAGAATGAGATGGGGGCACAGTGGTCGGGGTGAGAGGAGAATGAGATGGGGGCACAGTGATCGGGGTGAGACGAGAATGAGATGGGGGCACAGTGGTCGGGGTGAGAGGAGAATGAGATGGGGGCACAGTGGTCGGGGTGAGAGGAGAATGAGATGGGGGCACAGTGGTCGGGGTGAGAGGAGGATGAGATGGGAGCACAGTGATCAGGGTGAGAGGAGAATGAGATGGGGGCAGAGTGGTCGGGGTGAGAAGAGAATGAGATGGGAGCACAGTGATCAGGGTGAGAGGAGAATGAGATGGGAGCACAGTGATCAGGGTGAGAGGAGAATGAGATGGGGCACAGTGGTCGGGGTGAGAGGAGAATGAGATGGGGGCACAGTGATCAGGGTGAGAGGAGAATGAGATGGGGGCGCAGTGGTCGGGGTGATAGGAGAATGAGATGGGAGCACAGTGATCAGGGTGAGAGGAGAATGAGATGGGAGCACAGTGATCAGGGTGAGAGGAGAATGAGATGGGGGCACAGTGATCGGGGTGAGAAGAGAATGAGATGGGAGCACAGTGATCAGGGTGAGAGGAGAATGAGATGGGAGCACAGTGATCAGGGTGAGAGGAGAATGAGATGGGAGCACAGTGATCAGGGTGAGAGGAGAATGAGATGGGGCACAGTGGTCGGGGTGAGAGGAGAATGAGATGGGGGCACAGTGATCGGGGTGAGAAGAGAATGAGATGGGAGCACAGTGGTCGGGGGTGAGAGGAGAATGAGATGGGAGCACAGTGGTCGGGGTGAGAGGAGAATGAGATGGGGGCACAGTGGTCGGGGTGAGAAGAGAATGAGATGGGGGCACAGTGATCAGGGTGAGAGGAGAATGAGATGGGGGCAGAGTGGTTGGGGGTGAGAGGAGAATGAGATGGGAGCACAGTCATCAGGGTGAGAGGAGAATGAGATGGGAGCACAGTGGTCGGGGTGAGAAGAGAATGAGATGGGAGCACAGTGATCAGGGTGAGAGGAGAATGAGATGGGGGCACAGTGGTCGGGGTGAGAGGAGAATGAGATGGGGGCAGAGTGGTCGGGGTGAGAGGAGAATGAGATGGGAGCACAGTGGTCGGGGTGAGAGGAGAATGAGATGGGGGCACAGTGGTTGGGGTGAGATGAGAATGAGATGGGGGCACAGTGGTCGGGGTGAGAGGAGAATGAGATGGGAGCACAGTGGTCGGGGTGAGAGGAGAATGAGATGGGGGCAGAGTGGTCGGGGTGAGAGGAGAATGAGATGGGGGCACAGTGGTCGGGGTGATAGGAGAATGAGATGTGAGCACAGTGGTCGGGGTGAGAGGAGAATGAGATGGGAGCACAGTGATCGGGGTGAGAGGAGAATGAGATGGGAGCACAGTGGTCGGGGTGAGAGGAGAATGAGATGGAGGCACAGTGATCGGGGTGAGAGGAGAATGAGATGGGAGCACAGTGGTCGGGGTGAGAGGAGAATGAGATGGGGGCACAGTGGTCGGGATGAGAGGAGAATGAGATGGGGGCACAGTGATCAGGGTGAGAGGAGAATGAGATGGGAGCACAGTGGTTGGGGTGAGAGGAGAATGAGATGGGGGCACAGTGATCGGGGTGAGAGGAGAATGAGATGGGAGCACAGTGGTCGGGGTGAGAGGAGAATGAGATGGGGGCACAGTGGTCGGGATGAGAGGAGAATGAGATGGGGGCACAGTGATCAGGGTGAGAGGAGAATGAGATGGGGGCAGAGTGGTCGGGTGAGAGGAGAATGAGATGGGGGCACAGTGGTCGGGGTGATAGGAGAATGAGATGGGAGCACAGTGGTCGGGGTGAGAGGAGAATGAGATGGGAGCACAGTGATCGGGGTGAGAGGAGAATGAGATGGGAGCACAGTGGTCGGGGTGAGAGGAGAATGAGATGGGGGCACAGTGATCGGGGTGAGAGGAGAATGAGATGGGGGCACAGTGGTCGGGGTGAGAGGAGAATGAGATGGGGGCACAGTGGTCGGGGGTGAGAGGAGAATGAGATGAGGGCACAGTGGTCGGGGTGAGAGGAGAATGAGATGGGGGCAGAGTGATCAGGGTGAGAGGAGAATGAGATGGGGGCACAGTGATCAGGGTGAGAGGAGAATGAGATGGGAGCACAGTGGTCGGGGTGAGAGGAGAATGAGATGGGGGCACAGTGGTCGGGGTGATAGGAGAATGAGATGGGGGCACAGTGGTCGGGGTGAGAAGAGAATGAGATGGGAGCACAGTGATCAGGGTGAGAGGAGAATGAGATGGGGGCACAGTGGTCGGGGTGAGAGGAGAATGAGATGGGAGCACAGTGGTCGGGGTGAGAGGAGAATGAGATGGGGGCACAGTGGTCGGGGTGAGAGGAGAATGAGATGGGGGCACAGTGGTCGGGGTGAGAGGAGAATGAGATGGGGGCACAGTGGTCGGGGTGAGAGGAGAATGAGATGGGGGCACAGTGATCAGGGATTGGTCACAGTCCTCTCATTGCGCTGTCTCTTTGTCTCCATGTAGGCCCGCCTCACCTGTCCGTGCTGCAATACCCGGAAGAAGGACGCCGTTCTCACCAAGTGTTTTCACGTCTTCTGCTTCGAGTGTGTGAAAACCCGATATGACTCCAGGCAACGTAAATGCCCCAAGTGCAATGCCGCCTTCGGAGCACACGACTTCCATAGGATCTATATCAACTAGTGGCTGGGACCACAACATGGACAGGACTGGAGACCCTCAGGGTCTGGACCACAGTAGCCGTGTGATGGGGGAGGGGGGTGTCTGTTCAGAGTGGACAATAAAGAGACCAACAGGATCAACATGTCTGATCCACATGACGTGTGTCACGTGTCTGACTGTACATGTTATATGTATGGAGGTATGTACAGGATACACGCATGATGGTGAGATGCTGCGTGTTGTGCCACAATGATGTCACACTCTGAGTTACATTGTGTGTCAGTGATGTTATACTCTGAATTACATTGTGTGTCAGTGATGTCATACTCTGAGTTACATTGTGTGTCAGTGATGTCATACTCTGAATTACATTGTGTGTCAGTGATGTCATACTCGGAGTTACATTGTGTGTCAGTGATGTCATACTCTGAATTACATTGTGGGTCAGTGATGTCATACTCTGAGTTACATTGTGTGTCAGTGAAGTCACATAGCCTGTGCATGATAGATTGTGTCATTGTGATGTCAT
This sequence comes from Pseudophryne corroboree, assembly GCF_028390025.1. Lineage (NCBI taxonomy): Eukaryota > Metazoa > Chordata > Amphibia > Anura > Myobatrachidae > Pseudophryne > Pseudophryne corroboree. The sequence goes on along the minus strand of NC_086450.1, from coordinate 515,331,948 downwards.
TCTCCCTGTGTGAGGATGATTGTCTTGCAGTGATGTCATTCTCTCTGTGTGCAGTAAATGATGTCATGGTGATGTCATACTCAGTATAGGATAGATTGTACCACAATGATGTCATATTCTCTGTGTGAGGATGTTTGTGTCGCAGTGCAGATAAAATGTGTAAACCGCTCTCGTAAAATTTTCTAAAAAGTTTTTTAAAAAATATACAGTACTGTGCAAAAGTTTTATGCAGGTCTGGAAGAAATGCTGCAAAGTAAGAATGCTTTCATATATAGAAGTGATAGTTTATTTTTTATCAATTAATAAAATGCAAAGTGAATGAAGAGAAGAGAGATGTACATGAAGGGGACAGAAGGATAGGAGCCGCCTACATCCACAGAAGATCTGTGGTCAGTTCTCCGAGGTGTTTGGAACAACCTCCCTGCCGAGTTCCTTCAAATACTGTGTGCAAGTGTACCTAGAAGAATTGATGCTGTTTTAAAAGCAAAGGGGGTGTGGCCGGAGAGCCCCAGCCACGAGGCAAATGGCCGCCCTGGCACTGAAGGGGTTAATCCCTAGTGCCCGGCGCCATTTGTAAGGACAAAGGGGCGCTTGGCGCCAAATTTGAAATGTATTGGGCGCTAGGCGCCGGGTTGTATTAAATGTTTTAAATGTATTTTTTAAACTGTGCCGTGGTCCCGGACCCCTCCGGAGACCACGGCAGGGAGGACAGCTCCCCGGCGCGCTCAGCAGAGTGTGCGCGCCGAGGGAGAGGAGGCAGCCGCTGACCGCCGGAGTCCGGGAGCTCCGCTCCCGGCAGCGGTCAGTGTAGCCCCGGGCGCACTGGAGTGTGCGCGCCGGGGAGAAGGGTGAGCGCTGCGGCTGGGAGCTCGGCTCCCGCTGCAGTGCTCTATGTGAGAGCCGCCGCTGGGGGCCGGGAGCTCTGCTCCCAGCGCCTCAGCACAGCACGAGTGGCCAGCCGCAGCAGCCGGGACGGACGTCCCGGGCTGCTAGCCGGCGAGGGGGGTGCGCTGCAGCCCGGCTCCCCGCCGGACGCTGCAGCGAGGCCACAAGACAGGCGCCGCTCAGGGGGGACCGGGCTAGCCGGCTCCCTAGCGGCGTGGGCACATTAGGCGGGCGAGCAGGCTGATGAGCACTGGGGTCCGGGAGCTACGCTCCCGGCGCCCCAGCGCCACAACAAAGCCAGAGTCACGGCGGCCGGGACAAGTGTCCCGGGCCGCCGGGCTTAGGTACAGGGGGGTGCGCCGCTGCGTGCGGCGAGGCCACTGATTAGTGCCACCCTGGGGGGACAGGGAGAGCCAGCTCCCTGGAACCCCAGAGGCAGAAAAGCAGGCTGGAGGATGGGGGAAGCCAGCCCCATACCTCCAGCACTGAGAGGGAGAGCCCTAGCAGCCAGGCTGCAGGGCTAGGGAAGCACAGCAGTTAAATAAAACATTGTGTAAAATAAGGACATACAGTGTGTTGTAAGGCACTGCAGTGCCTGAGTATGTAGAGTCTGTGCAGGGCACAGGCTCAGTGTATATTTAAAAGGGGAAATGTACAGTGTGATTTTAAAATGTAATGTATTTAAAGATAAAATGCACTTACTTGATTGTGTGTCCCAGGAGGGGGGAATCCATAGCTGTGCAGGCTGATGGATTCTCCCAGATCTTTTCCCTAAAAACGGAATGCTTTCCCATCAGCCTCACAGTTCCAATGGGGACAGGGAGAAAGAGAAGCAGCTTAGCTATAAAACAAGCTGAGTGGTTTCTTGGAGCTCCATGGAGATCAGCCGTAGTGGACCAGAGACCTGGACCGGGGAGCCAGGCTGCCCAGCTCTGGAGCCCAAATCCAGGCTGCAGGCAGTGAGAAGGGGTCCCGGGCAGGTTTCTGGAAGTCAGTTTAGGAGGGAAAACCTCCCCCCAGCCAGACTGAACGGCACCGTGGGAGTAGCCTGCTCTCCCAGATGGGAGAGACAAAGGAGACCGACCACTCCCCACTGTCCATTGGGGACAATGTTAGGTGTGCATGAGACCAGAGCATGCACAGCTCATGGGTAAACATTGATTGGTTGTACACCACAGGGCGGGCTTACCCCCTGTGGTAAGGGGTCTTGGAGAGGGATAAAAGGAGGGCAGTTGGCCCATAGGATTGTGTATTGTAACATCTTCTTCTGCTGAAAAGATCTTAATTGTATGCTGTTGCCCCTAGCAATAGGGAGGAGCCTTTTTAAAGGTTTTTGAGCAATAAACACCTTTGCCTCAAGAAGACTGCTTCATCTTGTGACCAACAGGGTTAGGCCAAACCTAGCCCCGTCCTCCGGCTGTCCAGGGAAGCACCTGACGTCTCCAAGCTCCGCCTTCCGCCAGCTACCGGTAGAGGCCTAGCAAGTGGCTAGTGGGGATTCGTCGACACCGCACAGGTGTGGTAAAGCAGTGCGTCGGCACATACAGAGCAGAACCGTGGTTCCAAACGCCACGGCAGGTTAGGAGTTTGGTGGCAGCGAGAACCCGCCCACAGCGCAGTGGGTGGAGTCAGTAACAGGCGGTTACTGACGGTAAGCGGGAATCCCCTATGTGGTCAGGCCTCGTGCGGCTTGACCTTCCAATCTGTGCGCAGGCCACGGGACGCGGCAAGCGGTGAGTGCTTCCGTACGGTACCGTCCTGTCACAGAAATTGGTGGCATAGTGGTGGGATAATCCCAGGCGGCTTTTCATCACCCGATTGGAGAAGCCGAGTTACTCAGGAGAGGAGTAACTGCAGCGCAGGAGAACGCACAAGATGGCGGAATTCAGCGGAATGTCCAAGGAGGATCTGGAGATCGTATGCCAGGGGAAGGGTGTGGAAATCCCTTTCAACGCGTCCAGGAGCGTCATGCAGGCGGCGCTCAGGAGCTGGGAGGAGTCTCAGGTGGAGGTGGAAAACACTGACGGCGTCAGCATCGCAGAGGACGACCCAACAGTGGACCTTCGCACAGGACCGGTGAGATCCACAAGCCCCGCCCTCTCTCACAACAGCCATATTTCCCAGCAATCCCTAGCAGGGCCAGGATCCCAACGTCCCAGGGGGGGCGACCCGGATACCCTAGCAGATCGGCTAGCGGAATTGGGGGAAAGGGCAACGGAGCAAGAACGCATGCTTGTCATTCGGATGTGGCATGCGGAGCGGGCATCACAGGCCGTGGTACCCCGGGAGCCGTTGTCAGCTGTTGTACACAGATCAGGACGAGTTCAGTTTGCCAAGTTTGCAGACAGTGATGGGGACATTGATGGACATTTGCAAGTCTTTGAGAGGACTTGTAAACTACATGATCTACCCAAGTCAGAGTGGGTGAGACACCTTGTGCCCACTCTGCATGGAGAGGCCTTGGAGGCCTATCGAGGAGTGGCGACGGAGGACTGTGGGAACTACGACGAAGTCAAGAAGGCCCTCCTCCAGCGATTCTTCATCACTCCTGAGTCTTACAGGAAGAAATTCAGAGACTTGCCCAAGAATCCTAGCAGCACCCATGAGCAGTTCGCCACCCAGCTGAGGCAGTACGTGGTGAAGTGGGTGAAGGATTCGGAAGCCACTACGTGGGACGCACTGATCGACCTGATCTGCAGGGAGCAGTTCTACCGCAGGTGCGCCCCAGAAGTGAAGGAGTGGGTGCTAGATCGGGAGCCACCCAGCTTAAAGATGGCTGCCCAGTTAGCAGACAAATATGTGGCAATTCGGCCGCAGGGGCAGAAGCGCCCAACCAGCAGCCAACCCCAAAAGACTGTACCACCAGGGGGACACCCCTCTTCAGCTCATCGCCCCCCAAAGCAAGCATCTTCCAACCCGGGTGCTTTTGGCCAGCAACCGCCCCGCAGTGCCCCTGCCAGTAATCAGAGGCCATCGGAGCCACGCCTGGACAAAAAGTGCTATGGCTGTGGGAAGATCGGACATCTGAGGATGAACTGTCCTGCATCCCAAGCACCCCAGACTCGTGCCCCAAATCCGAGTGCTGGAGCCCGGATTGCTTGCTTAACCCGGGAAGATGAGCTTCCAGAGACTGTACCCCCTCCAGTCAGTCCGATGGAGTGTGGCAAGAAACAAGTGGACTCCACGGAAAGAGTCACCTGTATGGCTAAGAAGCCCCCACCAAATATGTGGCGGCACCTGCAGCCGGTCCAAGTGGGATCCCTGCAGGGCGAAGGCTTAAGAGACTCTGGGGCCTCCATAACCGTTGTAAGCCCCCACCTGGTCGACCCTGCTGCCGTACTGCAGGGTTGCACTGCAAAAGTTACAGTGGCCGATGGGCTAGAGCGAGAAGTGCCCATGGCCAGAGTCTACCTCGACTGGGGAGCTGGACAAGAGTTAAGAGATGTTGCCGTCATGGATGGCCTCCCAACTGATGTCGTCTTGGGGAATGATCTCGGTGGAGGGATCGTTACTGCCTTCGCGACCGCCATCACCCGGAGTCAAGCGGCCAGACTACAGTCTTCATCGTCTCTGCCAGCACCGCCCAGCCCAGAGGAAAAGACCCCAGCGGCTGAACAACCGCCAACCACAGCGTCAGCCATCCCAAAGGAAAAGACCACAGCGGCCAGATCAGCACATCTGCCCCTTGCCTCTGGTGGGCCTACGTCCCCTAGCAACGCAGAGGATGTCGGTTCCAGTTTGTTGAATCCTGTGCGGGTGCCCAGCGACGCTCCTGTCCCTAGTGGTCTGCCAACTCCGGCGGTGAGTATGAGTGACTACCCCGACCCTACCATGACTGACCCCAACTTGACTGACCCCAATCTTCCCCCTGTAGAGTGTCCAAACTTAGGAGAAAGTGAGGGCCGCAGGCAGGAGTTTAGGGAAGCTCAGCTCTCTGACCCATCCCTGGAAGGTATGAGGCGCCAAGCTGGCCGCGGCCTTGCTGGGATGGGGGCAGGGAGTGTGACCTGGTGGAAACGGTTACTGTACCGGGTAGCCAAGGTAGAGGGGGATAGGCCAGTGCGGGAGAAAGTTCAACTGGTGGTTCCCAGGAGCTTTCGGGAGCAACTGATGTCAGTTGCCCATGAAATTCCTTTGGCGGGACACCAGGGGAGAGACCGAACACTGAGGCGCCTGACGCAGAACTTTTTTTGGCCCGGAGTGTCGGATGACGTCCGGACCTACTGTAAGTCCTGTGATGTGTGCCAACGGCTGGGACGCCCCAGTGCTCGGGCTCCCCTGAGGTCTTTGCCAATAGTCGGGGAACCTTTCCAACGAGTGGCTGTGGACATAGTCGGTCCCCTACCTGTGCCCAGTAGATCGGGGAAGAGATACATCCTCACCGTGGTGGATTATGCTACCCGGTATCCAGAGGCTGTGGCTCTGTCCGCCATCACTGCGGAAAAGGTAGCGGACGCTCTGCTAGGCATATTTAGTAGAGTAGGGTTCCCCAGTGAGATCCTAACCGATCAAGGGACGCAGTTCATGAGTGATCTGGTCCAGTGTCTCTGGGCGAAGTGCGGGGTGCGCCAACTCCGCACTGCCCCCTATCATCCCCAGACTAACGGACTTTGCGAGAGATTCAATGGCACTCTGAAGCAGATGCTACGGGCATTTGTGACTTCGGAGGGAGGAGACTGGGAGCGATACCTGCCGCACCTCCTGTTTGCATATCGGGAAGTGCCCCAGGAGTCAACCGGATTCTCGCCCTTCGAGTTACTATATGGCCGCCGAGTACGTGGACCTCTTGACCTGTTCCGGGAGTCTTGGGAGGGGAAGCTGATCCACCAGGATGAGTCCGTGGTGGAGTATGTGTTGAAGCTCAGAGATCGGTTAGAGAATCTCATGGGACTAGCGCAAGCGAATCTTGCGGAAGCACAGACCAAGCAGAAGACTTGGTATGACCAGGGCGCGCGTGCTCGGGTCTTTGGAGTAGGGCAGAAGGTGCTGGTTCTGGTGCCCACACGTCAGAACAAGCTCCAGGCTGCCTGGGCGGGACCGTACACGGTTGCAAAACGCCTAAGCGACATCACCTACGTGGTGTCATTTGACAGCGATGGTAGGAGGCAGCGTACCTACCATATAAACATGTTGAAGGCATACCACGAGCGTGTGGAGTCGGTAGCCGCTGTGTGCTGCCTGCCGATGGAGGAACCAGGAAAAGATCCCATTCCTGACCTCCTCGCGGATGCCAAGGGTGAGGGTGGTGTAGAGGAAGTTAGCTGGAGCAGTGAGCTTGGTAACCACAAGAGGGAGCAGCTGGAGTCAGTGCTGCAGTCCTTTGAGGCCCAGTTCAGCAGGAAGCCCGGCCTGACTTCCCTACGTGCCCATCATGTAGACACTGGTGAGCATAGGCCGATTCGGCAACCCGCGTATCGGGTCTCACCAGAGGCGCAGGCGAGTATCTACCAAGAGGTGCAGGAGTTGTTAGCGCTAGGCGTAATCACGCGCTCCAACAGTCCCTGGGCCGCCTCCGTTGTACTGGTTCCCAAGAAGGACCGGACAACCAGGTTCTGCGTAGACTACCGCCGGTTGAACGAAGTAACCAAATCCGACGCCTATCCCCTACCCCGCATTGACGCACTGTTAGACGAGCTGGCTCGGGCGAAGTACATCTCTACGTTCGATCTGAGCAAGGGGTATTGGCAGATACCAATGACTCCCGAGGCTCAGGAACGGTCCGCCTTCATCACCTCCTTTGGCTTGTTTGAGTTCAAAACGATGCCATTCGGGATGAAGAATGCGCCAGCCACCTTCCAGAGTGTGGTCGATGACCTGCTGAAGGGGTTCCGAGAGTTCGCCCAGGCCTACTTGGATGACATTGCTGTCTTCAGCCGAACCTGGGAAGAGCACCTGGGCCATGTGGGGTTGGTGTTAGAGAGGATTCGGTGGGCAGGTCTGACCATCAGGGCAGACAAGTGCCAAATGGGGATGACAGAGGTACAGTACCTGGGGCACCGTGTGGGGGGAGGTAAGGTGAAGCCTGAACCAGCGAAGGTGGAGGCGATCCGCGACTGGCCCCGGCCCACAACCCAGAGACAGGTCCTGGCTTTCTTAGGGATCGCAGGATACTACAGACGTTTTGTCCCTGACTTTAGTTCTGTGGCCAAACCCCTGACTGATCTGACTAAGAAGAAACTCCCCAAGATAGTTGACTGGACGACCGCATGTGAGTTGGCATTCCAGTCGTTGAAAACTGCTCTAGTACAAGCCCCAGTACTGATGGCACCGGACTATAGTAAAAACTTTGTTGTACAAACTGATGCGTCACAGTACGGACTCGGGGCAGTACTGAGCCAGGAGGGGCCGGATGGACAGGAGCACCCTGTGGCCTATTTGAGCAGAAAGCTGCTACCGCGGGAGGTGGGGTATGCCACAATTGAAAAGGAATGTTTGGCTATTGTTTGGGCTGTGAAGAAGCTTCAGCCCTATTTGTATGGCCGCCATTTTACGGTGGTAACGGACCACAATCCATTACGGTGGCTCCAACACACCACGGGGGAAAACGGCAGACTGTTGCGGTGGAGCCTTGCTCTTCAGGTTTATGACTTCCATATTATCCACAAGCAAGGCAAGGCTCATAGCAATGCAGATGGACTGTCACGTCAGGAGGAGCCTGAACCCCCAAAGAACTCCCGGTAACCTCGTTAAGGACTGCGGGACCAGGACCCAAATCGTTGGGACATGGGTCCCTGGTTGACCCGCTTGAATGGGGGGGGAGGAGTGTGGCCGGAGAGCCCCAGCCACGAGGCAAATGGCCGCCCTGGCACTGAAGGGGTTAATCCCTAGTGCCCGGCGCCATTTGTAAGGACAAAGGGGCGCTTGGCGCCAAATTTGAAATGTATTGGGCGCTAGGCGCCGGGTTGTATTAAATGTTTTAAATGTATTTTTTAAACTGTGCCGTGGTCCCGGACCCCTCCGGAGACCACGGCAGGGAGGACAGCTCCCCGGCGCGCTCAGCAGAGTGTGCGCGCCGAGGGAGAGGAGGCAGCCGCTGACCGCCGGAGTCCGGGAGCTCCGCTCCCGGCAGCGGTCAGTGTAGCCCCGGGCGCACTGGAGTGTGCGCGCCGGGGAGAAGGGTGAGCGCTGCGGCTGGGAGCTCGGCTCCCGCTGCAGTGCTCTATGTGAGAGCCGCCGCTGGGGGCCGCGAGCTCTGCTCCCAGCGCCTCAGCACAGCACGAGTGGCCAGCCGCAGCAGCCGGGACGGACGTCCCGGGCTGCTAGCCGGCGAGGGGGGTGCGCTGCAGCCCGGCTCCCCGCCGGACGCTGCAGCGAGGCCACAAGACAGGCGCCGCTCAGGGGGGACCGGGCTAGCCGGCTCCCTAGCGGCGTGGGCACATTAGGCGGGCGAGCAGGCTGATGAGCACTGGGGTCCGGGAGCTACGCTCCCGGCGCCCCAGCGCCACAACAAAGCCAGAGTCACGGCGGCCGGGACAAGTGTCCCGGGCCGCCGGGCTTAGGTACAGGGGGGTGCGCCGCTGCGTGCGGCGAGGCCACTGATTAGTGCCACCCTGGGGGGACAGGGAGAGCCAGCTCCCTGGAACCCCAGAGGCAGAAAAGCAGGCTGGAGGATGGGGGAAGCCAGCCCCATACCTCCAGCACTGAGAGGGAGAGCCCTAGCAGCCAGGCTGCAGGGCTAGGGAAGCACAGCCGTTAAATAAAACATTGTGTAAAATAAGGACATACAGTGTGTTGTAAGGCACTGCAGTGCCTGAGTATGTAGAGTCTGTGCAGGGCACAGGCTCAGTGTATATTTAAAAGGGGAAATGTACAGTGTGATTTTAAAATGTAATGTATTTAAAGATAAAATGCACTTACTTGATTGTGTGTCCCAGGAGGGGGGAATCCATAGCTGTGCAGGCTGATGGATTCTCCCAGACCTTTTCCCTAAAAACGGAATGCTTTCCCATCCAGCCTCACAGTTCCAATGGGGACAGGGAGAAAGAGAAGCAGCTTAGCTATAAAACAAGCTGAGTGGTTTCTTGGAGCTCCATGGAGATCAGCCGTAGTGGACCAGAGACCTGGACCGGGGAGCCAGGCTGCCCAGCTCTGGAGCCCAAATCCAGGCTGCAGGCAGTGAGAAGGGGTCCCGGGCAGGTTTCTGGAAGTCAGTTTAGGAGGGAAAACCTCCCCCCAGCCAGACTGAACGGCACCGTGGGAGTAGCCTGCTCTCCCAGATGGGAGAGACAAAGGAGACCGACCACTCCCCACTGTCCATTGGGGACAATGTTAGGTGTGCATGAGACCAGAGCATGCACAGCTCATGGGTAAACATTGATTGGTTGTACACCACAGGGCGGGCTTACCCCCTGTGGTAAGGGGTCTTGGAGAGGGATAAAAGGAGGGCAGTTGGCCCATAGGATTGTGTATTGTAACATCTTCTTCTGCTGAAAAGATCTTAATTGTATGCTGTTGCCCCTAGCAATAGGGAGGAGCCTTTTTAAAGGTTTTTGAGCAATAAACGCCTTTGCCTCAAGAAGACTGCTTCATCTTGTGACCAACAGGGTTAGGCCAAACCTAGCCCCGTCCTCCGGCTGTCCAGGGAAGCACCTGACGTCTCCAAGCTCCGCCTTCCGCCAGCTACCGGTAGAGGCCTAGCAAGTGGCTAGTGGGGATTCGTCGACACCGCACAGGTGTGGTAAAGCAGTGCATCGGCACATACAGAGCAGAACCGTGGTTCCAAACGCCACGGCAGGTTAGGAGTTTGGTGGTGGCAGCGAGAACCCGCCCACAGCGCAGTGGGTGGAGTCAGTAACAGGCGGTTACTGACGGTAAGCGGGAATCCCCTATGTGGTCAGGCCTCGTGCGGCTTGACCTTCCAATCTGTGCGCAGGCCACGGGACGCGGCAAGCGGTGAGTGCTTCCGTACGGTACCGTCCTGTCACAGGGGGTCACACCAAATACTGATTTGATTTAGATTTTTCTATCAGCCTGGGTGGACACTGGGACTATATGGTGCAGGAGTGCTGTGGGCACCAAGAAGTTCATTTTCTTAAGAGTGCAGCAGAGGCTCCTCCTCCCCTACACCCCAACTGCTCATGGGAAGTCAGTTTTTTCCTTGGTGGGTCAGCACTCTGCCTGTGGCCCCTCCCCCGGCTCAGGGCACCATTCCATGTGGTCTTCCCGCCGCTGAGCTGCTCCTCCTCCCCCTCAGCGACCCAGGGCAGCCATTTTCAGCACATGCAGCTACAGGTCTTGGGAAGCACTGGGTCCAGTCTCCTGTATACAGCTCCATGGAGCCAGGGTATACAGCGCTAATATCACCGGCCGCTGCGGTCTGTGTAGTTGATTTAGTGCCCATTGCAGTGTATTTTTATTGTATTCTGCATTGTCTGGGACTTGTGCTAACGCTGCTGTCTGTTCTTTCATATTCCTGTCAGCATATACTGTACCTGTCCCTTCTTTTTCTTCCCTTTCACCAGATGTTTAAGGGGTTCTACATTCTTCACAGCTCTCAGAGCTGGTGAAGTTAGTCACAGTACTGGCATTGTTGCACACTACCTGTTGCCATATTGTGTGCGATAATCGCTTTGCAGCTAGGTCTGGCAGAGGCAAGGGTTGCAAAGACATATACATACAAAAAAGGGATTGGAGGGGCACAACCCTGGGCGCTGATGGACAAATGACATATGTGGTATAACATACAATTCGTTCTTTTTGGTGGAGTCCGGTTTTGTTCTTTTTCTGCTTCTTCAGATGTCGCCGGGTGCTTGGCTTCAAGTTGGTGATATGACCAACATGAAAAATAAAAAATGCAAACACAAGTGACCATAAATTCTTTGTGATTCAGATATCCTAAAAGTTATACTTAATGTTATAATGGCGTTCCCCAGACTCACACTCCAGAAAGGAGCGATGTGTAAAACAAAGTTTCTTTAAATTAGTGATAGCAAATATTATCTCCGATCATATACTTCTGTATTAAAATATCCCCGTGGTATTAAATGGGCGTACCCCACTCACTGTGATTGTGGAGCATATAAAGGTATCTTTAACATCTGAGGTGAAATGGAAAGGCATATCCCACTCACAATACTACGGATGATGCGAAGCACATAAAGGTATCTTTAAAGGGGCGACTCTTCTGGATTGGGTACTTCTAACCACAGATGTCAGTCTCTGCAGATGGGGCACAGTTACCCGACAGTACTCCTTTCTGGGCTGTTGGACTTCTGCAGAAAGCTGCCTACTAGTCAGTGTTTTGGAGCTCCGAGTGGTCTACATAGCCCTCACTCTAGCGCAGGATCTGCTCCGGGGCAGACCGGTCCAGATTCAGTCCGACAACCCCACTTCGGTTGCCTACCTCAACCATTCGGGCGACATTCGCTGTCGGTTGGCAATGCGGGAAGTGGTTCACATTCTCCAATGGGCCGAATGCTATCTTCTGGCCATCTCGGCGGTCTTCATCCCAGGGATACTCAACTGGGAGGAGGACTTCCTCAGCCGGCAAGACGTACACGCCGGCAAGTGGTCTCTACACCCTGTGCACTAGGTCTTCCAGCTCCTGGTGCACAAGTGGGGCCAACCGGACATGAACTTCATAGCCTCCCAACACAGCTACAAGGTTCCCGTGTATGGGTCCAGGTCAAGGCGGTCCAAAGCAGCCTTTGTAGATGCCCTGGCCGTGAGGTAGAACCTTTGTCTGCCGCATGTCATTCCCCCAGTCTCCCTTCTTCCGCGGGTTCCTAAGAAATGGAACTCTCATTATCCTCTTGCGGCTGGGGATTGTTTGAAAAGGGAGATTCCTCCCAAAGTAGATGTACATGTGATTCGGCTAGTGCATAAATCTACATTACTTCTGTCCACATCTTTCTCAGGTTCTAGACCTTTGATACATTCTCTTCCCTGGATGCTTCATTTGGACACCAAATTCTCCTATCAGTTCAGGAGCAAACCCACCTTTGAACAACTGCTTTGGGACATCCCCATTGTATCCCTGTGGAGACCTATGGAACCCGAAGAAGAAAAGGAGAGTTATAGTAGACTTACCTTTATTAACTGTCTTTCCTCAAGGTCAATAGGGTCCACAGGGCGCCCACTGTGACGCACCTGGCTTCTATGGGTTTCTTCTCTTGGTCACCAGTTCCCTTCTCTTGTCCATGAGTGTGTTCTTGTGTGTGCCACATCTTCATTCTGTCCTATCCTGCTCCTGCTTTGGGCTTTTTGACGAAACTGAGGAGCTTGAGCATGGAGGCAGGGTATAGGGGGGGAGGACCGGAGCATCTTGGGATACCTAAATGGTTAACTGTTTGGTGCCTAGTCCTATACCACCACCTACACCTCATTGTCTCCCCTGTGGACCCTATGGACCTCGAAGAAAGAGATTTGACAAAGGTAAGGCTACCATAATAACTCTCATTTTTCTGGACCATAGCTGATGAACAAAGGAGTGGGCACAGTAAGAAACATAACTAACTGCGGAGCACAGTGTGACGGGGGCAATGTAATAGCACAAGTACTTACACCAGCAAATACTCGTATTAAAATAATCAGGGAATAACCTATAAGAGCTGCAGCAACTCTGAGCTAAGGAAATACATTGCATACGGAAAGTATTCACAGTGCTTCACTTTTTCCACATTTTGTTATGTTACAGCCTTATTCCAAAATGGAATAAATTCATTTTTACCCTCAAAATTCTACACACAATACCCCATAATGACAACGTGAAAAAGTTTTCTTGAGATTTTTGCACATTTATTAAAAATAGAAAACTAAGAAATCACATGTACATAAGTATTCACAGCCTTTGCCATGAAGCTCAAAATTGAGCTCAGGTGCATCCTGTTTCCACTTATCATCCATGAGATGTTCCCACAGCTTAATTGGAGTCCACCTGTGGTAAATTCAGTTGATTGGGCATGATTTGGAAAGGCACACACCTGTCTATATAAGATCCCATACTTGACAGTGCATGTCTGAGCACAAACCAAGCATGAAGTCAAAGGAATGATCTGTAGACCTCTAAGACAGGATTGTCTCGAGGCACAAATCTGGGGAAGGGTACAGAAAAGATATCTGCTGCTTTGAAGGTGCCAATGAGCACAGTGGCCTCCATCATCCGTAAAAGGAAGAAGTCCGGAGCCACCAGGACTCTTCCTAGAGCTGGCCGGCCGTCTAAACTGAGCGATCAGGGGAGAAGAGTCCTAGTCAGGAAGGTGACCAAGAACCCGATGTCAGAGCTACAGCATTCCTCTGTGGAGAGAGGAGAACCTTCCAGAAGGACAACCATCTCTGCAGCAATCCACCAATCAGGCCTGTATGGTAGAGTGGCCAGACGGAAGCCACTCCTTAGTAAAAAGCACATTGCAGCCCGCCTGGAGTTTGCCAAAATACACCTGAAGGACTCTCAGGCCATGAGAAACAGAATTCTCTGGTCTGATGAGACAAAGATTGAACTCTTTGGCGTGAATGTCAGGCGTCATGTTTGGAGGAAACCAGACACCGCTCATCACCAGGCCAATACCATCCCTACAGTGAAGCATGGTGGTGGCAGCATCATGCTGTGTGGGGATGTTTCTTTTTCATCCACTAGGGGTCACTGGAGTACTCTTGGGGATGGACGGTGCGTAGCAAAGGAAGGCACATTTAAATATTTAAATGAGCAACCCTCCACTTCCCTCCTCCATGCTCCCAGGATCCTCAGTGTTTTTATTTGCCTCAAAGGAAGCACATCATGAGTGATTTTACGTTTGATTTTACTTTTTATTGACTGCAGGGGGAGATCGTGCGGTTAGCTTCCACAGCTTCCGCAAGGTTAGTGTGCTCCCCCAGTACTGCACGCTCCCAGACACACAGCAGGTGCTGGGAGCGTGGTCTTCCGCCGCTGGCCGCCCGCTCCATGTTCCCCGCTGGCCGCTGCTACCTAGCCGCCGATGCGCTCCCAGACACACAGCAGGTGCTGGGAGCGTGGTCTTCCGCCGCTGGCCGCCCGCTTCATGCTCCCCGCTGCCCGCTGCTACCTAGCCGCCGATGCGCTCCCAGACACACAGCAGGTGCTGGGAGCGTGGTCTTCCGCCGCTGGCCGCCCGCTTCATGCTCCCCCCTGGCCGCCGCTACAGACCCTGCGGGCCGCCGCTACATAGACGCCCGGCGCTCTGGCCGCACGTTGTTCTCAGCGGGAGCACTCTGATCACAGTGCACTCCCGCTGCCCGCTATTCAGCACAGCCGCGGACAGACAGGCTGCCGCCGCTGGGCTTCTACATGCGTCCCCCGCTGCTCTCCGGCCCTCCGGTATCCTCTCTGCTAGCTATGAAGAGGGAACAGCACTACGGCTGCACAGGGGGAGATCGCGGGACACAAGGGGGTGATGATTATACAGCAGCACGAGGCAGGCATATGTTATAAATAATATGCATCTTAGGTTAGAACTAATATATGCATGGTGATTCACTACGGATATTGTAGTACTACATATGTATATAGGCGGTCATATGTAATGTATGCCTGATCTGTGGTAACTAATATTACTGTAAATTGTTTCATTTTTCTTATACTTCACATATGGTGAAAGCACATGGCACTACGCACATGGCTGGACACCATTTTAACTCCATTTCCTGGTTCTTTGTCCAGGACATTTATCTGCTGTCCTACAACACTTCCCCACTAGAGGAGCAGGGGGGGTGTTAGGAATTCTCTGTCACAAGGAAGTTTGCAGCAATACTTTTCTAGTTTATGTGCACGTTACTTATCTAAGGGTCCAAGTGCACAGTGGGAATACCAGTATCCGGATATATATCCTAATCCTATTTGAGCGGCTACATCTAACTGTTTATAACGTAGTCACATGCTCATCTGGAGGGTTATGTATTCTCTGTGAGAGCGCTGCGGAATAGGTGTGCGCTATATAAATCTATATATTTGCCTTAATCTGTGACTCTGTGCCTGTAACGCTGGGCGGAGTTACAGTGGTGGGTGGAGTTATTCAAATGAGTCACAGATCTGGGCAAATCTACAGGAGACCAGAAGCAGATGGTATGGCCATGTCACAGGCAGAGGTGATACCTCCCAGCTTTCTTCAGACAGGAGGGACACACACACACACAAAACACCACACAGCGAAAAGGGGCGTGGTCAACGAAAGGGGCGTGGCTTCACGGGAGGGCACCCGTTTTCGTCAGTGAGGGGCCATGCCCAGCGCTCTGTGAGCTGCTGGCATGCCCCCAGGGGCAGATTATGAGTCTGGGGGGCCCAGGGCACTTAAGACAAGGGTCCCTATCTCACTGCTGTGCCTGCTGTGGGATTGGGGGCGTGGCCTAATCGCGCCGCGAAGCCACGCCCCCTTATGCAAATTCCAGTAATATTTTTTTTTAATGGGATTTTGCACCTCAGCTAGAGGTAAATCCAGAGGAGGTGGTCACTTCCCCTACACACCTGCACAGGCAGAAGAAAGCAGGGAGACTGCTGCCTCCCTGCAACACCACAGACCTGCCAATACGCAGCAGCCTCCCTGCAACACCACAGACCTGCCAATACGCAGCAGCCTCCCTGCAACACCACAGACCTGCCAATACGCAGCAGCCTCCCTGCAACACCACAGACCTGCCAATACGCAGCAGCCTCCCTGCAACACCACAGACCTGCCGACACGCAGCAGCCTCCCTGCAACACCACAGACCTGCCGACACGCAGCAGCCTCCCTGCAACACCACAGACCTGCCGACACGCAGCAGCCTCCCTGCAACACCACAGACCTGCCGACACGCAGCAGCCTCCCTGCAACACCACAGACCTGCCAATACGCAGCAGCCTCCCTGCAACACCACAGACCTGCCAATACGCAGCAGCCTCCCTGCAACACCACAGACCTGCCAATACGCAGCAGCCTCCCTGCAACACCACAGACCTGCCAATACGCAGCAGCCTCCCTGCAACACCACAGACCTGCCAATACGCAGCAGCCTCCCTGCAACACCACAGACCTGCCAATACGCAGCAGCCTCCCTGCAACACCACAGACCTGCCAATACGCAGCAGCCTCCCTGCAACACCACAGACCTGCCAATACGCAGCAGCCTCCCTGCAACACCACAGACCTGCCAATACGCAGCAGCCTCCCTGCAACACCACAGACCTGCCGACACGCAGCAGCCTCCCTGCAACACCACAGACCTGCTGACACGCAGCAGCCTCCCTGCAACACCACAGACCTGCTGACACGCAGCAGCGTCCCTGCAATACCACAGACCTGCCAACACGCAGCAGCCTCCCTGCAACACCACAGACCTGCCAACACGCATCAGCCTCCCTGCAACACCACAGACCTGCCGACACGCAGCAGCCTCCCTGCAACACCACAGACCTGCCGACACGCAGCAGCCTCCCTGCAACACCACAGACCTGCCAACACGCAGCAGCCTCCCTGCAACACCACAGACCTGCCAACACACAGCAGCGTCCCTGCAACACCACAGACCTGCCGACACGCAGCAGCCTCCCTGCAACACCACAGACCTGCCGACACGCAGCAGCCTCCCTGCAACACCACAGACCTGCCAACACGCAGCAGCCTCCCTGCAACACCACAGACCTGCCGACACGCAGCAGCGTCCCTGCAACACCACAGACCTGCCGACACGCAGCAGCGTCCCTGCAACACCACAGACCTGCCGACACACAGCAGCCTCCCTGCAACACCACAGACCTGCCGACACGCAGCAGCCTCCCTGCAACACCACAGACCTGCCGACACGCAGCAGCCTCCCTGCAACACCACAGACCTGCCGACACGCAGCAGCGTCCCTGCAACACCACAGACCTGCCGGCACGCAGCAGCGTCTGCTGACTGTAGCACAATGCTGTTACTGGCAGGACGGGGAGCTTCAGAGCTGGGACAGAGCTACTCCGTCTGGGG
Organism: Pseudophryne corroboree; assembly: GCF_028390025.1. Taxonomy (NCBI): domain Eukaryota; kingdom Metazoa; phylum Chordata; class Amphibia; order Anura; family Myobatrachidae; genus Pseudophryne; species Pseudophryne corroboree. The sequence continues at coordinate 515,315,167 of NC_086450.1, read as the reverse complement.
GGGCCCCCTAAAACTGTGGGGCCCATGGTACGTACCCCCTGCCCCCCCTTAATCCGGCTCTGCTGCCGGAACCCCCCTTAATCCGTACCCCCTGATGCCCCCTCTCCCTCTCTCTCCACTAAATTCACCGCTGCTCTGCTAAGCAAAACTGCAAGTACAGGAGCTTCCCAACTGCCCCCCCCCCCCCCCAACACCACCACCACCGCGGGACACCGTGGCCCGCGGGTGGGACAGCGGGACAGACCCTAAAAAATGGGACTGTCCCGCAAAAATCGGGACGGTTGGGAGGTGTGGGGGTGTGTTAGGGGGTATGCCGTACAGACAGACGGGCACCGGCTCACTGTGCTTGACCCCCCCACATCAGCATACTCAGCAGGGTCTCTCTGGCGCGGAGGAGCGTCAATTTCTGCCACACTCCACGCTTTTTAGCTGCTGTTTTATGGGGCACCTGCCGCTGTGCAGGTTCCATACTGCCTCTGTTATCTCCAGCCCCGGCAACCCCACCGCTAGCTGCAGTGCTGCCGCCCGCAGTGAGGTGCGCCCAGCTCCTTCACACACTTTAGCTGGCGGGCAGCGCTGCAGAAGTCCGCACTGCTTGCAGGCTCCGACCCCCTCCTCCCTCCAGCCACAGCGTCTCCTGGGGGCTAACCAGTCACTCCCAGTCTCCCCTTACCACAGTGCCCGGCAGCTGCGCGAGGTCTGCGGTGTGTGACTGAGGAGGGGGAAATGGATGCGGACGGGCAGAGGAAGCAGAACTCCAGCCTGAGAGAGTCAGCCATTCCAAGTCTCCACCAGCAGCAGATCCCAACAGGTTGGAGTGTAACAGCAGCAGCCAGCAGCAGTGACTCCGGTAAGACACATCTATCTGTCACCACTGTTCTGTCCCTAATACCAATCTCTCCCATGCCCTGTGTTCTGTCATGTCCCTGTCACCGTTATCCTGACCCTGTCACCCTTATCCTGGCCCTGTCACCCCTATCCAGGCCCTGTCACCCCTGTGCTTGCCCTGTCAACCCTTTACTGGCCCTGTCACCCCTGTCCTGGTCCTGCCGCCCCTACCATGGCCATGTCACCCCTATCCTGTCCCTGTAATTTCTGTCCTGGCCCCGTTGCCCCTGTTCTGGCCCTGTCACCCCTGTCCTGGCCCTGTCACCCCTGTTCTGACCCTGTCACCCATATTCTGACCCTGTCACCCCTGTCCTGGCCCCGTCACCCCTGTCCTGACCCTGTCACCCCTGTCCTGGCCCTGTTACTGCATACCCTCCAACTACCTTTTTGGCAGGTACAGTACCCGTAGCGCCTCCAGACCCCTCCCCAATGCACCACACCTCCGCACCTTCCCCTCTACCACATGCGGCACCCCACCCCTCCCCCACACGCTGTGCCTCCAGACCCCCTACACCACCCGCGGCTTCCACTCCTCCGCCCCTCCACCACCCACAGCACCTCCAGACCCCCTCCACCATCCACCCCCCATATATGTCTCCCCCCACACCTGCCCCCCCTCCACCCGCAGCATCTGCAGACACCCTCCTCCATCCGCGGTGCCCCCCTCACCCACCCCTTCTCCACCTGCCCCTCCACCACCTGCAGTACCTCCAGACCCTCTTCCCCATCCGCCGCACCACCCGTACCTGCCCCTCCCCTACTCACGGCACCTCCGGACCCCCTACCCCACCCCCGCACCCCCGCCCCTTCCCATCCCACAGCACCTCCAGATCCCTTCACCCATCTGCAACATCCCCGTACCTGCCCCTCTCCCACCCTTGGCACCCCTGCCCTTCCCCCACCGGCAGTGCCTCCGGACCCCATCCCCCATCTGCAGCCCCCACTCCTCTGCCCCTCCCCCACCCGCAGCATCTCCCGACCCTTCCCCATCCGGGCCCCCCCGCTTCCACCCCCCCTCTACCTGCAGCATCTACAGACACCCTCCCACATCCACAGTCCCCCCCGCACCTGCTACATTCTGTACATTGTGCCCTGCAGGTGCTGTTTACGCCGTCGCAAGGGGCTCCGCCTCCTTCACCATCGCACGCCCTTTCATTGTGCAATATTTAACCACTAACAAAGGAAGGCAGGTAATACTCCATATAATACAAATATTGAACCCCAGAAAGGCATGCAAGGGTTAAGGGGGCGTAGCCCCTTGCGACGGTGTGAAGAGCGCCCGTAGGGCGCGATGAAGCAACTAGTAACTGATATATAATAAGTAAACAGTACCCATCAGAGGGCGCATGCTAACATCGGCTGTGTGGTAAAATAAGATTCAATGCCAGACGCAAGGTTCTGAGTTTTAATGCCACTAAGGAACCTAGTTCAGAGGCAAGCGTTCCTATAGGATAGAACGCAGCGAGCGCCTGTGCGGGTGTGTGTGCGTTCATAGTTCTAATTCTATTATTAAGACATTCAATATACCAGAGGCTATGACAGCATTTCTTGGTGTCAAAACTGTCCAGGTCCCACCTGCACCTACACTTAATAACTAGTCAGTGTGGACATTCCACCTATGCTAAAGACAATGTTTATGCTGTAGTTGGGGTTTGGGTTACCGACATTATAGTCGCAGACGTAGTTAATAGCCAGTTCTGGCCTCAAAACAGTTTCGACGACTTGTTACTCACATTGGTATATCGCCTGAGAATTTACGCATGTCTGCTATAGCTGTCAGTCATGTTAGTTCTCGTAGTCCATCATCACTCTTTGTGGTTGACAGACGTTTTGCGTGGCCTTACACGAAAATGTGTTATTTACTCCTAAATTAGAACGTTTCAGTTCTCACGCTCAGGTGTGAGAGTCTATTTACAGCCATTGCCACACCAGTTCTTACAAATAAAACTGCACCAGGGTTCAAATCTTTTAAACCTCAGTCTTTTCCAGTTGTTCTACAACACACGACACGTGGTCGGGAACGGATGTCTCATTCGACATTATTACTGAAATCCACAGATCTGCGGTTACAGGTCGGCGGTTACATAATTAGTGTTCAATCACACATAGAGTTCCATTGTCTACCACCTTTGCTGTGGTTTGTCAAGGCTAGATCCAAAACTAGCCGGCCTGTGTCAGAAGACAAAAAGGCAGTTCTGTAGACCGCAATTCAGTGTCTCCTAGATTCAAGCTTAGTACAATTTTGTTTGTAGTACCGCACCCGGCTGACTGTTATATACCAACAGTGGCTCAATCAGTGGAATTCATGCGGTCAGTGATTGCAGGTTTACAACCATTGAAATCATATTCTCCCTAGAAGTCAAGAATGCGTTTTTGCGTGTTCAAAATTTTGCCACTACATCTGGCATACTTAGACGTTGGCAGTCCGTCATTCAAACTCTCTGGGTTCTCATCAGCGTCTCAGGTTGTCACAAGGGTGGTGTCTGGGATTAGTTATTCTCAGATCCCGGCTGGTGATAATGGTTCTGTGCTTAGATAACCTTCTCATCACAGCTCTAGTTCAACAAATACTACTAACGTACAATGAACTAGTTCAACACGGTGGAATTGTCAGATTCAAGAAATCAGGTCTGAATTCGTCTCAATCACTTCAATTCCTAGGAATGATTCTCCTCGGTAAATCAAAGCAATTACCTACCAAAACACTGAGTTTTCGTCATCTAATACAATTCGGGCTCAAGCCACGCACAGTCTCGGTACATTTGTGCATTCGCCTTTTAGGCACAAGAATGACGGCTGTCGAAGCTATTCAGTTCGGAAGATTTCACTCTTGTACTTTTACACTGGAGGTGCTCGCACAGTGGTTGGGCTCGCGTCTGCAGATTCACCACAGGGTGAGGTTGTCGCCACGCGCCAGAAGTATCTCTAATCTGGTGGCTCAAAGTACACAATCTAACCGCAGGAAAACAATTCAGCGCCTGTAATTGGATAGTTCTAATGACGGACTCTAGACTCAGAGGTTGGGGAGCTGTAGTTCAAAATTATCAGCTCCAGAGTCTCTAGGCGGATCACGAAAGATTGCTGTCTATAAATGTCCTGAAACTACGGGCAATTTACAATGCGCTCCGACAAGCAGTGCACATGCTTCGCTCTCAGACTGTCCAGCTGCAGTCAGACAACGTGACGACGGTCGCATACAACAAACAAGGAGGAACGAGAAGCCACATGGCAATGCGGAAAGTAGCTCGAATCCTCATTTGGGGCCGAACATCACCAAGTGATATGGTCGGCAGTGGTCAACTGGGAGGCGGATTATCTCAACCGTCGGAATTTTCATCCAGGTGAATGGCCATTAAATCCAAGGGTGTTTTCACATGTTGTTCCAGAGGTGGGGTTACCCTCAAGTGGACCTGATGGCATCTCGCCACAATCATAAAACGCCCAGTATGTGTCCAGAACGCAAGATCCAACGGCAGTGGCGGCGGAGGCTCACAATCGCGTGGCTGTACAGCCTCGTGTATCTATTTCCACCGTTTCCGCTCTTCCCCTTTGTTGCTAAAACGGATCACAAGAAGTCGGCCACAGTCATACTAGTAGCACCTCATTGGTCTCTGAGAGCTTGGTTCTCGGATCTCCGTGGAGTTCGCGCAGGTCCAGCGTACCTCCTTCTCGATACCGGTAGAGACAATGGTAAGAAAACAGACTTCCCTCCCGTAGCCTCAGCAATCCATGCGTCCAATTCAGGACCAAACAACTTAACCATGCCAGGGCCAGCAGCTACTACGTGCAGGTATGAGAGCGGGGCGGCTAGCTTCCGCTGCTGTCCCGAGGTGTTTGTCCGCTCCCCGAGTTAGCGCGGCGGCGTTTAACGGGGCGGCTATTGAGACCGCACTCTTAAGAAAATTTATACAACCATGTTACGAGCTAGGAAGCCGGTTAGGGCAGCTCATTATTACAGAATATGGCGTGCCTATATAGGTTGGTGGGAAGCTCGGAAGTTTCCGACATCATCTTTCAAGTTATTCCGTCTTTTGTTGTTTCTACAGACGAGGTTAGATGGAGGATTGCGTTTATCTACACTAAAGGTGCAGGTATCTGCTTTGTCAATTTAATTTCACAAACGTTTGGCTCTATTGCCGTCTGTACACCGTTTTCTGCAGGGTGTCCTCAGAGTACAGCCTCCATTCATTCCACCTACAGCGCCATGGGGCTTGAAGCTGGTTTTAGATTTCTTACAGTCTTCATATTTTGAACCCTTGCAACAAGTGAATATTAAGTGTTTCACTTGGAAAACTATTTTTATTCTAGCCCTAGCTTCGGCAAGTCGTGTTTCAACTTTGGGTGCCTTGTCATGTAAGCCACCGTATTTAATGTTTCATGATGACAGAGCGGATCTTCGGACCAATCCCGCCTTCTTGCCAAAAATAGTGTCATCTTTTCACATCAATTAACAATAGTAGTTCAATCAACCAATAATAGGTCCTGTGTTAACAGGAAATTCTGAAACTTTGGTTGTGGTACGCGCATTACGCGTTTATGTATCCAACGTCTACATTTCGTAAGACGAATACATTGATGCGGCCAAGCTGGGTTGGCTAGCTTCTAAACAGATCTTATTCATATAGATTAAACTGACCATACGTCAAGCTTACCTTCATGCTAGGTTACAGCTGTTTCCATTAGTAACAGCTCATTCCACACGTTCTGTGGGAACTTCATGGGCAGCTGGTCGTGGGCTTTCTACGACGCAGTTTTGCCATGCGGCTACATGGCCAGCAGTGCACACGTTGGTGCGCTTTTACAAGTTTGATACGTTGCGGCATCAGCTTCTAGCTTTGGCCGCCTAGTGTTACAGGTGCCAAACAGCTCTCCCGCCCACGGGGGGAAGCTTTGGTACGTCCCAAAAGTACTCCAGTGACCCCTAGTGGATGAAAAAGAAAATAGGATTTTGATACTTACCAGGTAAATCCTTTTCTTTGAATCCATAGGGGGCACTGGACGCCCACCCAGAGCAGTTTTACCTGGTTTTGTGGTAAGTTCAGGGGGATCTTATGGTAACACATTCTCACCGACTGGTTTAAACTTTCAAGTTCTATCGGTTATAGTGTCAACTGTTTAGTTGTCAGTAACGTTATGTGTCAACTTTATTGTTGACGTTATTTTATAATAGTAAAAGTAATAGTAAGTAATTCTCCATTGTTCAATTCTCTGTCGCTCCTATTCGGCTCAGTAAAAAACACTGAGGATCCAGGGAGTATGGAGGAGAGAAGTGGAGGGTTGCTCATTTAAATATTTAAATGTGCCTTCCTTTGCTACGCACCGTCCATATCCCCAAGAGTACTCCAGTGCCCCCTATGGATCCAAAGAAAAGGATTTACCTGGTAAGTACCAAAATCCTATTTTTTCAGCGGCAGGAACTGGGAGACTAGTCAGGAAAGAGGAAAAGATGAATGCAGCAATGTACATAGACATCCTGGATGAAAACCTACTCCAGAGCGACTGGGGTGACGGTTCATCTTTCAGCAGGACAACGACCCTAAGCACACAGCCAAGATATGAAAGGAGTGGCTTCAGGACAACTCTGTGAATGTCCTTGAGTGGCCCAGCCAGAGCCCAGACTTGAATCCGATTGAACATCTCTGGAGAGATCTGAAAATGGCTGTGCACCGACGCTTCCCATCCAACCTGATGGAGCTTGAGAGGTGCTGCAAAGAGTAATGGGTGAAACTGCCTAAATATAGGTGTGCCAAGCTTGTGGCATCATATTCAAAAAGACTTGAGGCAGTAATTGCTGCCAAAGGTGCATCAACAAAGTATTGAGCAAAGGCTGTGAATACTTATGTACATGTGATTTCTTAGTTTTTTTATTTTTAATAAATTAGCAAAAATCTCAAAAAAACTTTTTTCACGTCATCATGGTGTATTGTGTGTAGAATTTTGAGGGGAAAAATTAATGTTCTCTTATGTCCTAGGGGATACTGGGAATCCATTTAGTACCATGGGGTATAGATGGGTCCACTTGGAGCCATGGGCACTATAAAAGTTTGATTACATGTGCTGACTCCTCCCTCTATGCCCCTCCTACCAGACTCAGTTTAGAAAATGTGCCCGGAGGAGCTGGTCACATCTCTGGAAGCTCCTGAAGAGTTTTCTGCATTTATTTTTAGTTTGTTATTTTCAGTTAGGACTGGATGGCACCAGCCTGTCTGCTTCAAGGGACTTAGTGGGGTTGGGCCCCCCCCCCATAAGGGTTAATGGTCCCATTCCCCGCTGACAGGACGCTAGCTCCTGAGGGAACTATTTGCAAACCCCACTACGGCGAGTGTACATTCCCGTGGCATGCCGCCACCCCCTAGCAGCCAGAAGAATGAAGAGTGAGTATTAAGCCGGCGTCCTGGCTAGTGGGTCGCCAGCCATTATGGCGGCATGAGGGTACGGAGACGCACGGGGCGGAATGAGTCTCCAGACTTAGTACACTATTAAGTGTACACAGTAAACAGACTGGCAATACAGGCGTAAAAGGGGCTTACTCCATTTTACACACTTAGACACAGCCAGTATAAAAAAGAGCGGGAAGACTGCGCGCCATTGCAGGGACGGTGCTTCACTATGAGCGGATCCTGCAGCTCACAGGCGCCATTTTCCCTCACTGCAGCTACGCAGATGCTGACCACAGGGAAGCGCAGCTCCTCCGGAGAGAGCCCCAAGATTACCTCAGCAAGAGCAGGGGGGAGCTATATACTAGTGTACTAACTCCCTAATCTGGGTACTTAGTCTGCGACCCGGCTAAGCTTGGCTTTAGCGATAAGAGCGCCGTGTGCTGGTTCCATTCTCTCGTCTCTCAGGAAGGGCTCTTTGTGGGTTAATTGTGCATTTAACCTTTCCCTGTGTGTGTGCTGTCATTGTTACAGTATGTCAGGCAAAGAGTGTGTATCATGCAAGGCACAATGTTCCTCTTCTGCAGGGGGTTCACTAGTGTGTACTCAGTGTAGTAACCCTTCTCAGGCTAGTGGGACGGAGCCAGCATGGCTGGACACCATTCGGGGGATGATTTCCACCATCTCTTCTAAATTATCTCGTAATGAGAGACACAATACTTAAGAAAGTCTATGCGAAAGGACTCAGTACTCAGACCAGCGTCTCAGTCCTCTGACATTTGTCCGAGGTGGGCATTTGGCCCATATCCTGCATTCTGACTCTGATAATGATGAGACAGAAATGGAGGAAGGTGAGGTGGACACAGAGGTAGGAGAGGGTACGCTGTCGCATGGTGTTGAGGCTCTCATAGACTCTATCAGAAAAGTACTAAATATTCCTGATAAGGTGATAGGGGTGTGTGAGGAATCTTACTTTAATGTAAATAAAAGATCCTCAGCCACTTTTCCTGTGTCAAAGAAACTGAATACCCTGTTTGTAGAACCGTGCGTTACTCCAGATAAGAAATTTCAGATTCCTAGGCGGTTATTGTCTTCTCTTTCTGGTCCTCCTTAGGATAGGAAAAATTAGAAAATTTGCCGATGGTGGATGCATCAGTCTCCAGGCTCTCACGTAAAATTATATTACCAGCCTCCTTAAAGGATACAGCTGATCGTAAGATTGAGACTACCCTCAAATCTTTGTATACAGCTGCAGGGGTGGCTCAGAGACACACTATAGCCTGTGGGTGGATTACATTATCCAGTGCAAAATGGTCTGGTAATTTAATTGAGGGTTTAAACACCTTACCCCAAGAGGAAATTATTTTACTCCTGCAACACGTACAAGACTCTGCAAACTTTATGGTGGAACTAGGTTTGCTTAATGCACGCACCACAGATATGGCTGTGTCGGCACACACAGGATTATGGCTACGTCAGTGGATTGCTGACACGGACTGTAAAAAAGGTGTGGAAGGCCTTTCACAGGTGAGGCCTTATTTGGCGACGAACCTGATAAGTGGATTTCAAAGGCTACTGCAGGGAATTCCACCTACTCTATCTACCTTCTGCAGCTCTGCCGGCTAGGAAGGCCTACTCAGGACCCAACTTGCAGTCCTTTCGGACGCCTATGTTTTGGGGCAGGGCCAGGGGGTCCTCTACCGCAGCCAGGGGTGCTAGAGGTAAACCACGCAAACCAACACCTGTTGGTTCTCAGGAACAGAGCTTCGGCTCTGTCGCCTCAAAGCCTTCCACGTGACGGGCCGCGATGCCTGGGAGACAGGCAGGTGGGAGCACGGCTAAAATTCTTCAGTCACGCCTGGACAAGATCTTGCCAGGATCCCTGGGTCATAGACCTTATATCCCAGGGCTACAGGCTGGAGTTCCAGGATCTCCCACCTCACAGATTCTTCAAATCAGGCTTACCAGTTTCACAGGAAACAAAAGTAACCTTACAAGAAGCCATTCAAAAGCTGTTACAGACCCAGGTCATTGTTCCAGTTCCACCTCATCTACAAAACAAAGGATACTTGTGACAGGACGGTCCCGTACGAAAGCACTCGTCGCTTTCGTATCCCGTCGGCTGCACACAGAATGGAAGGTCAAGTCACAAGAGGCCTGACCACATAGGGGATTCCCGCTTACCGTCAGTAACCGCCTGTTACTGACTCCACCCACTGCATTGTGGGCGGGTTTATGCTGCCACCACCAAACTCCTAACCTGCCGTGGCATTTGGAACCACGGTACTGCTCTGTATGTGCCAACGCACTGCCTTGCCACACCTGTGTGACGTTGACGAATCCCCACTAGCCACTGGCTAGGCCTCTACTGGTAGCTGGCGGAAGGTGGAACTTGGAGACGTTAGGTGCTTCCCTGGACAGCCAGAGGACGAGGCTATGGTTGGCATAACCCTGTAGGTCACAAGATGAAGCAGTCTTCTTGAGGCAATGATGTTTATTTGCTCAATAATAACCTTTAAAAAGGCTCCTCCCTATTGCTAGGGGCAACAGCATACAATCAGATGTTTCAGCAGAATAAAGATGGTACAATACAATTTCCATGGGCCAACTGCCCTCCTTTTATCCTACTCCAACACACATTACCACAGGGGGTAAGCCCGCCCTGTGGTGTACAACCAATCAATGTTTACCCATGAGCTGTGCATGCCTTGGTTCTCTATGGACAGTGGGGAGTGGTCGTTCTCCTTTGACTGTCCCATCCTGGAGGATCAGGATACGCCCTGGTGCCGTTCAGTCTAGGCTGGGGGAAGTTTTCCCTCCTAAACTGACTTCCAGAAACCTGCCCGGGACCCAGCCCACTGCCTGCAGCCTGGATTTGGTCTCCAGAGCTGGGCAGCCTAGCTCCCCGGTCCAGGTTTCCAGGCCACTACGGGTGATCTCCATGGAGCTCCAAGAAACCACTCAGCTTGTTTCAAAGCTGAGCTTCCTCTCTCTCTCTCCCAATGCCCCTTTAAAGTGTGAGGCTGGATGGGAAAGTATTCTGTTTTTGGGGAAAAGGTCTGGGAGAATCCATGAGCCTGCACAGCCATGGATTCCCCCCTCCTGGGACACACAACCAAGTAAGTGCAATTTACCTTTAAATACATCACATTTAAAACACACTGTACATTCCCCTTTAAGTACTGTGCTCAGCGCTGGGCTCCCCTAGCCCTGCAGCCTGGCTGCTAGGGCTCTCCCTCTCTGCGCTGGAGGTATAGGGCTGGCTTCCCCCATCCTCCAGCCTGCCTGCCTGCCTCTGGGGTCCAGGGAGCTGGCTTTCCCTGTTCCCACAGTGGGGCACTCACTTTGTGGCCTCGCTGCACGTAGCGGCGCACCCCCCTGATCTGAAGCCCGGCGGCCCGGGACACTTGTCCCGGCCGCTGTCGCTCTGTCTCTGTTGCAGCGCTGAGGTGCCGGAAGCGTAGCTCCCGGACCCCAGCACTCACCAACCTAATCATCCCCCCGCCGCTAGGGACCCGGCTAGCCCGGTCCCCCATGAGCGGCGCACTCTGGTGGCCTCGCCGCGCAGGGGGCCGGCTAGCCCGGTCCCCTGTATGCGGCGACGGGAGATCTGGTGCCCTCGCCGCAGCGTCCGGCAGGGAGCCGTGCTGCGACGCACCCCCCATTTCCGCCCAGCAGCCCGGGACCAGAGGCAACCACGGAGCACGCTGCAGCGGGAGCTGAGCTCCCACTTGCAGCGGCTCAACCTTCTCCCTGCTGCCGGGAGCGGAGCTCCCGTAATCCGGCGGCGCACCCCCGATGGCTGCAGTGGGAGCTGATTTCCCGGCTGCAGCAGTCCCCCTCTCCCCCGGCGCGCACACTCTGCTCAGTGCACCGGGGGCTGCCCTCACTGCCAGGGTCTCCGGAGAGGTCCGGGACCACGGCACACATTTAAAATTTAATTTTTTAAACATTACTAAACACCTGGCGCCTAGCGTCCTATACATTTTGAATATGGCGCCAAGTGCCCATTGTCCGGTTAATGGCGCCGGGCACTAGGGGTTAACCCTTCAGTGCCGCAGCGGCCATTTTACACGTGGGCTGGAGCCTCTCCGGCCACAATACTATTCCAACTTGTTTGTAGTTCCGAAACCGGATGGTTCGGTCAGACCGATTCTGAATCTCAAGTCTTTGAACCCTTACTTACGAGTGTTCAAGTTCAAGATGGAGTCTCTGAGAGTGGTGATCTCAGGTTTGGAAGAGGGGGAAATCCTAGTGTCTCTGGATATCAAGGATGCGTACCTTCACATTCCAATCTTGCCTCCTCATCAGGCTTATCTACGGTTTGCACTGCAGGACTGTCACTACCAGTTTCAGGCCCTGCCTTATGGTCTCTCCACGGCGCCATGGGTGTTCACCAAAGTGATGGCAGAGATGATGATGCTACTCCACAAACAGGGAGTGAACATTATTCCTTACCTGGATGATCTTCTGATAAAGGCTGCGTCCAGGGAGCAGTTGTTGGAGAACATTGGTCTCACACCCGGATTACTCCTGAATCGTGGGTGGATTCTGAACCTGCCAAAATCTCACCTAGAACCAACGCAGAAGCTTAATTTCCTGGGAATGATACTGGACACAGTCTCAGAAAGTATTCCTTCCCTTGGAAAAGGCAACGGTACTCTAGTCGAGGGTTCGGGCTGTCTTGAAGACGACCCGAATCTAAGTACACCTGTGCATCCGTCTTCTGCAAAAAATTGTGGCATCGTACGAGGCAATTCAGTACGGAAGGTTTCATGCGAGGCCCTTCCAGCTGCATCTGTTGGACAAATGGTCCAGATCGCATCTACACATGCATCAGAGGATTCGCCTTTCACCAAAGCCAGGATTTCTCTCTGTGGTGGTTACAAACTTCTCACCTGGTGAAGGGTCGAAGATTCGGGATTCAGAATTGGATTCTGTTGACGACAGATGCAAGTCTCAGAGGTTGGGGTGCAGTTCCAAGGAAGATGGTCAAGTCAGGAAGTCGTTCTTCCGATAGACATCTTGGAGCTCAGTGTAATCTACAATGCCCTTTTGCAGGCCTCATCTATTCTTCAGAATCGGGCCATTCAAGTTCAGTCGGACAATGTGACGACGGTGACGTACATAATCCGACAAGGCGGAACAGAAAGCAGAGCTGCAATGTCAGAGGTGTCAAGAATTCTCCTCTGGGCGGAATAACACGCTGTGGTGTTGTCGGCAATCTTCATTGCGGGGGTAGACATCTGGGAAGCAGATTTCCTCAGCAGACACGACCTCCACCCGGGGGAATGGAGCCTCCACCCGGAGGTGTTCCAGTGGCTGACACGCCGGTGGGGTTGTCCACAAATCGACGTGATGGCCTCTCGATCCCAAGAGTTCTCAAAAATATAAAAGGGAAAGAATTCAAGCAATCCTGATTGCTCCAAATGTCCGCGAAGGGCCTGCTATGCGGATCTTCTCGAGATGCTAATCGAAGAACCATGGCCTCTACCTCTTCAAGAGGATCTTCTGCAACAGGGCCCGTTCATTTATCATGACTTACCACAGCTACATTTGACGGCATGGAAGTTGAACGGCTGATTCTAGCCCAGAAAGGGATTCCTGACAAGGTCATCCAGACTATGATCCAAGCCAGGAAGGGGTAACGTTGAACCATTACCATCGTATCTGGAAGAAATATGTCTCTTGGTGTGAGTGCAGACGATATTTGTGACCGGACGGTCCCGTACGAAAGCCCTCACCGCCTTCGTGTCCTGTCCCCTGTACACAAAATGGATGTTTAGGTCACACGAGACCTGGCCACATAGGGGATTCCCGCTTACCGCCTGTTACTGACTCCACCCACTGCGCAGAGAGCAAGTTTACGCTGCCACCACCAAACTCCTAACCTGCCGCGGCATTCGGAACCATGGTTCTGTTCTGTATGCGTCGACACGCTGCCTTACCACACCTTTGTGGTGCTGACAAATCCCCACTAGTCGCTTCACTAGGCCTCTGCCGATAGCTGACGGAAGGCGGAACTTGGAGACGCTGTTTACACCCTGGACAGCCACAAAATGGAGCTAGGTTTCGCCTAGCCCTGCAGGTCACAAGATGATGCGGTCTTCTTGAGGCAAATTATGTTTATTTGCAATAGTTCTAAAGAGAACTCTTCCCTATTGCTAGGGGCAACAGCAATACAGCAGATGTTCCAGCAGACAGTAGTTGGTATAATACCCTCTGAAGCTCACAGGCATCCTCTTTTTTTCTCTAACGTCCTAGTGGATGCTGGGAACTCCATAAGGACCATGGGAATAGATGGGCTCCGCAGGAGACTGGGCACTCTAAAGAAAGATTAGGTACTATCTGGTGTGCACTGGCTCCTCCCTCTATGCCCCTCCTCCAGACCTCAGTTAGAATCTGTGCCCGGCCAGAGCTGGGTGCTCCTAGTGGGCTCTCCTGAGCCTGCTAGTTAAAGAAAGTTTTGTTAGGTTTTTTATTTTCAGTGAGCTTCTGCTGGCAACAGACTCACTGCTACGAGGGACTGAGGGGAGAGAAGCAAACCTACCTATGTGCAGCTAGGTTGTGCTTCTTATGCTACTGGACACCATTAGCTCCAGAGGGTTCGAACACAGGCACCTGTCCTCGATCGTCCGGAGCAGCGCCGTCGTCCCCCTTGCAGAGCCAGAAGAACAGAAGCTTGAAGACGGCGAAATCGGCGGCAGAAGACTCCTGTTTTCATTTAAGGTAGCGCACAGCACCGCAGCTGTGCGCCATTGCTCCCAGCACACTTTCACACTCCGGTCACTGTAGGGTGCAGGGCGCTGTGGGGCGGGGGGGGGGGGGGGCAGCAATTGAAGTACCTTTTTGGCATAATATACATATATACAGTCAGGCACTGTATATATGTAAAACCCCCCGCCATTTTTTAACAGCGAAAGCGGGACAGAAGCCTGCCGCTGAGGGGACGGGGCCTTCTTCCTCAGCACACCAGCGCCATTTTCTCTTCACAGCTCTGCTGGAAGGACGCTCCCCAGGCTCTCCCCTTCAGTATCCAGGTACAAGAAGGGTTAAAAAGAGAGGGGGGGCACATAAATTTAGGCGCAAAAGTCATAAAGTCTGCAGCTATTGGGTAATCACTTATTATAGTGAGAATCCCTGTTTTATATAGCGCTCTGGTGTGTGCTGGCATACTCTCTCTGTGTCTCCCCAAAGGACTTTGTGGGGTCCTGTCCTCAGTCAGAGCATTCCCTGTGTGTGTGAAGTGTGTCGGTATGGCTGTGTCAACATGTTTGATGAGGGTTACGTGGAGGCGGAGCAAGTGCAGATAAATGTGGTGTTGCCGCCGTCGGGGCCGACACCTAATTGGATGGACATGTGGAAGGTCTTAAATAATAATGTAAGCTCCTTACATAAAAGGTTTGATGACGCTGCAGCCTTGGGACAGCCGGGGTCTCAACCCGTGCCTGCCCAGGCGACTCAGAGGCCGTCAGGGTCTCATAAACGCCCACTATCTCAGATGGTTGACACAGATGCCGACACGGAGTCCGACTCCAGTGTCGACGATGATGAGGCACATTTACAGCCTAAGATGACCAAGGCCATCTGCTACATGATTATTGCAATGAAAGATGTATTGCACATTTCAGAGGTTAACCCTGTCCCTGACCAGAGGGTGTATATGTTTGGGGAGAAAAAGCAGGCAGTGACTTTTCCTCCTTCACATGAATTCAATGAATTATGTGAAGAAGCGTGGAGTTCCCCCGATAAGAAAGTAGTGATTTCCAAAAAGCTACATATGGCGTACCCTTTCCCGTCAACGGACAGGTTACGTTGGGAATTCTCCCCTAGGGTAGACAAGGCGTTGACACGCTTATCTAAGAAGGTGGCTCTGCCGTCTCAGGATACAGCCGCCCTAAAGGATCCTGCGGATAGGAAGCAGGAAGCTATCCTGAAATCAGTTTATACACATTCTGGTACTCTACTGAGACCGGCTATTGCTTCGGCCTGGATGTGTAGTGCTGTAGCAGCATGGACAGATACTCTGTCGGATGACATAGATGCCCTGGACAGGGATACTGTTTTGCTAACCCTGGGCCATATAAAAGACGCCGTCTTATATATGCGGGATGCCCAGAGGGACATTTGCCTGCTGGGCTCTAGAATAAATGCAATGTCCATTTCTGCCAGAAGGGTCTTATGAACTCGGCAATGGACAGTAGATGCCGATTCTAAAAAACACATGGAGGTTTTGCCTTATAAGGGTGAGGAATTGTTTGGGGACGGTCTCTCGGACCTCGTGTCCACAGCGACAGCTGGAAAGTCAACTTTCTTGCCTCAGGTTTCCTCACAGCCTAAGAAAGCACCGTATTATCAAATGCAGTCCTTTCGTTCTCAGAGAAGCAAAAAGGTCAGAGGTGCATCCTTTCTTGCCAGAGGCAGGGGTAGAGGAAAGAAACTGCACCAGGCAGCCAGTTCCCAGGAACAAAAGTACTCCCCGGTTTCCACTAAGTCTACCGCATGACGCTGGGGCTCCACAGGCGGAGCCAGGTGCGGTGGGGGGCGCGTCTCCGTAAATTCAGCAACCAGTGGGTTCGCTCGCAGGTGGATCCCTGGGCTGCACAAATTGTATCTCACCGTTACCTAAAATCAGCCTTGCCAGCTTCTCCCATGGAAAGGGAGGTAGTGCGGGCGGCAATTCACCTCCAGCAAGTGATAATTATGGTTCCCCTCCTTCAACAGGGAAGGGGTTACTATTCCACAATGTTTGTGGTACCGAAACCGGACGGTTCGGTAAGACCCATTCTGAATTTCAAATCCTTGAACATTTATATGAAAAAATTCAAGTTCAAAATGGAATCGCTCAGAGCGGTCATTGCAAGCCTGGAAGAGGGGGGTTTTATGGTATCTCTGGTGTCAAAGTCAGAAAAATATCTCTATGCACACTGCCATATTTGCACCTCATTCAGGTCCGCGCTGCGCATGCGTACGCTCTCCCGTACGTGCACATACTCACAGTCGCGGGCACCCGCAGGCTCACGGTATGCGTATTTACGGTAGAGTTTATGTAATCGTAGCGTGCGACTCATTCGTTACATATTTTCACTAATAATGTATTTTGTAGATCATGGTCCCTTTGATAGATTCTGAAAGTTTGGTTAACATAGCATGTTCCTGAACGGAGAGATTCCTCTTTGTATTGTACGAAGGGTCTAACAGGGGTCATACAGTGGTGTTTGGTACCCATCGGAAGAGTATTTAAATAGCAATATTCCGGTGTTGGTTTGGAGCGGATTAATCGCTCGTGCGAATAGTTATGGACATAAGAAGTTTATGTCCATTTACTATTATTTGTTCTTACTTAGTCATGCGGCGGGAAACCCAGTATCCCACCCACCTGAACAGTTGGAAACAGTCACAGCCCACCTGTATGAATCAACCTATGACCTTTTGTTATAATGCGAAGCCGAATTCCTGTGTCCAATGGACAATGAGATTGTAGGGACCATTGAATTGTATTGTGTGTGGGGCATAAATAGGCAGGCCGACCATATCCAACTTCACTCTCATCAACGGTTCTCATTGCTGATAATCGGGAGCTGGATATCGAGGCGCATGCGATCGTTTCCCCTTGTGCGTAAGTTTTCTCCGTAATCATATTGTCTTACTGTGAGCCATCATCTCTCTCTCTCTCCTTTCTCTTTCTCTCGTATTTTTCCTTCATTGTACTGTATTGTATTTCCTGTATAGTTATCTGGTTAGTTGGTTTATGTTATAGTGTAGTGTATCATTTGTACTGTGATTCTTTTTGCAAGTATAATAGTCATAATACATATAATAGGTTTTGGACCCTAAGCCCAGGTATCTGTGTATTTCTTTTAGTGTTAAGTATTTTCTGAGCGTCGGTGACGCTCAAGCAGCTTTGTAGTTAATCAGGTTACACCAGGTTGCACTTACACTTTGTCTCTACACTAAGGTATACTGTGTATTTCATTGTTAAAGGTATAGGTATAAAGGTTTAACGTTGTGAGCGTCTGCATCACTGTTGATCTCCTCGTGGTCTCGAGCGTCCGCTACGCTATAGCGAATCATTACGTTAGTCGGCATCCAATAGCGTGCCTGCCTGTGATCACTAAGCCGTAAGCGAACGTGACGCTTGAGCATCTCGACTACGGCTGAGCGATCGCTAGGCAACTTGCGTACCCTTACGGTACTTCTTACGTAGATAGCGTACAGTGTTCTTAGACCTCTTAAAGTGTTTTATATATTGATAAATATTTAGCTTTATCAATTGGCGGCTCGTCCTGTCCTTCACATATCTGCACTAGGTAGATCAGCAGACATTATCCCTCAGCAAAGGGCGGGAGGTTGTATCCCTCGTAGTGCTGACGGGATAAGCGTCTGCTTCGCTTAGGTAAAGGGTGCTGAAGGAATCCGGGAACCGGAGGTAAGAACAAAACGCTAGTGTCTTTTAAAACTGTTTATTTTTTTCTGTCTTGCGTACACACGCACGCACACATATATATATCTGCATTTCTTTTTTTTCATTTTCGTATATCACTCTCCTGTCTGCCAGTTTTATAGTTGATAAAAGTGCTAAAAGAGATTTGCCGTTATTTTATAGTTTAAGAATAGAAGTAAGATAGTTAAAGTGTAGACAAACACACAGTTTTGCCTGGGAGATAAGGCGAAGTCAGTGTGGTGTGTGGTAGATGATCAGGGATCATCTACATTGATAAAAATATAAATTGTGTTACGGTGGATCTTTGCTTTGCGTACACGTGTCCCTAACAAAGACTTGTGTACGCAATCCAAAGGCCGACGCACGCAGCGTACATTAAGCAACGGAGCGTCCGGTTACACCCACGTAGCTCAAGTCACGATAAGTTGATAAGTAACGCAGAGCGAGAAGTAACGCAACGTGATAAGTAGCGCAAAGTGGTAAATAGCGCAACTGGCGATAAATAACGCAAGTCTATTTTTGGTGTCCGAAATTTAATTAACAGATCCTGCTCCTAATTGGTAACACAGCTGGTCTAAAGAAAAAATTTCTGCGCAGAAATAGAAATAGAAGCAAAAGTGTACATGTGATGAGTGAGTGTTTTTGTATTACATAAGTTTATATAACTTGGAGGTTGAACCAAAAGAAATCACCGAGTACTCGTGAGGAACATACGTGTAAGTGACATGCACGGTGGCTAGGGAGGCATCCTTGGTTAAACATAATATTTGAGCATTAGAGTATAGCGGACCAGTATAGAAACAAGACCAGGAGGTCATAGTAGACCAGCAGGTCCAGGTACAGTAAACAAGGAAGTCCGCTATACAGTCCACAGGCACAACACCGAAAAGGGTTGGTGCAACACCCATATAGGCCATACAAGCTCTTGCTGAAGGAATTCGCAGCCGCAATTTTCGATTCCATTGGTCTTTCCGTACATAAGTTTAGTTGCTTGTGTGCTGAACGACTGTACCGCACGTAATTGTGTACAGTAGTTAGTAATCTGACCTAGTACCATTAGAGTAAAGGGGTCACAAACGCTATTTGTACATTCTGACGTGATTTGTGTAATTTTTTTATTTTTAAGAAGGGAAGTTCGCTGGTCACTCAGGAATTATCCAACAACCCCACCTTTACTGGAAAGAGTAAGTGTTCTTCGGATAACCCTCACATGTTCCAGTAAACAAAGGTTTATAGGTGCCCTGGGTCGAGTGCGCCAGCACCATATCGGTGTGATCAGGTCGTATTGGTCGGCGTGGGCGAGCGAGTGAGGTGCTCGGTAAACTTCACCGCCTACCTATCGTGAATAATTTGGTTTTCTGTAAGGGTTCGCTGAAGACCCTGATATAGAGATCAGAGGTAGAGCAAGCAACGCCTGCAGATAATGGGGGCCAGTTGTTCAGGAAGGGGGCGATCAACCTCGGTTCGGGTTGACTCTGTAAACCGACCAGTAGGATCGGCCAGATATGTAATGTGTGAGAAATATGGAAGTCACACAGAGGTTTTATGTGATGAATGGGAGAGAATGACGGTACATGACGGGGAGAAGTTCCCAAGAATAGGTAGCTTCAGCCCAGAGGTGTTACAAAATTTAAGGAGGAGGATATGTCTCATAAAATCAACAAAGAGATGAATTCAACATTATGATTGTTTACAGTTGTGGCACCAGGAAGGTGAGATACAGAGAGGTTTGGCTCAGGCGGCGGGATCTGGCTCTAACAGAAAACTGATTGCCACGGCCCCACCGCCACCATATATAGCAGGAGAGAAGTTGATTGCGGAGAAAGACGCACTAAGGTGTAACACACAATCACTTAGTAACCATGTAAATGTTAATGATAATGTTAACCCATTAACCCATGCAAGTATTAACCCGTGCAAGTTGTACCCTGTTTTGAACTTTCCTCAGGAGTGTGATCAAGAGGACGAAGCGGCAACGATTTCAGCGCTCTCTCTAGCGGCCACCATAGCAGAGACCACAGTAGGCACAGCTCCACCCACGAGATTAGTAAAGGCCCCTAGCGGAGGGATAGGTGAGGTCGTATCAAAGGGTAAGTACGGCACCATGCATTATGCTGAAACTATTTCAACACAGCCTGTAGAATCTACACAGAATGAGGTTGTTAGAATTACTCCTGTTAGGGTAATAGCAGTTCCCAATGGGAAAACAGACGTATCAGGAGCCACGCCCATAAGGAACATTGCCATGTACAGCCCATTTTCCCGAATGGAATTAAGGACCATAGTGTCTGAATTCCCTGACCCTAGAAAAGATTTAGTTGCCAGCCAAAAATACATCACAGACCTAGGAAACACTTTAGAGCCCAATAATAAAGATTGGCAGATATTGCTAAGAGCTTGTTTACCCTCCAATGTCGACTCAGCTCAATTTTAAGCTGATTGTGGACTAGATCTGGATGTACCTCTTACAGATGTGTACAACAAAGATAACGTAAAAAGGATAAACTTACAGTTAAAGGAGTATTTCCCAGCAGTTGTTAAGTGGAACAAAATATTCTCCATTAAACAAAAAGAGTCAGAAACAGCTGCAGAATATTTTCACCGGGCACTATTAGAAATGGCAAAGTACACTGGTATAGAGGACATTAGGACCAATCCAAACCATCAAGAAGTAGCAGTATCTGTACTCATGGATGGTTTAAAGGAAACATTAAAGGCAAGGGTACAGACCACGCAACCATGTTGGCGAGGTCTGTCAGTGTCCACTTTGAGAGAGGCTGCTATTGATCACGACCGAAACATCACCAGACACAGGGAGTCGCAAAGTGATAAGCTAATGTCAGTAAGTATACAGGCTCTGACCACAAAGCAGCCTGCGTATGTACCACCAAACCCTGTGGGTAAGTCAACTGTGGTAACATGTTATTTTTGTCACAAACAGGGACACTTTGCACGAGACTGTAGATCGAGAAATATGCAAAAATCTTACCAACCCCCTAGACAACGACACGATACACGACATTGGGATCAGGGTCCACAGAGACGGAGTTATGAGCCACATACAGGGGAAACAAAAAGATATTCCCCGAACAGAGATTGGCATGCCTCTGGTAGTTCCCAGCTATCTCCCTCACAAGTAGTTGCTGCCAGCGGGATTCAGGCAGGTCACCATACCCAATAGGGGTGTGGCCATACCTGTAATCTGCAGCCAGTAAAATTGATTGCCAACCTTGGAAGTGAACCCGAGATCGCAATTAATGTAGCTGGTAAAACTTTAAACTTTCTTGTAGACACAGGGGCGGCCAAGTCAGTGATAAATTCAACAGTGGGCATGAGAACCACTGGTAGGACAGTTCCAGCCATGGGAGTAACAGGAGTAGTCCAGCACTACCCTGTTAGCAAACCAGCCGAGATTACAATAGGGCCTTTGCATACCAAGCATTCCTTTTTGCTGGCTGCATCGGCACCAACCAATCTCCTGGGAAGAGATTTACTGTGTAAAATGGGGTGCGTCATTTATTGTACTCCTGAAGGTGTATTCTTGGACATGCCTGAGAAACACGCTCAGGAAGTGCGAGACATGTTAGACTCCCCATCAAAATTAATGTCGCATACCATTATGACAAATAGGAATCCATCCCAAGTAGAAGAGATGACATCTCAGATACCAGAGTCACTTTGGACAAAAGACGGACAAGACACTGGATTAATGGCAAACGTAGCTCCAGTAGTGGTACAAGTAAAAGATGGTAGGATAGCTCCAAAAATCCCACAGTACCCTCTGAAGCCAGAGGTGGAGTTAGGAGTTTTTCCAGTAATAGAGCGCTTGCTGCAACAGGGCATTCTAGTAAGAACGTCCAGCACTGCCAATAGTCCCATCTTCCCTGTTAAAAAGAGTGGGGGGAGGGGTTACAGGCTAGTGCAGGATCTAAGGGGGATTAACAAAATAGTTGAGAGTCAGTTCCCCGTAGTGCCAAATCCAGCTGTCATCCTAATGCAAATTCCTCCCACTGCCAAATTTTTCACTGTTATTGACCTCTGCTCCGCTTTCTTTTCGGTACCTCTGCACCCTGACAGCCAATATTTGTTTGCATTCACATACAGAGGAGTCCAATACACGTGGACTCGATTACCCCAAGGTTTCATAGATAGTCCAAGTATATTTTCTCAGGCTTTGCATGATTGTTTACAGTCTTTCCAACCAGAGAGTGGATCAGTATTGATACAGTATGTGGATGATCTACTGCTGTGTTCAGATTCACTGGAAGCATCCCTGAAGGATACGAAACAGCTCCTGTTTCATCTTTCAGACACAGGACACAAGGTTTCCAAAGACAAGTTACAATTATGCCAAACTAAGGTAAAATATTTGGGACACTGTCTAACACAAGGACTGAGACACCTGACCGCTGATAGAATCCAAGCAATTAGAGACATGACTCTGCCGCAAACCCAGCAACAGATCAGAACGTTTTTAGGAATGTGTGGGTATTGCCGTAATTGGATCCCAGGGTTTTCCATTTTGGCGTTACCTTTGCAGGAAATGGTCTCCTCAAACAAACCTGATAGGATTTCGCATACAGACGAGTCCGAAACAGCATTTGAGAGACTCAAACAGTGCCTAACGCAGGCACCAGCACTAGGTATGCCAGACTATGGGAAACCCTTTGAACTATACGGAACAGAGAGTGCTGGTTGCGCAGCAGGTGTACTAACCCAAAAGCACGGTAATGCCAGCAGGCCAGTTGCATACTACAGCGCTCAGCTAGACACGGTAGCGCGATCCCTCCCCACATGCTTGCGAAGCGTTGCTGCGATAGCATTGCTAGTGACAAAAAGCGAAGATGTCGTGCTAGGCCACAACCTCACAATCCATACGCCACATGCAGTATCAGCCTTATTGAATTCTGCCCAAACCAGACACGTCTCATCAGCAAGGTTTACAAGATGGGAATTGGCACTAATGGCCCCCGTAAACATCACCATAAGGAGATGCAGTGCATTAAATCCTGCAACGTATCTCCCAGGTGTGCCTGGTCAGGCACAAAGGGTGGAAGATGAGAGTGATAGGGAAGGAGGATTTAATACAAAGGAAGATACACATGATTGTATGGAATATTTGACCCAAAATTTTACTGCAAGGCCTGACATCAGTGACAACCCACTGGAAGATGCAGAACTCACGTTCTACACGGACGGTAGTTGTCACAGACAGTCAGACTCGGGAGACTTGTGTACTGGATACGCAGTCGTAGATGACCAAGACACCATAGAAGCGGAACCGCTAGGCCCACCTCACTCAGCCCAGGTTGCTGAACTGGTCGCCCTAACCAGAGCATGTGAATTGGCTAAGGGTAAGTCAGCCAATATCTACACCGATTCTAGATACGCCTTCGGGGTAGTTCATGATTTCGGAGCCCTATGGCGCCTCAGAAATTTCATGACGGCAGCTGGTACACCGGTAGCGCATGCAGCTGACATAAAAAGGCTTCTAACAGCGATACAGGAACCCGACAGAGTGGCTGTTATCAAGTGTAAAGCACACACATATAGCCAAGACCCAGTATCACTTGGTAACAGCCGAGCAGACGAAGCTGCTAAGTTAGCAGCTGCTACCCCCATACAGACAGACACCACACAACTGATGGTATTTAATACCATCAACACACAGAAGTTGTGTGAAATGCAGAATTTGTGTTCCACACAGGAAAAGGCAGTCTGGAAGGCAAAGGGATATGGCCAGGAGTCCTCAGGACTCTGGACGGATGGACATGGTAAACCAGTGGCCCCCAAAGCATATCTTCCATGCTTAGCTGAGGCAGCTCACGGGTTGACTCATCTGGGTAAGGAGGGAATGTGCAAATTGGTAAGAGCATATTGGTGTGCCCCAGGATTCTCCTCTCATGCGAGTAAAAGAGCAATGTCATGCCTTACCTGTTTGAGAAAGAATATTGGAAAGGCAATACCTACAGAACCATCCATATCCCACCTGCCGGCGGCCCTTTCCAGGTAATACAAATTGACTTTATACAATTACCCCTTTGTCGGAATTTGAAGTATGTACTTGTCTGTATAGATGTTTTCTCGAATTGGGTCGAAGCCTTTCCTGCGGCTACAAATACCGCTATGTTTACTGCTAAGAAAATTGTGCAGGAATTTGTATGTAGATATGGTATCCCTAGAATTATCGAAAGTGATAGGGGTACCCATTTTACAGGTGATGTCTTTCAAGGAATGTGTAAGTTGATGGGAATTGATAGCAAGCTGCACACTCCGTACCGTCCACAGGCGAGTGCGAAAGTGGAAAGAGTGAACAGCACTATTAAAAATAAATTGAGTAAAGTGATGGCAGAGACAGGATTGACATGGCCAGAAGCTTTACCCATTGTTTTGTATAGCATCAGAACCACTCCCAGGTCCCCTCTTAATCTGTCCCCCTTTGAAATCTTGTTTGGTTGACAACCGCATGTCATGATTAACCCTCAGGATGATTTGAAAGGTAACAATGAAGTGACTGTAAAGTACTTGATTAACATGAGTAAACAGTTAAGGAATCAAAATGATAATCTGAAGTTGGTGATTCCTGATCTACCTGATAGTAATTGTCATGACATTGAACCTGGGGATTATGTAATGATACGGAATTTTCTACGCTCAGGTTGCCTTATTGACAGATGGGAAGGACCATACCAGGTCTTATTGACTAGCACTACAGCATTGAAGGTTGCTGAGAGAGAGACTTGGGTCCATTCATCCCACTGCAAGAAGGTTGCTGATCCAGAGAAGTCCCGTGATAAGGAACAGACGGTAGAGGTTGTATCACTGAAGTGTCTGTTCCAGGAGGACTGAGGCGGCACCTGAGCCTTGAAGACCGAAAGCAGTTGTCGATTCCCTGTTCCCTTTTATTGTTTTTCTCCACTTCCCCATCCCCTCTCCCTCAAAATTTCTTTTTCCTCCTTCTCATTCTTCTCCGTTTCCTCCTATAAGATGGACTTGCCCCAAGAGACTGTGATCCGGATTTTCCTGTTGACCATGATGTTGACCAGAGCAGTCTGTTCCGGCGAGAGTACCATGGAGGTCGAGAGAGGTTCTGGAATGGGTCCTGATAATAAAGATGGAGGCGTAGTTTTCCAAGATCAACCTAACCAACAAGCAAAGGCGAGTATCAGAAAACGATCCGATAGCATTGACCATAGAAGAAATTGTGACGGATTGTTAGCTGAAGAAAACTGTATCTGTAGGCTCTGTAACAATGTCATTGAAGATGGGTGCATTAAGAAATGCCAATCCAGTTTTAATATCCATATGGACCGGCATCCATTGAGTGACTATCACTCCTTAGTGGGTAATGTGTTAAACAAAACAGATTGTTGGGTATGCTCTCAAGTACCTCAAGGTCATAGCAAATCAGGGCTAGTACCATTTCCTTTAACGATAGGGGAGGTACTTGAGTTAAATGGTGGGAGACCGGTGGACAGGAGGTTTAATATCTCCAGCCCTCCTAGTTTGAAGCTCCACCAATACCATGTGGATAGGTCCCTACTATGGGGTTCATTTACTAAGCTCCCGATTTTGACCGAGATGCTGTTTTTTCATCAAAGTGTCATCTCGGTAATTTACTAAGCACTAATCACGGCAGTGATGAGGGCATTCGTAATTTTTTGCAAGTTCAGGTAAAAAATTACGAATGAATACACCATCGGTCAAAACGCGGCTGTTTAAGTATGAATCTCGGTCATTTACTAAGAAGTGCAAAGCAAAAAACAGACAAACACTGCCGTGAAAAATTACAACTCGTAAAAAAGTGCTAAAAAAAAACAGACCTACTTTTAAAATTCGTGATTGCATAGGCATGCAGGGATCCATGAGATCCGTACATGTCTATCAGTGGGAAGGGGTGGGAATTTTATTTTTTTTCAAGAAAAAAATTGCGTGAGGTCCCCCCTCCTAAGCATAACCAGCCTCGGGCTCTTTGAGCCGATCCTGGTTGCAGAAATATGGGGGGGAAAATGACAGGGGTTCCCCCATATTTAAGCAACCAGCATCGGGCTCTGCGCCTGGTCCTGGTCCCAAAAATACGGGGGACAAAAAGAGTAGGGGTCCCCCGTATTTTTAAAACCAGCACCGGGCTCCACTAGCTGGACAGATAATGCCACAGCCGGGGGTCACTTTTATATAGTGCCCTGCGGCCGTGGCATCAAAAATCCAACTAGTCACCCCTGGCCGGGGTACCCTGGGGGAGTGGGGACCCCTTCAATCAAGGGGTCCCCCCCCCCCAGCCACCCAAGGGCCAGGGGTGAAGCCCGAGGCTGTCCCCCCCCATCCAATGGGCTGCGGATGGGGGGGCTGATAGCCTTTGTTGTAAAAAAAAAGATATTGTTTTTAGTAGCAGTACTACAAGTCCCAGCAAGCCTCCCCCGCATGCTGGTACTTGGAGAACCACAAGTACCAGCATGCGGCGGAAAAACTGGCCCGCTGGTACCTGTAGTACTACTACTAAAAAAATACCCAAAAAAAGACAAGACACACACACCGTGAAAGTATAATTTTATTACATACATACACACATACATACATACTTACCTTAAGTACCCACGCAGGTCGGTCCTCTTCTCCAGTAGAATCCAAGGGGTACCTGTTGAAGAAATTATACTCACGAGATCCAGGGGTCCATGCTCCTCTGCAAATCCAGGGTTAATCCACGTACTTGAAAAAAATAAAAAAACGGTGTCCCGACCACGAACTGAAAGGGGACCCATGTTTGCACATGGGTCACCTTTCCACGAATGCAAGAAACCCACTTTGACTTCTGTCTAAGTGGGTTTCTTCAGCCAATCAGGGAGCGCCACGTTGTAGCACTCTCCTGATTAGCTGTGTGCTCCTGTCCTCACTGACAGGCAGCACACGGCAGTGTTACAATGTAGCGCCTATGCGCTCCATTGTAACCAATGATTGGAACTTTCTGCTCAGCGGTGACGTCACTTTAGGTCAACCGCAGGGCAGAAAGTTCCCATCATTGGTTACAATGTAGCGCATAGGCGCTACATTGTAACACTGCCGTGTGCTGCCTGTCAGTGAGGACAGGAGCACACAGCTGATCAGGAGAGTGCTACAACGTGGCGCTCCCTGATTGGCTGAAGAAACCCACTTAGACAGAAGTCAAAGTGGGTTTCTTGCATTCGTGGGAAGGTGACCCATGTGCAAACATGGGTCCCCTTTCAGTTCGTGGTCGGGACACCGTTTTTTTATTTTTTTCAAGTACGTGGATTAACCCTGGATTTGCCGAGGAGCATGGACCCCTGGATCTCGTGAGTATGATTTCTTCAACAGGTACCCCTTGGATTCTACTGGAGAAGAGGACCGACCTGCGTGGGTACTTAAGGTAAGTATGTATGTATGTGTGTATGTATGTAATAAAATTATACTTTCACGGTGTGTGTGTCTTGTCTTTTTTTGGGTATTTTTTTAGTAGTAGTACTACAGGTACCAGCGGGCCAGTTTTTCCGCCGCATGCTGGTACTTGTGGTTCTCCAAGTACCAGCATGCGGGGGAGGCTTGCTGGGACTTGTAGTACTGCTACTAAAAACAATATCTTTTTTTTTACAACAAAGGCTATCAGCCCCCCCATCCGCAGCCCATTGGATGGGGGGGGACAGCCTCGGGCTTCACCCCTGGCCCTTGGGTGGCTGGGGGGGGGACCCCTTGATTGAAGGGGTCCCCACTCCCCCAGGGTACCCCGGCCAGGGGTGACTAGTTGGATTTTTGATGCCACGGCCGCAGGGCACTATATAAAAGTGACCCCCGGCTGTGGCATTATCTGTCCAGCTAGTGGAGCCCGGTGCTGGTTTTAAAAATACGGGGGACCCCTACTCTTTTTGTCCCCCGTATTTTTGGAACCAGGACCAGGCGCAGAGCCCGATGCTGGTTGCTTAAATATGGGGGAACCCCTGTCATTTTTTCCCCCATATTTTTGCAACCAGGATCGGCTCAAAGAGCCCGAGGCTGGTTATGCTTAGGAGGGGGGACCCCACGCATTTTTTTTTGGGATTTTACATTGTTTAATTAAAAAAAAACAAAAAAAAAAACCCCAGCACGGATCACACAGATCCGGCCGAGATTGATTGTAAAAAAAAACGGCAGTGTTTTGCTAATCACTGCCGTAAAAATAGGTAAAAAAACACGAATGACATCGACATCGGAAGAAAAGAAAAACCCGAATACGACAGCTTAGTAAATCCATCGTAATCAATTCAAAAAGTTGCAGTTTTACACTGTCGATGTCATTCGTGATTGAACTTTGACCTTTTTTCGGAAATTACGAATGTTAGTAAATGTACCCCTATGTTTCAACATCTCCAATCCTAGAAAGCCGGGAAATTGGGAAGTGTCATGGAGTAACCACACCATGACCTTTTCGCATAGAGCAGATAGAATGCCTACAGATACAGAGCTTGTACGCCACATAGCCAGTAGAGGAAAATCTTTCCGGTATAGGTACACCTTAGGAAATAGGATTACTAGAGTTGGAGAAGTATCACCAGGATACTGTGCACATATCGTACAACCTGATACGTGCATTAAGCAGATGGAAGAATTAGGGTCAGGAGATTTCACATGGAAGGTGTGTAATATGGTCATGTCCTTCTCCGTCCCATATGTTCTCCCCGATGATGCATATTTCATATGCGGGAGAAAGGCGTACAAGTGGCTTGCCCCAAACTCTGAAGGATTGTGTTATATTGGAAAAGTATTGCCTGAAGTAATGACTGTAACACATGACAAAATGAAAGACATACACCGTGGTGCCCAAGCTCCTTATACTCACACCCACTACGAGCACCTTGTTAAAAGACAGCTGACAGAAAGGTTAGAGCATCCGGCCTCTGACCTGATCCATGAATCCACCGGGATTCAGGTTCTGGTGGCGTTAGATTTCACTCGCACCGCTCGAGGAGTGATGAACTATAGATACATCTCTGCGCTTGCAAATTTGTTAGATAATATCACTGAAATGTATGATGACACGTTTAGATACACTGGAAGAGAACTTCAAGCTTATAAAACAGAACTGGTGCAGCATAGAATGGTTCTTAATTACCTCACAGCAGTGACAGGCGGATATTGTGTTACATTGGCAACACAGTACGGCGTGAAGTGTTGCACGTATATCACGAATAGCACCGAGGATCCGGTCGAGGTCATAGACCAAAAGATGGACGATATTCTCCAATTGAAGTGGGAATTTCGCCGAAAACACAATCTCACTCTTGCTGCTGTAGGTAATGAGCTGACTGGTTGGGTGTCATGGTTGAACCCGCGAAATTGGTTCTCCGGTTTGGGAGACTGGGCTCAAGGAGTCATAACGGATGTTGGGAAGTTTCTCCTGTGTATCTTAGGTGTTGTCATATCGATTGGATTGATATTTAGATGCGGTCAGGCTTTAATGAAGTGCAAACATCGTACAAGAGTAATGAGTTTGAGGAGTGAGGAAACTGTAATTAACCTGGATTTGATTTATGACCCAACGATCGAAACGATGATGTGATGAAAATGCGATTATACGGTCCGTTTCTTTCACCTGTTTTTCTGGTTTTTCTCCAAGATAAAAAGACCCCCTTGGACGAGGAAGTTGACGAGACGCTATACAGACAACGGATTGACCAAAGAAGAAGTTTTGACCACTTGAGATACGGACATTTGATGAACTTTGCCATGGATCCCCAGTTTCCCTAGAATTCTTAAACTTACGCTAGCCCAACATTTTTTGTAAATCTAATGGCATTGACAAAGCTTTTTGCTCACACCTAATGGGCAACACAGCGCAAAGAAGACGACTTTCAACTGATACCGAACAAAACTTCAACCGACAGATGTACATTAACCTGACATAGAATACCACTGCATTTTCCATAAGTGTTCTTTATCTTCATCTCTACAACCCTCAGGTAATAACACACATAGTCGATAGGGAATACAGGCACAGCTATCAGCAACCACATACCTCCCCCATTCATGTATCATCAACTAGAATGTGCTCCCCCATTTTGTTACAACTGAAAGCCGAAATGAGCTCAGTAGAGTTTGACAGCCCATCCACAGACCCTTGATACGGGATAAGAAGGGATTCAAATGTATACTTCGCAATACCTCGAAGCTTGATTTACAACACGTACGGCACGATGATACATGACCCCCCAAACATGGATTCACACACACATGCTTCTGCTATCTCACTAGGTCATACCCTCTTCACACCTACTCCTCTCTCCTCCCTTACCCAACCATGGAAATGAATTAACCCCTGACATATATTTTTCTCCTTTTGAAATGTTTTAGAAGGGGGCAGTTATTATTGACTGCCAAAGGGTGGACTGTCAAAGTCAGAAAAATATCTCTATGCACACTGCCATATTTGCACCTCATTCAGGTCCGCGCTGCGCATGCGTACGCTCTCCCGTACGTGCACATACTCACAGTCGCGGGCACCCGCAGGCTCACGGTATGCGTATTTACGGTAGAGTTTATGTAATCGTAGCGTGCGACTCATTCGTTACATATTTTCACTAATAATGTATTTTGTAGATCATGGTCCCTTTGATAGATTCTGAAAGTTTGGTTAACATAGCATGTTCCTGAACGGAGAGATTCCTCTTTGTATTGTACGAAGGGTCTAACAGGGGTCAGACAGTGGTGTTTGGTACCCATCGGAAGAGTATTTAAATAGCAATATTCCGGTGTTGGTTTGGAGCGGATTAATCGCTCGTGCGAATAGTTATGGACATAAGAAGTTTATGTCCATTTACTATTATTTGTTCTTACTTAGTCATGCGGCGGGAAACCCTGTATCCCACCCACCTGAACAGTTGGAAACAGTCACAGCCCACCTGTATGAATCAACCTATGACCTTTTGTTATAATGCGAAGCCGAATTCCTGTGTCCAATGGACAATGAGATTGTAGGGACCATTGAATTGTATTGTGTGTGGGGCATAAATAGGCAGGCCGACCATATCCAACTTCACTCTCATCAACGGTTCTCATTGCTGATAATCGGGAGCTGGATATCGAGGCGCATGCGATCGTTTCCCCTTGTGCGTAAGTTTTCTCCGTAATCATATTGTCTTACTGTGAGCCATCATCTCTCTCTCTCTCCTTTCTCTTTCTCTCGTATTTTTCCTTCATTGTACTGTATTGTATTTCCTGTATAGTTATCTGGTTAGTTGGTTTATGTTATAGTGTAGTGTATCATTTGTACTGTGATTCTTTTTGCAAGTATAATAGTCATAATACATATAATAGGTTTTGGACCCTAAGCCCAGGTATCTGTGTATTTCTTTTAGTGTTAAGTATTTTCTGAGCGTCGGTGACGCTCAAGCAGCTTTGTAGTTAATCAGGTTACACCAGGTTGCACTTACACTTTGTCTCTACACTAAGGTATACTGTGTATTTCATTGTTAAAGGTATAGGTATAAAGGTTTAACGTTGTGAGCGTCTGCATCGCTGTTGATCTCCTCGTGGTCTCGAGCGTCCGCTACGCTATAGCGAATCATTACGTTAGTCGGCAGCCAATAGTGTGCCTGCCTGTGATCACTAAGCCGTAAGCGAACGTGACGCTTGAGCATCTCGACTACGGCTGAGCGATCGCTACGCAACTTGCGTACCCTTATGGTACTTCTTACGTAGATAGCGTACAGTGTTCTTAGACCTCTTAAAGTGTTTTATATACGATAAATATTTAGCTTTATCACTGGACATCAAGGATGCTTACTTGCATGTCCCCATTTATCCACCTCATCAGGAGTACCTCAGGTTTGTGGTACAGGACTGTCATTACCAATTCCAGACGTTGCTGTTTGGCCTGTCCACGGCACCGAGAATATTTACCAAGGTAATGGCGGAAATGATGGTACTCCTTCGGAAGCAAGGAGTTACAGTTATCCTGTACTTGGACGATCTCCTCATAAAGGCAAGGTCCAGGGAGCAGTTGTTGATCAGCGTAGCACACTCTCAGGAAGTGTTGCAGCAGCACGGCTGGATTCTGAATATACCAAAGTCGCAGCTGATTCCTACGACGCGTCTGCCCTTCCTGGGCATGATTCTGGACACAGAACAGAAGAAGGTGTTTCTCCCGGAGGAGAAGGCCCAGAAGCTAGTGGCTCTGGTCAGGGACCTCCTAAAACCAAAACAGGTGTCGGTGCACCACTGCACGCGAGTCCTGGGAAAGATGGTGGCCTCATACGAAGCCATTCCCTTCGGCAGGTTCCATGCGAGGATCTTTCAGTGGGATCTGTTGGACAAATGGTCCGGATCGCATCTTCAGGTGCATCGGCTGATCACCCTTTCCCCGGGGGGCCAGGGTGTCTCTTCTGTGGTTGCTGCAGAGTGCTCATCTTCTCGAGGGCCGCAGGTTCGGCATTCAGGACTGGGTCCTGGTGACCACGGATGCAAGCCTCCGCGGATGGGGGGCAGTCACTCAGGGAAGAAACTTCCAAGGGCTGTGGTCAAGTCAGGAGACTTATCTGCACATAAATATACTGGAACTAAGGGCCATATACAACGCCCTGAGTGAAGCGGAGCCCCTGCTTCGAGACCAACCAGTGCTGATTCAGTCAGACACCATCACGGCGGTCGCCCATGTAAACCGCCAGGGCGGCACAAGAAGCAGGGTGGCCATGGCGGAAGCCACAAAGATTCTAAGCTGGGCGGAGAATCACGTGCAAGCACTGTCAGCAGTGTTCATTCCGGGAGTGGACAACTGGGAAGCAGACTTCCTCAGCAGACACGACCTCCACCCGGGAGAGTGGGGACTTCATCAAGAAGTCTTCAAACAGATTGCAAATCGATGGGAACGGCCACAGGTGGACATGATGGCGTCCCGCCTCAACAAAAAGCTAAAAAGATATTGCGCCAGGTCAAGGGACCCTCAGGCAATAGCTGTGGATGCGTTAGTGACACCGTGGGTGTTCCAGTCGGTTTATGTGTTTCCTCCTCTTCCTCTCATACCCAAGGTGCTGAGAATAGTAAGAAAAAGAGGAGTGAGAACAATTCTCATCGTTCCGGATTGGCCAAGAAGGACTTGGTACCCAGAACTACAAGAGTTGATCACAGAGGACCCATGGCCTCTGCCTCTCAGACAGGACCTGTTGCAGCAGGGACCCTGTCTCTTCCAAGACTTACCGCGGCTGCGTTTGACGGCATGGCGGTTGAACACCGGATCCTAATGGAAAAGGGCATTCCGGATGAAGTGATTCCTACTGTGACAGGACGATACCGTACGGAAGCACTCGCAGCTTCCGCGTCCCGTTGACTGCGCACAGAATGGAAGGTCAAGCCGCATGAGGCCTGACCACATAGGGGATTCCCGCTTACCGTCAGTAACCGCCTGTTACTGACTCCACCCACTGCGCTGTGGGCGGGTTCTCGCTGCCACCACCAAACTCCTAACCTGCCGTGGCGTTTGGAACCACGGTTCTGCTCTGTATGTGCCGACGCACTGCTTTACCACACCTGTGTGGTGTCGACGAATCCCCACTAGCCACTTGCTAGGCCTCTACCGGTAGCTGGCGGAAGGCGGAGCTTGGAGACGTCAGGTGCTTCCCTGGACAGCCGGAGAACGGGGCTAGGTTTGGCCTAACCCTGTAGGTCACAAGATGAAGCAGTCTTGAGGCAAAGATGTTTATTGCTCAAATAACCTTTAAAAAGGCTCCTCCCTATTGCTAGGGGCAACAGCATACAATCAAGATGTTTTCAGCAGAAGAAGATGTTACAATACACAATCCTATGGGCCAACTGCCCTTCTTTTATCCCTCTCCAAGACCCCTTACCACAGGGGGTAAGCCCGCCCTGTGGTGTACAACCAATCAATGTTTACCCATGAGCTGTGCATGCTCTGGTCTCATGCACACCTAACATTGTTCCCTATGGACAGTGGGGAGTGGTCGGTCTCCTTTGACGCTCCTACCTTGGAGAATCAGGATACTCCCCGGTGCCGTCCAGTCTGGCTGGGGGGAAGTTTTCCCTCCTAAATCTGACTTCCAGAAACCTGCCCGGGACCCCTCTCACTGCCTGCAGCCTGGATTTGGGCTCCAGAGCTGGGCAGCCGGGCTCCCCGGTCCAGGTTTCTTGGCACTACGGCTGATCTCCATGGAGCTCCAAGAAACCACTCAGCTTGTTTTATAGCTAAGCTGCTTCTCTTTCTCCCTGTACCCTTTGGAACTGTGAGGCTGGATGGGAAAACATTCCGTTTTTGGGGAAAGGGTCTGGGAGAATCCATCAGCCTGCACAGCTATGGATTCCCCCCTCCTGGGACACACAATCAAGTAAGTGCACTTTCTCTTTAAATATATTACATTTAAAATCACACTGTACATTGCTGAGCCTGTGCCTTGCACGGACTCTACATACTCAGGCACTGCAGTGCCTTCCCTAGCCCTGCAGCCTGGCTGCTAGGGCTCTCCCTCTCAGTGCTGGAGGTATGGGGCTGGCTTCTCCCATCCTCCAGCCTGCCTTCCTGCCTCTGGGGTTCCAGGGAGCTGGCTCTCCCTGTCCACCCAGGGTGGCACTAACCAGTGGCCTCGCCGCACGCAGCGGCGCACCCCCCTGTACCTAAGCCCGGCGGCCCGGGACACTTGTCCCGGCCGCCGTGACTCTGGCTTTGTTTCAGCGCTGAGGCGCCGGGAGCGTAGCTCCCGGACCCCAGCGCGCACCATCCTGCTGGGCAGCCTAATTTCAGCCACGCCGCTAGGGAGCTGGCTAGCCCGGTCCCCCATGAGCGGCGCCTGTCTGGTAGCCTCGCTGCAGCGTCCCCCCCTCGCCGGCTAGCAGCCAGGGACGTCCGTCCCGGCTGCTGCGGCTGGCCACCCGTGCTGGGCTGAGGCGCCGGGAGCAGAGCTCCCGGCCCCCAGCGGCGGCTCTCACAGAGAGCACTGCAGCGGGAGCCGAGCTCCCAGCCGCAGCGCTCACCCTTCTCCCCGGCGCGCACACTCCAGTGCGCCCGGGGCTACACTGACCGCTGCCGGGAGCGGAGCTCCCGGACTCCGGCGGTCAGCGGCTGCCTTCTCTCCCCCGGCGCGCACACTCTGCTGAGCGCGCCGGGGGCTGTCCTCCCTGCCGTGGTCTCCGGAGAGGTCCGGGACCACGGCACACTTAAAAATACAGCATTTTACACATGTTATACAACACGGCGCCTAGCGCCCAACATAGTTCATATCTGGCGCCAAGCGCCCTTTGTCCTGTTAAAATGGCACCGGGCACTAGGGGTTAACCCCTTCAGTGCTGCGGCGGCCATTTGCCTCGTGGCTGGGGCTCTCCGGCCACACTCCTCCCCCCCCCATTCAAGCGGGTCAACCAGGGACCCATGTCCCAACGATTTGGGTCCTGGTCCCGCAGTCCGTTGGGGTGAAGGGGACGCTACCTGGGGGGTGTAGGCTCTGGCCTAGACAGTTCATCCATAGTGCAGTGGGCCTCTCTTCGTGGGTGCACAATGTTCAAATAGTCCACCTGAAGTCCAAGTTCAAGGCTCCACCACAAAAGTCTGTCCAATTCCCCCAAGGTAGGTTGCAGCCACCTAACAGGTAGGTGGTAAGTCACCACGGTGGGGGGCCGGTTACAAACAAGTGCCACCCACGGTGTCCCAACTGTGGCATACCCCACCTCCCACCATAGCAGTATACTGCTCAACCAGGCCACAGGGTGCTCCTGCCCATATGGCTCTTTCTGGCTTGGTACAGCTCCCAGTCCGTGCAGTGGCGCAATAGTTCGTAACACACAGTCCTGGTCAAGAAAGTGCGCCATCAGCACTGGAGCGGGTACCCGAGCCTCCTTCAATGACTGGAATGCCAACTCGCAAGCGGGTGCAAAGTCCACTGACTTGGGAATGCCCTTCCTAGCCATCTCTGTCAAGGGGTTCACTACAGGACTAAAGTCAATGACAACATGTCCGTAGGGCCTTACAGGTTCTAAGGTCAGTACCGGTCTGGGTGATGTGGGTCGGGGACAGCCTCTGGTCGCCTCCACCCCCTCTGGCTTGGGCCTACCCCTGTCTCCTCCCACATGGTGCCCCAGGCACTGCACTTCCGTCATACCTATCTGGCAACTGTCTGCCCTAACTGTCAGACCTGCCCTCCAATCCTCCTCCGTCGACCTATGACTCGGGAAACCTACCCTGTCACCTAGGCCTACTCTTCCCTCCTCGTCCGTTACCTGTGCCACAGGGATGGCGGCCAGACCACCAGCCTCTGGATCCTGTGTGGCATCCACTACAGGGAGGATGCGTGTCTTCCCCGATCTACTGCGCACAGGCAGGGGACCTGCTATGTCCACAGCAACTTGCTGCAAGGGTTCTCCTATGGGCAGAGGCCCAGAGACAACACAACCGCTGGAGTGCCCCGGCTGCCAACGCATGGCACCAGCCTTACATGTGGTCTGGGCGTCATCCGACATTCCAGACCAGGGTAAGCTCTGTGTCAGGCACTTCAGGGTACGGTCTATCTCCGGGTTGCTGTCCAAAGGGGTTTCGCTGGCAACCGACACCGGTTGCGCAGGAACGTTCCCTGAGGGGACCAGTTGGACACATTCCCTATCTGGTCTATCCCCTCCCACTTTCCTGGCTACCCTGTACCTTAACCCTTCCCGCCAGGTCAAACTTCCCGCCCCAACCCTGTCAAGGCCGCTGCCAGAGTGGCGCCTCATGCCTTTCGGGGATGGGTCAGAGAGGTGAGCCTCCCTAAACTCCTGCCTGTGGCCCTCAATCTCTCCTAAATTGGGACGCTCTACAGGGGGATCTAGGTGGGGACTACTAGGGTCAGTCTGGTAGGGGTCAGTCATGGAAAA
Source organism: Pseudophryne corroboree (assembly GCF_028390025.1). Lineage (NCBI taxonomy): Eukaryota > Metazoa > Chordata > Amphibia > Anura > Myobatrachidae > Pseudophryne > Pseudophryne corroboree. The sequence continues at coordinate 515,278,627 of NC_086450.1, read as the reverse complement.
ATCAGTGTGGTTTCTCATACTCACCGCCGGAGTTGGCAAACCACTTGGGTCAGGAGCATCATTGGGCACCCCCACAGGATCAAACGAGCTGGAACCGACATCCTCTGCGTTGCTAGGGGACGTAGGCATACTAGAGGCAAAAGGCATGCGGGGTCGATGTACTGATCTAGCCGCTGTGATCTTTTCCTCTGGGCTGGTTGATGCTGTGGTTGGCTGTGCTGGCAGTTGTTTAGCAGCTGTAGTCTTTTCCTCTGGGCTGGGCTGTGCTGGAGTAGCTGATGTCAACGGTGGGTTCGGAACTTGACTCCGGGGAATGGCGCCAACAAACATAGTGACGATCCCACCACCCAGATCATTTCCTAGGACCACATCAGTTGGGAGACCATCCATGACGGCAACTTCTCGCAACTCTGGTCCAGCTCCCCAGTCCAGGTAGACTCTTGCCATGGGAACCGCTTTTTCTGTTCCTTCTGCCAGGGTGACCGTGGCAGTGCGACCCTGCAATACTGCAGCAGGATCTATAAGGTGGGGGCTCACCACAGTGATTGAGGCCCCAGAGTCTCTTAGGCCTTCTCCCTGCAGGGGTCCCACGTGGACGGGCTGCAGGTGCCTCCACATGTTGTGTAGGGGCTGTTTGGCCATGCAGGTGACTCTCTCCGCAGAGTGCACCTGTCTCTCGCCACACTCCATCGGACTGACTGGAGGGGGAACAGTCTCTGTAGGCTCATCTCCTCTCGTCAAACAAGCGATCCGGGCTCCAGCACTCGGATTTGGGGCACGAGTCTGGGGTGCTTGGGATGCAGGACAGTTCATCCTCAGATGTCCGATTTTCCCACAGCCGTAGCACTTCTTCTCCAGGCGTGGCACCGATGATCTCTGATCAGTTGCAGGGACGCTGCGGTGCGGTTGCTGGCCAAGAGCACCCGGGTTGGAAGATGCTTGTCTTTGGGGGTGATGAGCTGAAGAGGGGGGTCCCCTTGGTGGTACAGTCTGTTGGAGCTGGCTGCTGGCGGGGCGCTTCTGCCCCCCGTGGCCGAATTGCCACATATTTGTCGGCTAATTGGGCAGCCATTTTTAAGCTGGGTGGCTCCCGATCTAGCACCCACTCCTTCACTTCTTGGGCGCACCTGCGGTAGAACTGCTCCCTGCAGATCAGGTCGATCAGTGCGTCCCATGTAGTGGCTTCCGAATCCTTCACCCACTTCACCACATACTGCCGCAGCTGGGTGGCGAACTGCTCATGGGTGCTGCTAGGATTCTTAGGCAAGTCTCTGAATTTCTTCCTGTAAGACTCGGGAGTGATGAAGAATCGCTGGAGGAGGGCCTTCTCGACTTCGTCGTAGTTCCCACAGTCCTCCGTCGCCACTCCTCGATAGGCCTCCAAGGCCTCTCCATGCAGAGTGGGCACAAGGTGTCTCACCCACTCTGACTTGGGTAGATCGTGTAGTTTACAAGTCCTTTCAAAAACTTGCAAATGTCCATCAATGTCCCCATCACTGTCTGCAAACTTGGCAAACTGAACTCGTCCTGATCTGTGTACAACAGCTGACAACGGCTCCCGGGGTACCACGGCCTGTGGTGCCCGCTCATCACGCCACATCTGGATGATGATCAAGCGCTCTTGCTCCGTTGCCCTTTCCCCCAATTCCGCTAGCCGATCTGCTAGGGTATCCGGGCCGCCCCCCCTGGGACGTTGGGATCCTGGCCCTGCTAGGGATTGCTGGGAAACATTGCTGCTGTGAGAGAGGGCGGGGCTTGTGGTTCTCACCGGTTCCTCACGAAGGTCCACTGTTGGGCCGTCCTCTGCGATGCTGACGCCGTCAGTGCTTTCCACCTCCGCCCGATGAGACTCCTCCCAGCTCCTGAGCGCCGCCTTCATGGCGCTTCTGGACGCGTTGGAAGGGATATCCACACCCTTCCCCTGGCATACGATCTCCAGATCCTCCTTGGACATTCCGCTGAATTCCGCCATCTTGTGCGTTCTCCTGCGCTGCAGTTACTCCTCTCCTGAGTAACTCGGCTTCTCCAATCAGGTGATGAAAAGCCGCCTGGGATTATCCCACCTCTATGCCACCAATTTCTGTGACAGGACGATACCGTACGGAAGCACTCGCAGCTTCCGCGTCCCGTTGACTGCGCACAGAATGGAAGGTCAAGCCGCACGAGGCCTGACCACATAGGGGATTCCCGCTTACCGTCAGTAACCGCCTGTTACTGACTCCACCCACTGCGCTGTGGGCGGGTTCTCGCTGCCACCACCAAACTCCTAACCTGCCGTGGCGTTTGGAACCACGGTTCTGCTCTGTATGTGCCGACGCACTGCTTTACCACACCTGTGTGGTGTCGACGAATCCCCACTAGCCACTTGCTAGGCCTCTACCGGTAGCTGGCGGAAGGCGGAGCTTGGAGACGTCAGGTGCTTCCCTGGACAGCCGGAGAACGGGGCTAGGTTTGGCCTAACCCTGTAGGTCACAAGATGAAGCAGTCTTGAGGCAAAGATGTTTATTGCTCAAATAACCTTTAAAAAGGCTCCTCCCTATTGCTAGGGGCAACAGCATACAATCAAGATGTTTTCAGCAGAAGAAGATGTTACAATACACAATCCTATGGGCCAACTGCCCTTCTTTTATCCCTCTCCAAGACCCCTTACCACAGGGGGTAAGCCCGCCCTGTGGTGTACAACCAATCAATGTTTACCCATGAGCTGTGCATGCTCTGGTCTCATGCACACCTAACATTGTTCCCTATGGACAGTGGGGAGTGGTCGGTCTCCTTTGACGCTCCTACCTTGGAGAATCAGGATACTCCCCGGTGCCGTCCAGTCTGGCTGGGGGGAAGTTTTCCCTCCTAAATCTGACTTCCAGAAACCTGCCCGGGACCCCTCTCACTGCCTGCAGCCTGGATTTGGGCTCCAGAGCTGGGCAGCCGGGCTCCCCGGTCCAGGTTTCTTGGCACTACGGCTGATCTCCATGGAGCTCCAAGAAACCACTCAGCTTGTTTTATAGCTAAGCTGCTTCTCTTTCTCCCTGTACCCTTTGGAACTGTGAGGCTGGATGGGAAAACATTCCGTTTTTGGGGAAAGGGTCTGGGAGAATCCATCAGCCTGCACAGCTATGGATTCCCCCCTCCTGGGACACACAATCAAGTAAGTGCACTTTCTCTTTAAATATATTACATTTAAAATCACACTGTACATTGCTGAGCCTGTGCCTTGCACAGACTCTACATACTCAGGCACTGCAGTGCCTTCCCTAGCCCTGCAGCCTGGCTGCTAGGGCTCTCCCTCTCAGTGCTGGAGGTATGGGGCTGGCTTCCCCCATCCTCCAGCCTGCCTTCCTGCCTCTGGGGTTCCAGGGAGCTGGCTCTCCCTGTCCCCCCAGGGTGGCACTAACCAGTGGCCTCGCCGCACGCAGCGGCGCACCCCCCTGTACCTAAGCCCGGCGGCCCGGGACACTTGTCCCGGCCGCCGTGACTCTGGCTTTGTTTCAGCGCTGAGGCGCCGGGAGCGTAGCTCCCGGACCCCAGCGCGCACCATCCTGCTGGGCAGCCTAATTTCAGCCACGCCGCTAGGGAGCCGGCTAGCCCGGTCCCCCATGAGCGGCGCCTGTCTGGTAGCCTCGCTGCAGCGTCCGGCGGGGAGCCGGGCTGCAGCGCACCCCCCTCGCCGGCTAGCAGCCCGGGACGTCCGTCCCGGCTGCTGCGGCTGGCCACCCGTGCTGGGCTGAGGCGCCTGGAGCAGAGCTCCCGGCCCCCAGCGACGGCTCTCACAGAGAGCACTGCAGCGGGAGCCGAGCTGCCAGCCGCAGCGCTCACCCTTCTCCCCGGCGCGCACACTCCAGTGCGCCCGGGGCTTCACCGACCGCTGCCGGGAGCGGAGCTCCCGGACTCCGGCGGTCAGCGGCTGCCTTCTCTCCCCCGGCGCGCACACTCTGCTGAGCGCGCCGGGGGCTGTCCTCCCTGCCGTGGTCTCCGGAGAGGTCCGGGACCACGGCACACTTAAAAATACAGCATTTTACACATGTTATACAACACGGCGCCTAGCGCCCAACATAGTTCAAATCTGGCGCCAAGCGCCCTTTGTCCTGTTAAAATGGCGCCGGGCACTAGGAGTTAACCCCTTCAGTGCTGCGGCGGCCATTTGCCTCGTGGCTGGGGCTCTCCGGCCACACCTACGCTGATCAGAGCTAGGAAGGATGTGACAGCAAAGCATTATCACCGTATATGGTGAAAATATGTTGCTTGGTGTGAGGCCAGGAAGGCCCCTACTGAGGAATTCCAGCTGGGTCGATTCCTGCACTTCCTACAGTCAGGGGTGACTATGGATCTAAAATTAGGGTCCATAAAGGTTCAGATTTCGGCCCTATTTTCTTTCAAAAGAACTGGCTTCACTGCCTGAGGTTCAGACGTTTGTAAAGGGAGTGCTGCATATTCAGCTCCCTTTTGTGCCACCAGTGGCACCTTGGGATCTTAACGTTGTGTTGGATTTCCTGAAATCCCACTGGTTTGAGCCACTTAAGACCGTGGAACAAAAGTATCTCACGTGGAAAGTGGTCATGCTGTTGGCCTTGGCTTCGGCTAGGCGTGTGTCAGAATTGGTGGCTTTGTCATGTAAAAGCCCCTATCTGATCTTCCATATGGACAGGGCAGAATTGCGGACTCGTCCCCAATTTCTCCCAAAGGTGGTATCATCGTTTCATTTGAACCAACCTATTGTGGTGCCTGCGGCTACTCGGGACTTGGAGGACTCCAAGTTGCTGGAATGTAGTCCGGGCTTTGAAAATATGTTTCCAGAACAGCTGGAGTCAGGAAGACTGACTCGCTGTTTATCCTATATGCACCCAATAAGCTGGGTGCTCCTGCTTCAAAGCAAACTATTGCTCGCTGGATCTGTAGCACGATTCAGCTTGCTCATTCTGCGGCTGGATTGCCGCATCCTAAATCAGTGAAGGCCCAATCCACAAGGAAGGTAGGCTCTTGGGCGGCTGCCCGAGGGGTCTCGGCTTTACAGCTTTGCCGAGCAGGTACTTGGTCAGGGTCAAACACTTTTGCAAAGTTCTACAAGTTTGATACCCTGGCTGAGGAGGACCTTGTGTTTGCTCATTCGGTGCTGCAGAGTCATCCGCACTCTCCTGCCCGTTTGGGAGCTTTGGTATAATCCCCATGGTCCTTACGGAGTCCCCAGCATCCACTAGGACGTTAGAGAAAATAAGAATTTACTCACCGGTAATTCTATTTCTCGTAGTCCGTAGTGGATGCTGGGCGCCCGTCCCTAGTGCGGACTTTCTGCAATACGTGTATATAGTTATTGCTAAATAATGGTTATTGTTATGAGCCATCCGTTGAGTGATGCTCAGTTGTTGTTCATACTGTTAACTGGGTTTAGTTATCACGAGTTGTACGGTGTGATTGGTGTGGCTGGTATGAGTCTTACCCTGGATTCCAAATCCTTTCCTTGTAATGTCAGTTCTTCCGGGCACATTTTCCCTAACTGAGGTCTGGAGGAGGGGCATACAGGGAGGAGCCAGTGCACACCAGATAGTACCTAATCTTTCTTTAGAGTGCCCAGTCTCCTGCAGAGCCCGTCTATTCCTCATGGTCCTTACGGAGTTCCCAGCATCCACTACGGACTACGAGAAATAGATTTACCGGTGAGTAAATTCTTATTATCTCAATTCTACACACAGTACCACAGGGGGGTAAGCCCCTCCCTGTCTCCTCCAACCAATCAGGTTATCGCACAAAATATAAATAAAGTTACATTTCAAAAGATAAGAATTAGATAAAGCACATTCCTGCTCCTCTTCATATATAACCAAACCAGTGGCTTTCCCAACACAATCTGATTAACATGTTCCTGTCTCTTTCACAAATGTATATGTAACTTGAATTTCAATTGCATTCACCCTCTCACACATAGACAACGTTCTTATAAGTTAAACATAAATCTGCATCCTACATAATGCCGCCTAGGAAATCTTAATTGTCACACGAAACCCACTAGTTTTCATTCGTAAAACACAATTGATTTAGCAGCCACTTGTGTCTCCATGCAAAACCAGTTTTGAGTTATCACACCACAGGAGATGCTGAAAGCACAGTCTTCACCCCAAACCTTTGTTTACATAGTAACATAGTATCTAAGGTTGAAAAAAGACAATTGTCCATCGAGTTCAACCTATTTGTGGTCTCCTATGAAGGATTATTTCGTATAAAATTATGACTAAAGTTGATGACTGCCGTTACGTTTTACCCCTCTTTTTTATAATAACCATAGTGCGTGACTATGCCCCGTAACCCTGGATATCCTTATCCATTAGGAATTTATCTAACCCATTCTTAAAGGTGTTGACTGAGTCGGCCATTACAACTCCCTCAGGCAGGGAATTCCAAACACGTATTAATCTCTTGCTATTAATGTATTTAAATAATTTTTGGGGATTCGCTTTGCTTTCCTTTGCTACTAGTTTTTCAGTTTCTACTTTAGCCGCTCTTATTTCCTTTTTGCAAATTTTGTTACATTCCTTATAGTGCTGAAATGACTCTGCTTCCCCGTCAGATTTGTATTTTTTAAATGCTCGCCTTTTCTTGCCCATAAGTTCCTTAATCTTTTTGTTAAGCCACAAAGGTTTATGATTTTTATTCCTTTTTTTGCTGCTCGTAGGAATATATTTGAGTGTATTTTTAGCTAGCAGGAATTTTAGTACCTCCCATTTCTCCGTAGTATTTTTTCCTAAAAACAAACCTTCCCATTCAATATCCCTGAAAAATACCCTCATCTTTTCAAAATTTGCTTTGCTAAAGTTTAGAGTCCTAGTTGAGCCAGTATAGGGCTGTTTATGGAAACTGATATTGAATGTGACCATATTGTGGTCGCTGTTTCCTATGGGTTCCCTACTATAATACCTGATACCAAATCCCCATTGTTTGTTAATACCAGGTCTAAGATTGCATTGTACCTAGTTGTTTCCTCAATTAGTTGGACTAGGTAGTTATCATTAAGTGTGTGTAAAAACATATTGCCCCTAGCAGTATCACATGAATCGTTTTTCCAGTTTATCTCTGGATAGTTATAGTCTCCCATCATTACTATGTCTCCTACTCATGCTGCTCTTTCAATTTGCTTTAGTAACAATTCATCATCAGATGCGTTGATACCAGGCGGCCTATAGCATACACTCAATACTAACTTTTTTATTCCATTTTCCCCGGATGCAATTTCTACCAATAATGTCTCGACAGTGTCTACAGTCCCCTCCTGAATATCTTCCCGTATATCAGGTTTTAAAAACGGCTTTACGTACAGACACACCCCTCCACCCTTTTTATTTAGTCTGTCTCTCCTAAACAGTGTATAGCCCTCTAGATTGACTGTCCAATCATGAGATTCGTCCCACCAAGTTTCAGTAATGCCTATAATATCATACTGTTTGCTTGCTGCAAGTATTTCTAGTTCACCCTTTTTACCAGTAATGCTTCTGGCGTTTACATACATACAACTAAGATAAGTATTTTCCCTTGCGTTAGGGACATCTTTCACCTTATGTAGCAATGATGACCTGTAATCGTCATTGGTTAGTGCTTTGGTAAAATCTCTCTTAGTACCCATGTTAGTAACCTTACCGCCTGCTCTTACCCTCCCCCCAACTTCTCCCCCATTTTATTTACTACCGCCATCCCCACTATTCTCACTGCATGACCCGTAGTTTCTAGCTAAACCCTCCCCCCAGGCTCCTAGTTTAAAATCTCCTCCAACCTTCTAACCATCCTTCCCCCCAGCACCGCTGCCCCCTCCTCAGTCAGGTGCAATCCGTCACGACAAAAGAGATGGCGCCTGACTGAAGTCCGCCCAGTGTTCCAGGAACACAAAACCCTATTTCCTGCACCAATCCCTAAGCCACACATTTACCTCCCTAATCTCCCTCTGCCTCCCTGGACTAGCGCGTGGCACGGGTAATAATTCCGAGAATATTACCTTAGATGTCCTTGCCTTAAGTTTCTTTCCTAAGTCCCTATAGTCTTTCTTAAGGACATCCCACCTTCCGCTAACTTTGTCATTGGTGCCAACGTGCACCAAGACCGCCGGGTCTTTGCCAGCCCCTCCCAACAATCTATCTACCCGGTCCGCGATGTGCCGTACCCGAGCACCCGGGAGACAACAGACTGTACGACGATCACGGTCCCGGTAGCAGATTGCCCTATCTGCCTTCCTGATGATAGAATCCCCTACCACCACCATCTGACAAGGTACCTCACTATCTTTTATCCCAACCGCGCCAGAGGGACCGCACCTCTGGATGCTAGATGGAGCAGTCTCCTCCGGCACCGTCATTTCTTCGCTATCATCCTCCGATTCCTCGTCCAATCGGGCAAATTTGTTCGGGTTTGATAGTTCGGAGATGTCGTGCCTCCCCCTCTTATTCTTCCTTCTAACTGTGACCCAACTGGCTACCTGATCATCATCCTCTTCTACCAGTGACCCCTCCCGCAACTCCTCCACCGTTCTGTCTAAACTACGCTCGAGATTGTGAATCTCCCTCAGTCGCATAACGGTTTGCTCTAGATCAGTTACCTGGGCTTCCAGGGCAACCGTTCGCACACACCTCGTGTAGATGTAATCACACTGGGCCGGTAGCTCCAGGTGTGCATACATCTTGCACGACATGCACTGAGTGAGGTCCTCAATCACAGCCCCCTCCCATAGTGTTTGTAAGGTCTAACTCCCTGTTACTCTCAAAGACAAAGCAGCAAAAAGAAAAAGTAGAAGACAAAGAATCTCACGTATACAATAATTAAGCTGGCTTATACTTATCTATCTTTGTGTGGTTCTTGGTCCTTCACTTTTATGCAGCCGTAGTACTCTCTCCTGCGGCACCTATACTCCACTTAGCAGTTGCAGTTGTTTCAGCTCACTGCACCTCCTTTTCAGTCGGCTTACAGCTCACTGCTCCTCCTTTCCACTCGGCTTCCAGCTCCTTTTGCTGTTACCAACTCACATACACTTACAAATCCAAGCAGCACTTTAAAATACAAGCCCTTACAATGAGTTTGTACCTGAAAGATTATGTTTGCCCACCAAAAGGCCTGCCAATTGCCACCTATCCCCTGCTGGAGCTAGGACATTGACATATGACTGGTTATATACAAGTTGCTGAAGAACAAATTGTCAAAGCCTTTTAGAAACAAAATAACTTACACATTCCTTCTAAAGGTGTGTACACACGGTAAGATATTTTCTTCCGATTCTGACTACATAGTCAGAATCGGAAGAAAATATAGTGCAGATCGCAAGGTGACAGTCACCTTGCGATCCCGATCCGATGCCGATGCGCGGCCCCGCGCGGTCGGCATCGGAAGAAAAAATAGGCTGTGCAGGCAAGTCAGTTATTATGTGCTTGCGATACTGGCTAAGTGCCGACCCGGCCCCCTGTCGCACGGTGAGAATCGGATAAGTCCGAATCTCACCGTGTGTATGCACCCTTAGTGCTGGCATTTCCATGCATTGTAAATGTGCAATCTTACCACTTTTTGACAGAGGTGTATTCCAGACTACCCTCTTGTATTGGAGTTACTAACACCTTCTCCCAATATCCCCTGCTGTTACCCTATGAGTGAGACATAAGGTCATTTTACATTTTTTATTGTTCATTTATTTTAGTTGGCTTTTTGTCTAATAAAATTACAGATTTTTTATTGAAATTGACTTCGCTGGACCTTTGTTTAAAGATACCTTTATATACGGAATTAACACGCCAAACATGTGAGTGAGGTACGCCGTACCTTTATTTACTGACCAGTTAAAGATACCTTTATATACGGAATTAACACGCCAAACATGTGAGTGAGGTACGCCGTACCTTTATTTACTGACCAGTTAAAGATACCTTTATGTGCCTGTTCTTGTTTCCTTTGATGTGAGTTTCGGTATGCTCATAATCTTTAAAGAATTGGTGGCGAGATTCTATACTTTCTCCTATCAAGTTTTCACAAAGTTGACTTTTCTCCACATTACTACACATTAGTTTTTTTCTGATATTTTCTTTTGCATATTCATTGAGGACATTTGCCCAAGATTGACGACCTAAGGAGTGCTGTTTGGAGAATCCAACTGTATTGTTAAAACTTATATTTTTATTTTTCACATTTATTGTGTATCTGGGCGCCTTTGATCATACTCCCTCCCCTTTATTTTCAATCCTACCACTGTGCCTAGAGCATGTCATATGGCATGTTAAAACATGTCATAAAACATTTTAAAGCATTTTACATATTTAAATACCCGGCGCCTAGCGCCTACAATACGTTTAAAGATGGCGCCTAGCGCCAGTGCACAGTTTAAGTGGTGCCAAGTGCCCATTGTTCTCTTAATGGCGCCGGGCACTAGGGGTTAACACAAATACAAATGTACAGATGGCGCTTCAGTTCAAAGGTGCTGCAATCTCCCAGCTGGGACGGTTATCAATTTCCCAAAAACACACCTTGAGAAAGGCCCCCAGAGGGCAGAAACGCGTTGGTGACTGATTGGAGGGACCTGCTGGAGCCAGAGGGAACACGCTGATTGCTGCTATATACCCCGGGGAGCTACATTGCAAGCGCTGTTTGGGTGGGCCACTGTGACACCCTACAACCTCTGGTACGTGGGTCCACTAATCTGTGGTGGATTTTAAATTTGTTATTGTGATCAAGACGTCTTTAATTTTAAAATATTATTATATTTACCTGCATTTTATGAATAAATAATTCTTACACCTAAACACAAGCAATACTTCACTATATTGGTATTTTTTCCTATTTACGGAAACCCCCCACTTGGATGGAGAGGTAAAGGTGAACTAGGGAAGAACCAATATTGGAATCGACAGGATTAAAGGAAGGGATACTACAAGCGCAATTGGGTGGACATTGCTGACACCCCACTAAGTCCGGTACGTAGGTCCGCCGCACCCAGGCGGATTAAAATTTCCTTTACGATACACTGTATATGTGATTGTAAATTCTTATAATCCATTTGAACCCTACGGGACTTCACTATATACCAATTCTTTCTTTGAGGACACCGTGTTATACCAGAACAAGGAAGTACTGCTGATAAACTGTCCAGTGAGGAGAACTTTGCCTTCCCACAAAAAGAAATAGTACCCGTAGTGACCCAGGGAGCGCACCCCAGCAAAACTATAGAACTAGGGGTTAACCCCTTTGGTGCCACGGCCGCCATTGTCCATGTGACCACCAGGGGCTGTCCGGCCACAGTATTGTATGGTGGAATTTCATCTGGGACGTTTCCTGCTGTTCCTGCAGTCGGGAGTGGATGTGGGTCTACGCCTAGGCTCCATAAAAGTTCAGATTTTGGCCTTGTCTATTTTCTTTCTGAAACATTTAACTTCTCTGTCTGAAGTACATCCTTCATATCCAAACTCCCTTTGTGCCTCCACGGCACCCTGGGATCTCAAGTTGGTTCTGTGATTTCTCCAATCAGACTGGTTTGACCTGTTACTGGAGGTAGATGTGAAGTATCTTACGTGGAAGACCATCACGCTGTTGACCTTGGCTTCGGCAAGATACGTATTGGAACTGGGGGCGTTGTCTCACAAGATCCCCTACTTGATTTTCCATTAGGAAAGAGCTGAGCTCAGGACTCGTCAGCGATTTCTTCCTAAGGTGGTGTCGGCGTTTCACATCAACCAGCCGATTGTGGTTCCGGTTTTTCCAGACACCTCTACTGTTTCAAAGTCCTTGGATGTGGTACGGGCTTTGAAGATTATGTAAAGAGAACGGCTTGTACCAGGAAATTGGACTTGCTGTTCGTTCTCTATGATGCCAACAAGATTGGGTGTCCTGCTTCAAAGCAGTCGATTGCACGATGGATCAGGCTCACTATCCAACATGCTTATTCCACGGCAGGTTTGCAGATTCCAACATTTGTTCAGGCCCACTCTACTAGGTCGATGGGTTCCTCCTGGGCGGCTGCCCGGGGGTCTCTGCATTACAGCTCTGCCAAGTGGCTACTTGGTCGAGTTCGAACACGTTTGCAAAGTTTTACAAGTTTGATACCTTGGCTTCTGAGGAGCTTCAGTTTGGTCAGTCAGTTCTGCAGGAACCTCAGCACTCTACCACCCGGCTTGGGAGCTTTGGTACATCCCAATGATACTAAATGGATTCCCAGCATCCTCTAGGACGTAAGAGAAAATAGGATTTGAATTACCTACCGGTAAATCCTTTTCTTGTAGTTCGTAAGGGATACTGGGTGCCAGCTTGTTGCTTCGTCCTTCCTGATCGGTTGCTTGTTTAACTGTTTGGTTCAGCTGTTGCTATCCCTGTTTTCATGTTGTGGTTAGCATGGCTTTCCTCTTGTTCTGGGTGTGCTGGTTCGAAATCTCACCACTTTCCTTATCTATTTTCCTTCTCTCAAAGTATGTCCGTCTCCTCGGGCACAGTTTCTTAGACTGAGTCTGGTAGGAGGGGCATAGAGGGAGGAGCCAGCACACGTAATCAAAATGCTATAGTGCCCATGGCTCCAAGTGGACCCGTCAATACCCCATGGTACTAATGTGGACCCCAGTATCCCCTGCGGAGTTTGAGAAAAGGATTTACCGGTAATTCAATTCCTATTTATTCCATTTTTGGAATAATGCTATAACATAACAAAACGTGGAAAAAATGAAGCGCTGTGAATACTTTCCGGATGCACTGTATATGTTACCAGACTAGCTCACCGCTCCACATAGAAGATACAGTAAGAAAAGTAACAATTCACTAAGGAGTATTGTACTAATATACACACACCAACACATACACACACGCTAATATACACACAAACTAATATATACACACACTAACACATACACACGCTAATATACACACAAACTAATATATACACACACTAACACATACACACTAATATAAACACACTAACACATACACACACGCTAATATACACACACTAACACATACACACACTAACACATACACACATGCTAATATACACACACTAACTCATACACACACACGCTAATATACACACAAACTAATATATACACACACTAACACATACACACACGCTAATATACACATAAACTAATATATACACACACTAACACATACACACACACGCTAATATACACACACTAAGACATACACACACGCTAATATACACACACTAACACATACACACACGCTAATATACACACAAACTAATATATACACACAATAACACACACGCTAATATACACACAAACTAATATATACACACACTAACACATACACACTAATATACACACACTAACACATACACACACACGCTAATATAGACACACTAACACATACACACACTAACACATACACACATGCTAATATACACACACTAACTCACACACACACGCTAATATACACACAAACTAATATATACACACACTAACACACACGCTAATATACACACAAACTAATATATACACACACTAACACACACACACACACGCTAATATACACACAAACTAATATATACACACACTAACACATACACACACACGCTAATATACACACACTAACACATACACACACGCTAATATACATACACTAACACATACACACGCTAATATACACACAAACTAATATATACACACAGTAACACATACACACACGCTAATATACACACAAACTAATATATACACACTGCTCAAAACAGAAATTGATAGCAGCCTTGCGCTTGTTAATTGCTGCTAGTTCTCAGGTAATAGAGGAAACACCCAATACCTCCTATTTGACACAGAATTACACAAAAAAGAAAAATACCCAGAACTAGCGCTCTAGACACATGAAATAAAAATGATTAATATTGACACGCAGAAATCCCCTGTGCGCTCTCTCTCCTGGAAAAACACTTACAGGTTATTTCTTTCACGTGTGTCCAACGCGTTTCAGGGAGTCCACTCCCCTTTTGGGGAGTGGACTCCCTGAAACGCGTTGAAGCCGTCCTGTGTCTGTGTTCGGAAGGTCCTGGAGATCGGTGAATCGGACTCCGTGTGGTGCGCTCACCTGTCTGCAGCCGGTGCGTTCTTCCACGGGGTTTTTCCATCAACTGCCGATACCCAGTTCCAATTGACGAATGCGGACATGTTTTTATGACTTTTTGTATTTTAAATAAAATCCGTTTTGGAAGCAAGTGTGTTCTACTTGGAATTCCTATTGGATACCAACACACAGAGAGGATAAAGATACCTTTATGGGAACGCGGGACAGAAATTCAATGTAAGTTGTATAACTGTCAGCTAGTAGTGAAAGAATACTGTGATACCAGTGGGTGAAATCCGTAAGCTGTTTAAAGATACCTTTATGGACACACGTGAAAGAAATAACCTGTAAGTGTTTTTCCAGGAGAGAGAGCGCACAGGGGATTTCTGCGTGTCAATATTAATCATTTTTATTTCATGTGTCTAGAGCGCTAGTTCTGGGTATTTTTCTTTTTGTGTAATATATACACACACTAACACACACACGCTAATATACACACAAACTAATATATACACACACTAACACATACACGCTAATATACACACAAACTAATATATACACACACTAACACATACACACACGCTAATATACACACAAACTAATATATACACACACTAACATATACACACACACGCTAATATACACACACTAACACATACACACACGCTAATATACACACAAACTAATATATACACACACTAACACATACACACACGCTAATATACACACACTAACACATACACACACGCTAATATACACACAAACTAATATATACACACACTAACACATACACACACGCTAATATACACACACTAACACATACACACACGCTAATATACACACAAACACATACACACACGCTAATATACACACAAACTAATATATTGATAAAGCTAAATATTTATCGTATATAATACCCTTTATGAGGTCTAAGAACACTGTACGCTATCTACGTATGAAGTACCGTAAGGGTACGCTAGTTGCGTAACAATCGCTTAGCCGTGATCGAGACGCTCAAGCGTCACGTTCACTCACGGCCAAGAGATCACAGGCAGGCACGTTATTGGCTGTTGACTAACGTAATGATTCGCTATAGCGTAGCGGACGCTCGGGACCACGAGGCGATCACCAGCGGCGCAGACGCTCACAATATTAAACCTTTGTATCTAAACCATAAACAGTGTATTGTGCAGTAAAACCTTAGTGTAATGATAGAGTGTAAATGCAACACAGTATAACCTTATTACCTTTAAAGCTGCTTGAGCGTCACCAACGCTCTGAGGATACTTAATACTATAAGAAACACACAGATACCGTGCTCAGGGTCCAACGCCTAATATATATATTATGAATGCTATACTTGCAAAAGAGTTAAACACAATACAAGTCATACACTACAATATAACATAGACTACCTAACCAGATAACTACACAGGAAATACAATACAATTACTATTTAAGAGAAAAATGAGAGAGAAAGAGAAGGAGAGAGAGAGAGAGAAATTGAGAGAGATTGGCTCAGAATAACATGAAGATCAATATGATTGCGGAGAAACACTTACGCACAAGGGGAAACGATCGCATGCGCCTCAATATCCAGCTCCCGATTATCAGCAATGAGAACCGTTGAAGAGAGTGAACTGGATATGGTCGGCCTGCCTATTTATGCCCCACACACAATACAATTCAATGGTCCCTACAATCTCATTGTTCATTGGACACAGGAATTCGGCTTCGCATTATAACAAAAGGTCATAGGTTGATTCATACAGGTGGGCTGTGACTGCTTCCAACTGTTCAGGTGGGTGGGATACTGGGTTTCCCGCCGCATGATTAAATAAGAACAAATAATAGTAAATGGACATAAACTTCTTATGTCCATAACTATTCGCTCGAGCGATTAATCCGCTCCAAACCAACACTGGAATATTGCTATTTAAATACTCTTCCGATGGGTACCAAACACCACTGTATGACCCCTGTTAGACCCTTCGTACAATACAAAGAGGGATCTCTCTGTTCAGGAACATGCTATATTAACTAAACTTTCAGAATCTATCAAAGGGACCATGATCTACAAAATACATTATTACTGAAAATATGTAACGATTGAGTCGCACGCTACGATCACATAAACTCTACCGTAAATACGCATACCGTGCGCCTGCGGGTGCCCGCGACTGTGAGTATGCGCACTCACGGGAGAGCGTACGCATGCGCAGCGCGGACCTGAATGAGGTGCAAATATGGCAGTGTGTATAGAGATATTTTTCTGACTTTGACAGTCCACCCTTTGGCAGTCAATAATAACTGCCACCTTCTAAAACATTTCAAAAGGAGAAAAATATATGTCCGGGGTTAATACATTTCCATGGTTGGGTAGGGGAGGAGAGAGGAGAAGGTGTGAAGAGGGTATGACGTAGTGAGATAGTAGAAGCATGTGTGTATGAGTCCATGTTTGGGGGGTCATGTATCATCGTGCCGTACGTGTGGTACATCAAGCTTCGAGGTATCGCAAAGTATACATTTGAATTCCTTCTTATCCCGTATTAAGGGTCTGTGGATGGGCTGTCAAACTCTACCGAGCTCTTTTCGGCTGTGGTTGTAACAAAATGGGGGAGCACATTTTAGTTGATGATACATGAATGGGGGAGGTATGTGGTTGCTGATATCTGTGCCTGTATTCCCTATCGACTATGTGTCATTACCTGAGGGTTGTAGAAATGAAGATAAAGAACACTTATGGTAAATGCAGTGGTATTCTATGTCAGGTTAATGTACATTTGTCGGTTGAAGTCTTGTTCGGTGTCTGTTGAATGCAGTCTTCTTTGTGCTTTTGCCCATAAGGTGCGGGCAAAAGCTGTCAATGTCCACGGATTTACAAAAGTGTTGGGCTAGCGTAATTTTAAAATTTCTAGGGAAACTGGGGATCCATGGCATAGTTCATCAAAAATCTGTGTATAAGGTTGTCAAAACTTCTTCTTTAATCCATCTGTTGTCTGTATATCGGCTCATCAAATTCCTCGTCCAAGTGGGTCTTTTTACCTTGGAGAAAACGGAAAAACAAGTGAAAGAAACGGACCGTATAATCGCTTTTTCATTACATCATTGTTTCTACCGTTGGGTCGTAAATCAAGTCCATTGGAATTACAGTTTCCTCACTCCTCAAACTCATTACCCTTGTACGATGTTTGCACTTCATTAAAGCCTGACCGCATCTAAATATCAATCCAATCGATATGACAACACCTAAGATACACAGGAGAAACTTCCCAACATCCATTATGACTCCTTGAGCCCACTCTCCTAAACCAGAAAACCAATTTCGCGGGTTCAACCATGACACCCAACCAGTCAGCTCATTACCTACAGCAGCACGAGTGAGATTGTGTCTCCTGCGAAATTCCCACTTCAATTGGAGAATATCGTCCATCTTTTGGTCTATGACCTCGACCGGATCCTCGGTGCTATTCGTAATATATGTGCAACATTTCACGCCGTACTGTGTTGCCAGTGTGACACAATATCCGCCTGTCACTGCTGTGAGGTAATTGAGAACCATTCTATGCTGTACCAGTTCTGTTTTGTAAGCTTGAAGTTCCCTTCCAGTATACCTAAACGTGTCATCATACATTTCAGTGATATTATCTAACAAATTTGCGAGCGCTGATATGTATTTATAATTCAGCACTCCTCTAGCGGTGTGGGTGAAATCTAACGCGATTAAGAATTGAATCCCGGTGGATTCACTTATCAGATCAGAGGCCGGGTGCTCTGTCTTCTCTATCAGGTGCCTTTTAACTACGTGCTCGTAGTGGGTGTGAGTATAAGGAGCTTGGGCACCACGGTGTATGTCTTTCATTTTGTCATGTGATACAGTCATTACTTCAGGCAGTACTTTTCCAATATAACACAATCCTTCAGAGTTTGGGGCAAGCCACTTGTACGCCTTTCTCCCGCATATGAAATATGCATCATCGGGGAGAACATATGGGACGGAGTAGGACATAACCCTATTACACACCTTCCATGTGAAATCTCCTAACCCTAATTCTTCCATCTGCTTAGTACACGTATCAGGTTGTACGATATGTGCACAGTATCCTGGTGATACCTCTCCAACTCTCGTAATCCTATTTCCTAAGGTATACCTATACCGGAAAGATTTTCCTCTACTGGCTATGTGGCATACAAGCTCTGTATCTGTAGGCATTCTATCTGCTCTATGCGAAAAGGTCATGGTTTGATTACTCCATGACACTTCCCAATTTCCCGGCTTTCGGGGATTGGAGATGTTGAAACATAATAGGGACCTATCCACATGGTATTGGTGGAGCTTCAAACTAGGAGGGCTGGCGATATTAAACCTCCTGTCCACCGGTCTCCCACCACTTAACTCAAGTACCTCCCCTATCGTTAAAGGAAATGGTACTAGCCCTGATTTGCTATGACCTTGAGGTACTTGAGAGCATACCCAACAATCTGTTTTGTTTAACACATTACCCACTAAGGAGTGATAGTCACTCAATGGATGCCGGTCCATATGGATATTAAAACTGGATTGGCATTTCTTAATGCACCCATCCTCAATGACATTGTTACAGAGCCTACAGATACAGTTTTCTTCAGCTAACAATCCTTCACAATTCCTTCTATGGTCAATGCTATCGGATCGTTTTCTGATACTCGCCTTTACTTGTTGGTTAAGTTGTTCTTGGAAAACTACGCCTCCATCTTTATCATCAGAACCCATTCCAGAACCTCTCTCGACCTCCATGGTACTCTCGCCGGAACAGACTGCTCTGGTCAACATCATGGTCAACAGGAAAATCCGGATCACAGTCTCTTGGGGCAAGTCCATCTTATAGGAGGAGACGAAGAAGAATGATAAGGGGAAAAAAAATAATTGAGGGAGATGGGATGGGAAGTTGGAGAAAAACAATAAAAGGGAACAGGGGATCGACAACTGCTTTCGGTCTTGTGATTTTCACGGCTCAGGTGCCGCCTCAGTCCTCCTGGAACAGACACTCCAGTGATACAACCTCTACCGTCTGTTCCTTATCACAGGACTTCTCTGGATCAGCGACCTTCTTGCAATGGGACGAATGAACCCAAGTCTCTCTCTCAGCAACCTTCAATGCTGTAGTGCTAGTCAATAAGACCTGGTATGGTCCTTCCCATCTGTCAATAAGGCAACCTGAGCGTAGAAAATTCCGTATCATTACATAATCCCCAGGTTCAATGTCATGACAATTACTATCTGGTAAATCAGGAATCACCAACTTCAGATTATCATTTTGATTCCTTAACTGTTTACTCATGTTAATCAAGTATTTTACAGTTACTTCATTGTTACATTTCAAATCATCCTGAGGGTTAATCATGACATGCGGTTGTCGACCAAACAAGATTTCAAAGGGAGACAGATTAAGAGGGGACCTGGGAGTGGTTCTGATACTGTACAATACGATGGGTAAAGCTTCTGGCCATGTCAATCCTGTCTCTGCCATAACTTTACTCAGTTTATTTTTAATAGTGCTGTTCACTCTTTCCACCTTCGCACTCGCCTGTGGACGGTACGGAGTGTGCAGCTTGCTATCAATTCCCATCAATTTACACATTCCTTGAAAGACATCACCTGTAAAATGGGTACCCCTATCACTTTCGATTATTCTGGGGATACCATATCTATATACAAATTCCTGCACAATTTTCTTAGCAGTAAACATAGCGGTATTTGTAGCCGCAGGAAATGCTTCGACCCAATTTGAGAAAACATCTATACAAACAAGTACATATTTCAAATTCCGACAAGGGGGTAATTGAATGAAGTCAATCTGTATTACCTGGAAAGGGCCGCCTGCAGGTGGGATATGGGATGGTTCTGTAGGTATTGCCTTTCCAATATTCTTTCTCAAACAGGTAAGGCATGACATTGCTCTTTTACTCGCATGAGAGGAGAATCCTGGGGCACACCAATATGCTCTTACCAACTTGCACATCCCTTCCTTGCCTAGATGAGTCAGCCCGTGAGCTGCTTCAGCCAGACATGGAAGATATGCTCTGGGGGCCACTGGTTTACCATGTCCATCCGTCCAGAGTCCTGAGGACTCCTGGCCATATCCCTTTGCCTTCCAGACTGCCTTTTCCTGTGTGGAACACAAATTTTGCATTTCACACTTCTGTGTGTTGATGGTATTAAATACCATCAATTGTGTGGTGTCTGTCTGTATGGGGGTAGCAGCTGCTAACTTAGCAGCTTCGTCTGCTCGGCTGTTACCAAGTGATACTGGGTCCTGGCTATATGTGTGTGCTTTACACTTGATAACAGCCACTCTTTCGGGTTCCTGTATCGCTGTTAGAAGTCTTTTTATATGAGCTGCATGCGCTACCGGTGTACCAGCTGCCGTCATGAAATTTCTGAGACGCCATAGGGCTCCGAAATCATGGACTACCCCGAATGCGTATCTAGAATCGGTGTAGATATTGGCTGATTTTCCCTTAGCCAATTCACATGCTCTGGTTAGGGCGTCCAGTTCAGCAACCTGGGCTGAGTGAGGTGGGCCTAGCGGTTCCGCTTCTATGGTGCCTTGGTCATCTACGACTGCGTATCCAGTACACAAGTCTCCTGAGTCTGACTGTCTATGACAACTACCGTCCGTGTAGAACGTAAGTTCTACATCTTCCAGTGGGTTGTCACTGATGTCAGGCCTTGCGGTAAAATTTTGGGTCAAATATTCCATACAATCATGAGTGTCCTCCTTTGTATTAAATCCTCCTTCCCCACCACTCTCATCCTCCACCCTTTGTGTCTGTGCAGACACACCTGGGAGATATGTTGCAGGATTTAATGCACTGCATCTCCTTATGGTGATGTTTACGGGGGCCATTAGTGCCAATTCCCATCTTGTAAACCGCGCTGATGAGACGTGCCTGGTTTGGGCAGAATTTAACAAGGCTGACACTGCATGTGGTGTATGAATTGTGAGGTTGTGACCTAGCACGACGTCTTCGCTTTTCGTTACTAGCAATGCTATCGCAGCAACACTTCGCAAGCATGTGGGGAGGGATCGCGCTACCGTATCTAGCTGAGCGCTGTAATATGCTACTGGCCTGCTGGCATCACCGTGCTTTTGGGTTAGTACGCCTGCCGCGCAACCAGCACTTTCTGTTCCGTATAGTTCAAAGGGTTTCCCATAGTCCGGCATACCTAATGCTGGTGCCTGCGTTAGGCACTGTTTAAGTCTCTCAAATGCCATCTCAGACTCGTCTGTATGCGAAATCCGATCAGGTTTGTTTGAGGAGACCATTTCCTGCAAAGGTAACGCTAAAATGGAAAACCCTGGGATCCAATTACGGCAATACCCACACATTCCTAAAAATGTTCTGATCTGTTGCTGGGTTTGTGGCAGAGTCATGTCTCTAATTGCTTGAATTCTATCAGCGGTCAGGTGTCTCAGTCCTTGTGTTAGACAGTGTCCCAAATATTTTACCTTAGTCTGGCATAATTGCAACTTGTCTTTGGAAACCTTGTGTCCTGTGTCTGAAAGATGACACAGGAGCTGTTTCGTATCCTTCAGGGATGCTTCCAGTGAATCTGAACACAGTAGTAAATCATCCACATACTGTATCAATACTGATCCACTCTCTGGTTGGAAAGACTGTAAACAATCATGCAAAGCTTGAGAAAATATACTTGGACTATCTATGAATCCTTGGGGTAATCGAGTCCATGTGTATTGGACTCCTCTGTATGTAAATGCGAACAAATATTGGCTGTCAGGGTGCAGAGGTACCGAAAAGAAAGCGGAGCAGAGGTCAATAACAGTGAAAAATTTCGCAGTGGGAGGGATTTGCATTAGGATGACAGCTGGATTTGGCACTACGGGGAACTGACTCTCAACTATTTTGTTAATCCCCCTTAGATCCTGCACTAGCCTGTAACCCCTCCCCCCACTCTTTTTCACAGGGAAGATGGGACTATTAGCAGTGCTGGACGTTCTTACCAGAATGCCCTGTTGTAGCAAGCGCTCTATTACTGGGTAAACTCCTAACTCCACCTCTGGCTTCAGAGGGTACTGTGGGATTTTTGGAGCTATCCTACCATCTTTTACTTGTACAATTACCGGAGCTACGTTTGCCATTAATCCAGTGTCCTGTCCATCTTTAGTCCAAAGTGACTCTGGTATCTGAGATGTCATTTCTTCTACTTGGGATGGAGTCCTATTTGTCATAATGGTATGTGACATTAATTTTGATGGGGAGTCTAACATGTCTCGCACTTCCTGAGCGTGATTCTCAGGTATGTCCAAGAATACACCTTCAGGAGTACAATAAATGACGCACCCCATTTTACACAGTAAGTCTCTACCCAGGAGATTGGTCGGTGCCGATGCAGCCAGCAAAAAGGAATGCTTGGTATGTAAAGGCCCTATTGTAATCTCTGCTGGTTTGCTAACAGGGTAATGCTGGACTACTCCTGTTACTCCCACGGCTGGAATTGTCCTACCAGTGGTCCTCATGCCTACTGTCGAATTGATCACTGATTTGGCCGCCCCTGTATCTACAAGAAAGTTTAATGATTTACCAGCTACATTGATTGCAATTTCGGGTTCATTTCCAAGGCTTGCAATCAATTTTACTGGCTGCAGATTACAGGTATGGCCACACCCCTATTGGGTATGGTGACCTCCCTGAATCCCGCTGGCAGCAACTATTTGTGACGGAGTTAATTGGGAACTACCAGAGGCGTGCCAGTCTCTGTTCGGGGGGTATCTTTTTGTTTCCCCTGCATGTGGCTCATAACTCCGTTTCTG
Organism: Pseudophryne corroboree; assembly: GCF_028390025.1. NCBI lineage: Eukaryota > Metazoa > Chordata > Amphibia > Anura > Myobatrachidae > Pseudophryne > Pseudophryne corroboree. The sequence continues at coordinate 515,255,807 of NC_086450.1, read as the reverse complement.
CGGACCCTGATCCCAATGTCGTGTGTCGTGTCGTTGTCTAGGGGGTTGGTATGAGTTTCGTGAATTCTTTACTCTACAATCTCGTGCCATGTGTCCCTGTTTATGACAAGAATAACAAGTAACCACACTTGACTTACCCACAGGGTTTGGTGATACAAACAAAGGCTGCCTTGTGGTCAGGGCTTGTATACTTACTGACATTAATTTATCACCTTGTTGTTCCCTATGTCTGGTGATGTTCCTATCGTGATCAATAGCAGCCTCTCTCAAAGTAGCCACAGACAGACCTCGCCAACATGGTTGTGTGGTCTGTACCCTAGTCTTTAATGACTCTTTTAAACCATCCATCAGTACCGATACTGCTACTTCTCGATGGTTTGTGTCTGTTTTAATGTCCTCTATGCCTGTGTATTTTGCCATTTCTAATAATGCTCTGTGAAAATACTCTGCAGCTGTCTCTGACTCCTTCTGTTTAATGGAGAATATCTTGTTCCATTTAGCTACCGCTGGGAAATACTCTTTTAACTGCAAGCTTATTCTTTTTACATTATCTTTGTTGTACACATCTGTAAGAGGTACATCCTGATCTAATCCGCAATCAGCTAAAAATTGAGTTGCGTCAACATTGGAGGGTAAACATGCTCTCAGCAATATCTGCCAGTCTTTATTGTTGGGCTCTACAGTGTTACCTAAGTCTCTGATGTATTTTTTGACTGGCAACTAAGTCTTTTCTAGGGTCAGGGAATTCAGACACTATGGTCCTTAATTCCATTCGGGAAAATGGGGTGAACATGGCAATGTTTCTAATGGGAGTGGCTCCTGATGTGTCTGTTTTCCCATTTGGCACTGCTATTACTCTAACGGGATTAACTCTAACAACCTCACTCTGTGTAGATTCTACAGGCTGTGGTGAAATAGCTTCAGCATAGTGTATGGTGCCGTACTTACCCGTTGATACGACCTCACCTATCCCTCCGCTAGGGGCCTTTGTTACTAATCTCGTGGGTGGAGCTGTGCCTACTGTGGTCTCTGCTATGGTGGCTGCTAGAGAGAGCGCTGAAATTGTTGCCGATTCGTCCTCTTGATCACACTCCTGAGGAAAGTTCAAAACATGGTACAACTTGCACGGGTTAATACTTGCATTGGTTAATTGGTTAACATTATCCTTAACATTTACACAGTTGCTAAGAGTTTGTTGTTTGTTACACCTTAATGCGTCATTCTCCGCAACCAATTTTTCTCCTGATATATATGGTGGCGGTGGGGCCGTGGCAATCAGTTTTCTGTTAGAGCCAGATCCCGCCGCCTGAGCCAATCCTCTCTGTATGTCACCTTCCTGTTGCCACAACTGCAAATAATCGTAATGTTTGATTCGTCTCTTTGCTGATTTAATGAGACATATCCTCCTCCTTAAATTTTGTAACACTTCTGAGCTGAAGCTACCTACTCTTGGGAATTTCTCCCCGTCATGTACTGTCATTCTCTCCCATTCATCACATAAAGTTTCTGTGTGACTTCCATATTTCTCACACATTACATACCTGGCCGACCCAATTGGTCGGTTCACCGAATCAACCCGAACCGAGGTTGATCGCCCCCTACCTGAACAAGTGGCCCCCATAGTTCGAAAGTGTTGCTTTATTCAGCCAACCCTTACGCAAAACCAAATGTCCAAAATAGGCTGACGGTGGCGGTTTACCGAGTACCCCACTCACTCGCCCACGCCGACCAATACGACCTGATCACACCGATATGGTGCTGGCGTACTCGACCTAGGGCCCCTGCGACCTGAACCTCTATTTACTGGAACCTGTGAGGGTGATCCGAAGAACACTTACTCTTTCCAGTAACTATTGGTTGCTGGATAGTTCCTGAGTGAGCAGCGAACTTCCCTTAAAATAAAAAAAAATTACACAAATCACGTTAGAATGTACAAATAGCGTTTGTGACCCCTTTACTCTAATGGTACTAGGTCAGATTACTAACTAATGTACACAATTACGTGCGGTACAATCGTTTAGTACACAAGCAACTAATCTTATGTACTGAGCGACCAACGGAATCGAAAATTTCGGCTGCGAATTCCTTCAGCCAGAGCTTATATGGCCTATATGGGTGTTGCACCAACCCTTTCTTGGTGTTGTGCCTGTGGACTGTATAGCGGACTTCCTTGTCTGCTGTACCTGAACCTGCTGGTCTGTTATGACCTCCTGGTCTGTTACAGTATGACCTCCTGGTCTGCTACACTCTAATGCTCAAATTGTATATTTAACCAGGGATGCCTCCCTAGCCACCGTGTACGTCACTTACACGCATGTACCTCACGAGTACTCGACTTTTCTTGTGGTTCAACCTTTAAAATTGTAAAAACAAACACTCACTCACCGCATATACACTTTTGTTTCTATTTCTATTTCTGCGCAGAAATTTTTCTTTAGACCAGATGTGTTACCAATTAGGAGAAGGATCTGTTAATTTAAATTTGGAATGTAAAAAAATAGATTTGCGCGATTTATCGCCTGGCGTTATTTACCGCATGGCGTTACTTATCGCGTTGAGAGGAGAGAGAAAAAAAAAACAACTTGTGATTTGAGTTACGTGGGCGTACCTGGACGCTCCGTTGCGTAATTTACGCTGCGTGCGTCGGCCTTTGGTTTGCGTGCACAAATCTCAGTCCTTGTTAGAGACACGTGTACGCAAAATAAAGATCCACCGTAACACAATTTATATGTTTATCAATGTAGATGATCCTTGATCCTCTACCGCACACCACACTGACTTCGCCTTATCTCCCAGGCAAAGCTGTGTGTTTGTCTATACTTTAACTATGTTACCTTTACTCTTAAACTATGAAATAGTGACAAAATCTCTCTTAACACGTTTATCAACTATAGAACTGGCAAACAGGAGAGTGATATACGAAAATACACAAATGAAAAGGAAATGCAGATATATATGTGTGCCTGCGTGTGTACGCAAGACAGAAAAATAAACAGTTTTAAAAAAAGACACTATTGTTTTGTTCTTACCTCCGGTTCCCGGATTCCTTCAGCACCCTTTACTAAGAGAAGCAGACGCTTATCCCGACAGCACCACGAGGAATACAACCTCCCGCCCTTTGCTGGTGGATAATGTCTGCTGTATCTACCTAGTGCAGATATGTGAAGGACGGGCGAGCCGCCAATTGATAAAGCTAAATATTTATCGTATATAATACCCTTTATGAGGTCTAAGAACACTGTACGCTATCTACGTATGAAGTACCGTAAGGGTACGCTAGTTGCGTAACAATCGCTTAGCCGTGATCGAGACGCTCAAGCGTCACGTTCACTCACGGCCAAGAGATCACAGGCAGGCACGTTATTGGCTGTTGACTAACGTAATGATTCGCTATAGCGTAGCGGACGCTCGGGACCACGAGGAGATCACCAGCGGCGCAGACGCTCACAATATTAAACCTTTGTATCTAAACCATAAACAGTGTATTGTGCAGTAAAACCTTAGTGTAATGATAGAGTGTAAATGCAACACAGTATAACCTTATTACCTTTAAAGCTGCTTGAGCGTCACCGACGCTCTGAGGATACTTAATACTATAAGAAACACACAGATACCGTGCTCAGGGTCCAACGCCTAATATATATATTATGAATGCTATACTTGCAAAAGAGTTAAACACAATACAAGTCATACACTACAATATAACATAGACTACCTAACCAGATAACTACACAGGAAATACAATACAATACAATTACTATTTAAGAGAAAAATGAGAGAGAAAGAGAAGGAGAGAGAGAGAAATTGAGAGAGATTGGCTCAGAATAACATGAAGATCAATATGATTGCGGAGAAACACTTACGCACAAGGGGAAACGATCGCATGCGCCTCGATATCCAGCTCCCGATTATCAGCAATGAGAACCGTTGAAGAGAGTGAACTGGATATGGTCGGCCTGCCTATTTATGCCCCACACACAATACAATTCAATGGTCCCTACAATCTCATTGTTCATTGGACACAGGAATTCGGCTTCGCATTATAACAAAAGGTCATAGGTTGATTCATACAGGTGGGCTGTGACTGCTTCCAACTGTTCAGGTGGGTGGGATACTGGGTTTCCCGCCGCATGATTAAATAAGAACAAATAATAGTAAATGGACATAAACTTCTTATGTCCATAACTATTCGCACGAGCGATTAATCTGCTCCAAACCAACACCGGAATATTGCTATTTAAATACTCTTCCGATGGGTACCAAACACCACTGTATGACCCCTGTTAGACCCTTCGTACAATACAAAGAGGGATCTCTCTGTTCAGGAACATGCTATGTTAACCAAACTTTCAGAATCTATCAAAGGGACCATGATCTACAAAATACATTATTACTGAAAATATGTAACGATTGAGTCGCACGCTACGATCACATAAACTCTACCGTAAATACGCATACCGTGCGCCTGCGGGTGCCCGCGACTGTGAGTATGCGCACTCACGGGAGAGCGTACGCATGCGCAGCGCGGACCTGAATGAGGTGCAAATATGGCAGTGTGTATAGAGATATTTTTCTGACTTTGACAATATACACAAACTAACATACACACACGCTAATATACACACACGCTAATATACACACAAACTAATATATACACAAACACGCTAATATACACACACTAACACATACACACACACACGCTAATATACACACAAACTAATATATACACACACACTAATATACACATACAGACTACTATATACACACTAACACATACACACACGCTAATATACAAACAAACTAATATATACACACACTAACACATACACACTAGACAACATGTTTGTTGCAAAGAGGCAACAAAAAAGATAGATTGCTTTTTGGAGCACTCTTTTATAACAAGTTTGATATGTAATTTGATATGATTATAATGTTAAAACGTAACCTTTAATTCTTACTCCTAAAATAAAGGGGTTCGTTTGAGTAACATAAATTTATATGTAAATGTCACTCTTTGATGCATTGATATATTTGTATCCCCCGGAAAAAATTATGGAATTTTTTTTTTTACATTATGTATATAGTTCATGAATTGAATCAAGATTTCATACGTGGTAAAGATATTAATCTGAATAATCACTAGTGACCCATAATTGGATCATCATCAATAATCCATAATTGAATAATTGTATACATAAATTTTAATATATTAGATAAATTAATAAATCCCAATATATTGACAATGTTAAATTCTTTTGTCGTATAAACAACCCTTTATGAGGTCTAAGAACACTGTACGCTGTTTACTTAAGAAGTACCGTAAGGGTACGCTAGTTGCGTAACGATCGCTTAGCCGTAGGCGAGACGCTCAAGCGTCACGTTCGCTCACGGCCCAGTGATCACAGGACAGCACGTTATTGGCGATGACTAGAGTAATGATTCGCTATGGCGTAGCGGACGCTCGAGACCACGAGGAGATCACCAGCGGCGCAGACGCTCACAACGCTATACCTTTATGTCTAAACCTTTTATCAATGAAATACACAGAATACCTTAATGTGAATACAGGGTGTAAGTGCAACCTTGTGTAACCTGACTAACTACAAAGCTGCTTGAGCGTCACCGACGCTCAAGTGAACACTTAAAACTATAGGAGATACACAGATACTGGTTTAGGGTCCAAAGCCTATTATCTGTATTATAACTATTATACTTGCAAAAAGAATCACAGTACAAATGATACACTACAATATAACAGAGACTTCCTAACCAAATAACTATACAAGAAATACAATACAATACTATGCTGATCTAATACAATACAATACTAGTCAATGGGAGATACGAGAGAAAGAGAAGGGAGAGAGAGAGACGGAGAGAGAGAGATTGGCTCACAGTAAGACAATATGATTACGGAGAGAAACTTACGCACAAAGGGTATGATCGCATGCGCCTCGATATCCAGCTCCCGATTATCAGCAAGAAAACCGTTGATGAGAGTGAAGTTGGATATGGTCGGCCTGCCTATTTATGCCCCACACACAATGCAATCTCATAGTCCCTACAATCCCATTGTCCATTGGACGAAGGAATTCGGCCCCGCATCATAACAAAAGGTCATAGGTTGATTCATACAGGTGGGCTGTGACGATTTCCAACAGCTCAGGTGGGTGGGAAACTGGGTTTCCCGCCGCATACCTGAGTATGAGTAAATAATAGAAATGGACATAAACTTCTTATGTCCATAACTATCCGCACGAGCGATTAATACGCTCCAAACCAACACCGGAATATTGTTAATTAAATACTCTTCCGATGGGTACCAAACACTGCTGTATGACTCCTGTTAGACCCTTCCTACAATACAAAGAGGGATTCCTCCGTTCAGGGACATTCTATATTAACCAAACTTTCAGAATCTATCAATGGGACCATGATCTACAAACTACATTAATTGTGGAAATATGTAACGATTGGGTCGCACGCTACGACTACATACTCCTTACCGTAAATACGCATACCGATGCGAGCGGGTGCACGCATCAGCGGGTATGCGCTATCACGGGAAAGCGCGTGCATGCGCAGCGCGGGCCAGCGTGAGGTGCAAATATGGCAGCGTGTATAGGGATATTTTTCTGACTTTGACAGTCCACCCTTTGGCAGTCAATAATAACTGCCACCTTCTAAAACATTTCAAAAGGAGAAAAATATAAGTCAGGGGTTAATTCATTTCCATGGTTGGGTAAGGAAGAAGAGAGGAGTAGGTGTGAAAAGGGTATGACCTAGTGAGATAGCAGAAGCATGTGTGTATGAGTCCATGTTTGGGGGGGTCATGTATCATCGTGCCGTACGTGTTGTAAATCAAGCTTCGAGGTATTGCGAAGTATACATTTGAATTCCTTCTTATCCCGTGGTACAGGTCTGTGGATGGGCTGTCAAACTTTACCGAGCTCTTTTCGGCTTTTGGACAAAATGGGGAGCACATTTTAGTTGATGATACATGAATGGGGGAATATGTGATTGCTGATATCTGTGCCTGTATTCCCTATACTATGTGTGTTATTACCTGAGGGTTGTAGAGATGAAGATAAAGAACACTTATGGAAAATGCAATGATATTCTATGTCAGGGAAATGTACATCTGTTGTTGAAGTTTTGTTCGGTATCTGTTGAGAGTCGTCTTCTTTGCGCTGTATTGCTCCTTGGGCATGAGCAAATAGCTTTGTCAGTGCCATCAGATTTACAAAAATGTTGGGCTAGCGTGAGTTTAAGAATACTAGGGAAACTGGGGATCCATGGCAAAGTTCATCAAATGTCCATTTCTCAAGTGGTCAAAACTTCATCTTTGGTGCTTGTCTGTTGTCTGTATAGCGTCTCGTCAACTTCCTCGTCCAAGGGGGTCTTTGTATCTTGGAGAAAAGCAGAAAAACAGGTGAAAGAAACGGACCGTATAATCGCATTTTTCATCACATCCTGGTTTCTATCATTGGGTCATAAATCAAATCCAGGTTAATTACAGTTTCCTCACTCCTCAAGCTCATCACTCTTGCACTTTGTTTGCACCTCATTAAAGCCTGCCCGCATCTAAATATCAATCCAATAGATATAACAACACCTAAGATACATAGGAGAAACTTTCCAACATCCATTATGACTCCTTGAGCCCAGTCTCCTAAACCGGAGAACCAATTTCGCGGGTTCAACCATGACACCCAACTAGTCAACTCATTACCTACAGCAGCAAGGGTGAGATTGTGTTTTCGACGAAATTCCCACTTCAATTGGAGAATATCGTCCATCTTTTGGTCTATGACCTCTACCGGATCCTCGGTGCTATTTGTGATATACGTGCAACACTTTATGCCGTACTGTGTTGCCAATGTAACACAATATCCGCCTGTTACTGCTGTAAGATAATTAAGAACCATCCTATGCTGATCTAGTTCTGTTTTATAAGCTTGAAGTTCTCTTCCAGTGTATCTGAACGTGTCATCATACATTTCAGTGATATTATCTAACAAATTGGCGAGTGCGGAAATGTATCTATAATTCATCACTCCTCGAGCGGTGCGAGTGAAATCTAACGCTACCAGAGCCTGAATCCCGGTGGATTCATGGATAAGATCAGAGGCCGGATGCTCTAACCTTTCTGACAGTTGTCTTTTAACTCGGTGCTCGTAATGAGTGTGAGTATAAGGAGCTTGGGCACCACGGTGTATGTCTTTCATTTTGTCATGTGTTACAGTCATCACTTCAGGCAATACTTTTCCAATATAACACAATCCTTCAGAGTTTGGGGCAAGCCACTTGTACGCCTTTCTCCCGCATATGAAATATGCATCATCGGGGAGAACATATGGGACAGAGAAGGACATTACCATATTACACACCTTCCAGGTGAACTCTCCTGACCCTAATTCTTCCATCTGCTTAATGCACGTATCAGTTTGTACGATATGTGCACAGTATCCTGGTGATACTTCTCCAACTCTAGTAATCCTATTTCCTAAGGTATATCGATACCAGAAAGATTTTCCTCTACTGGCTATGTGGCGTACAAGCTCTGTATCTGTAGGCATTCTATCTGCTCTGTGTGAAAAGGTCATGGTAAGGTTGCTCCATGACACTTCCCAATTTCCCGGCTTACGGGGATTGGAGATATTAAAACATAAGAGGGACCTATCCACATGGTATTGGTGGAGCTTCAAACTAGGAGGGCTGGAGATGTTAAACCTCCGGTCCACCGGTCTCCCACCACTTAGCTCAAGTACCTCCCCTAACGTTAAAGGAAATGGTACTAGCCCTGATTTGCTATGACCCTGAGGTACTTGAGAGCATACCCAACAATCTGTTTGGTTTAATACGTTACCCACTAAGGAGTGATAGTCACTCAATGGATGCCGGTCCATATGGATATTAAAACTGGATTGGCATTTCTTTATGCACCCATCCTCAATCAAATTGTCACAGAGCCTACAGATACAGTTTTCTTCAGCTAACAATCCATCACAATTTCTTCTATCGGACCGTTTTCTGATACTCGCCTTTGCTTGTTGGTTTGGTTGATCTTGGAAAACTACGCCTCCATCATCATAATCGGAACCCATTCCAGAACCTCTCTCGACCTCTATGGTACTCTCGCCGGAACAGACTGCTCTGGTCAACATCATGGTTAACATCAAAATCCGGATCACAGTCTCTTGGGGCAAGTCCATCTTTGAGGAGGAAATAGAGAAGAATGAGAAGGGGGAAAAAGAAATTTTAAGGGAGAGGGGATGGGAAGTGGAGAAAAACAATAAAAGGGAGAAGGGAGTCAACAACTGCTTTCGGTCTTCAAGGCTCAGGTGCCGCCTCAGTCCTCCTGGAACAGACACTCCAGTGATACAACCTCTACCGTCTGTTCCTTATCACGGGACTTCTCTGGATCAGCAACCTTTTTGCAGTGGGATGAATGGACCCAAGTCTCTCTCTCAGCAACCTTCAATGCTGTGGTGCTAGTCAATAAGACCTGGTATGGTCCTTCCCATCTATCAATAAGACAACCTGAGCGTAGAAAATTTTGTATCATTACATAATCCCCAGGTTCAATGTCATGACAATTACTATCTGGTAAATCAGGAATCACCAACTTCAGATTATCATTTTGATTCCTCAACTGCTTACTCATGTTAATCAAGTATTTTACAGTCACTTCATTGTTACATTTCAAATCATCCTGAGGGTTAATCATGACATGCGGTTGTCGACCAAACAGAATTTCAAAAGGGGACAGGTTAAGAGGGGACCTGGGAGTGGTTCTGATGCTATACAAAACAATGGGTAAAGCTTCTGGACACGTCAATCCTGTCTCTGCCATTACTTTACTCAACTTATTTTTAATAGTGCTGTTCACTCTTTCGACCTTCGCACTCGCCTGTGGACGGTACGGAGTGTGCAGCTTGCTATCAATACCCATTAATTTACACATTCCTTGAAAGACATCACCGGTAAAATGGGTACCCCTATCACTTTCGATTATTCTAGGGATACCATATCTACATACAAATTCCTGCACAATTTTCTTAGCTGTAAACATAGCGGTATTTGTAGCTGCTGGAAATGCTTCGACCCAATTCGAGAAAACATCTATACAAACAAGTACATATTTCAAATTTCGACATGGGGGTAATTGAATGAAGTCAATTTGTATTACCTGGAAAGGGCCGCCGGCAGGTGGGATATGGGATGGTTCTGTAGGTATTGCTTTTCCAATATTCTTCCTCAGACAGGTAAGGCATGACATTGCTCTTTTACCCGCATGAGAGGAGAATCCTGGGGCGCACCAGTATGCTCTTACCAATTTGCACATTCCCTCCTTGCCTAGATGAGTCAACCCATGAGCTGCTTCAGCCAGACATGGAAGATATGCTCTGGGGGCCACTGGTTTACCATGTCCATCCGTCCAGAGCCCTGAGGACTCCTGGCCATATCCCTTTGCCTTCCAGACTGCTCTTTCCTGTGTGGAACACAAATTCTGCATCTCACACAACTTCTGTGTGTTGATGGTATTAAATACCATCAGTTGTGTGGTGTCTGTCTGTATGGGGGTAGCAGCTGCAAGCTTTGCGGCTTCGTCTGCTCGGCTGTTACCAAGGGATACTGGGTCTTGGCTATATGTATGTGCTTTACATTTGATAACAGCCACTCTGTCGGGTTCCTGTATCGCTGTTAGAAGCCTTTTTATATAAGCTGCATGCGCTATCGGTGTACCAGCTGCCGTCATGAAATTTCTGAGGCGCCATAGGGCTCCGAAATCATGTACTACCCCGAAGGCGTATCTAGAATCGGTGTAGATATTGGCTGACTTACCCTTAGCCAATTCACATGCTCTGGTTAGGGCGACCAGTTCAGCAACCTGGGCTGAGTGAGGTGGACCTAGCGGTTCCGCTTCTATGGTGTCTTGGTCATCTACGACTGCGTATCCAGTACACAAGTCTCCCGAGTCTGACTGTCTGTGACAACTACCGTCCGTGTAGAACGTGAGTTCTGCATCTTCCAGTGGATTGTCACTGATGTCAGGCCTTGCGGTAAAATTTTGGGTCAAATATTCCATACAATCATGAGTGTCCTCCTTTGTATTAAATCCTCCTTCCCCACCACTCTCATCCTCCACCCTTTGTGTCTGTGCAGGCACACCTGGGAGAAATGTTGCAGGATTTAATGCGCTGCATCTCCTTATGGTGATGTTTACTGGGGCCATTAATGCCAATTCCCATCTTGTAAACCTTGCTGATGAGACGTGTCTGGTTTGGGCAGAATTTAATAAGGCAGATACCGCATGTGGTGTATGGATTGTGAGGTTGTGGCCTAGCACGACATCTTCGCTTTTTGTCACTAGCAATGCTATCGCCGCAACGCTACGCAAGCATGTGGGGAGGGATCGTGCTACCGTGTCTAGCTGAGCGCTGTAGTATGCAACTGGCCTGCTGGCGTCACCGTGCTTTTGGGTTAGTACACCTGCTGCGCACCCAGCACTTTCTGTTCCGTATAGTTCAAAGGGTTTCCCATAGTCTGGCATACCTAGTGCTGGCGCCTGCGTTAGGCACTGTTTGAGTCTCTCAAATGCTGTTTCGGATTCGTCTGTATGCGAGATCCTATCAGGTTTGTTTGAGGAGACCATTTCCTGCAAAGGTAACGCCAATATGGAAAACCCTGGGATCCAATTACGGCAATACCCACACATTCCTAAAAACGTCCTGATCTGTTGCTGGGTTTGTGGCAGTGTCATGTCTCTAATGGCTTGGATTCTATCAGCGGTCAGGTGTCTCAGTCCTTGTGTTAGACAGTGTCCCAAATATTTTACCTTAGTTTGGCATAATTGCAACTTGTCTTTGGAAACCTTATGTCCTGTGTCTGAAAGATGAAACAGGAGCTGTTTCGTATCCTTCAGGGAAGCTTCCAGCGAATCTGAACACAGCAGTAAATCATCTACATACTGTATCAGTACTGATCCACTTTCTGGTTGAAAAGACTGTAAACAATCATGCAAAGCCTGGGAAAATATACTTGGACTATCTATGAAACCTTGGGGTAACCGAGTCCACGTGTATTGGACTCCTCTGTATGTGAATGCAAACAAATATTGGCTGTCAGGGTGCAGAGGTACCGAAAAGAATGCGGAGCAGAGGTCAATAACAGTGAAAAATTTTGCAGTGGGAGGAATTTGCATTAGGATGACAGCTGGATTAGGCACTACGGGGAACTGACTCTCAACTATTTTGTTAATCCCCCTTAGATCCTGCACTAGCCTGTAACCCCTCCCCCCACTCTTTTTAACAGGGAAGATGGGACTATTTGCTGTGCTGGACGTTCTTACTAGAATGCCCTGTTGTAGCAAGCGCTCTATTACTGGGAAAACTCCTAACTCCACCTCTGGCTTCAGAGGATACTGTGGGATTTTTGGAGCTATCCTACCATCTTTTACTTGTACAACTACTGGAGCTACGTTTGCCATTAATCCAGTGTCCTGTCCATCTTTTGTCCAAAGTGACTCTGGTATCTGAGATGTCATTTCTTCTATTTGGGATGGATTCCTATTTGTCATAATGGGATGTGACATTAATTTTGATGGGGAGTCTAACATGTCTCATACTTCCTGAGCGTGATTCTCAGGAATGTCCAAGAATACACCTTCAGGAGTACAATAAATGACGCAACCCATTTTACATAGTAAGTCTCTTCCCAGGAGATTGGTTGGTGCCGATGCAGCTAGCAAAAACGAATGCTTGGTATGCAAAGGCCCTATTGTAATCTCGGCTGGTTTGCTAACAGGGTAGTGCTGGACTACTCCTGTTACTCCCATGGCTGGAACTGTCCTACCAGTGGTTCTCATGCCCACTGTCGAATTTATCACTGATTTGGCCGCCCCTGTGTCTACAAGAAAATTTAAAGTTTTACCAGCTACATTGATTGCAATCTCTGGTTCACTTTCAAGACTGGCAATCAATTTCACTGGCTGCAGATTACAGGTATGGCCACACCCCTAGTGGGTATGCTGACCTCCCTGAATCCCGCTGGCAGCGACTACTTGTGAGGGAGTTAGCTGGGAACTACCAGAGGCATGCCAATCTCTGTTCGGGGGGTATCTTTTTGTTTCTCCTGTGTGTGGCTCAAAACTCCGCCTCTGTGGACCCTGCTCCCAATGTCGTGTGTCGTGTCGTTGTCTAGGGGGTTGAAAAGATCTTTGTACACTCTTTGTTCTACAGTCTCGTGCATAGTGTCCCTGTTTGTTACAAGAAAAACATGTTATTACACTTGACTTACCCACAGGATTCGGTGGTACATACGCAGGCTGCCTTGTGGTCAGCGCCTGTATACTTACTGACATCAACTTATCACTTTGCGACTCCCTGTGTCTAGTGATGTTTCGGTCGTGATCAATAGCAGCCTCTCTCAATGTGGACACCGACAGACCTCGCCAACATGGTTGCGTGGTCTGAACCCTAGTCTTTAATGTTTCCTTTAAACCATCCATCAGTACAGATACTGCTACTTCTTGGTGGTTTGGGTTGGTCCTAATGTCTTCTATTCCAGTGTACTTTGCCATTTCTAATAGTGCCCGATGAAAATATTCTGTTGCCGTTTCGGACTCTTTTTGTCTAATGGAGAATATTTTGTTCCATTTAACAACGGCTGGGAAATACTCCTTTAGCTGTAAATTTATCCTTTTTACGTTATCTTTGTTGTACACATCTGAAAGTGGTACATCTTTATCTAGTCCACAATCAGCTAAGAATTGAACTGAGTCGACATTTGAAGGTAAACAAGCTCTTAGCAGTATCTGCCAATCTTTGTTGTTGGGCTCTACAGTGTTCCCTAGATCCCTGATGTATTTTTGGCTAGCAACTAAGTCTTTCCTGGGGTCAGGAAATTCGGACACTATTGTTCTTAATTCCATTCGGGAAAATGGAGTGTACATGGCAATGTTCCTTATGGGAGTGGCTCCTGATACATCTGTTTTCCCATTGGGAACTGCTATTACTCTAACAGGGTTAACTCTAACAACCTCATTCTGTGTAGATTCTACAACTTGTGGTGAAATTGTTTCAGTATAATGCATGGTGCCGTACTTACCCGTTGACACGACCTCACCTATCCCTCCGCTAGGGGCCTTCGCTAATCTCGTGGGTGTTGCTGTGCCTACTGTGGTCTCTGCTATGGTGGCTGCGAGAGAGAGCTGAAATTGTTGCTGAATCGTCTTCTTGATCACACTCCTGAGGAAAGTTCAAAACAGGGTACAACTTGCACGGGTTAATACTTGCATGAGTTACTTGGTTAACATCATTAACATTTACAGGGTTACTAAGTGTTTGTGTTTTACAACCCAGTGCGTTTCTCTCCGTAATCAACTTCTCTCCTGCTATGTATGGTGGTGGCGGGGCTGTGGCTATCAGTTTCCTGACTGCCCCAGATCCCGCCGCCAGAGCCAAACCTCTCTGTATCTCACCTTCCTGTTGCCACAACTGTAAATAATCATGATGCTGAATTCGTCTCTTTGTTGATTTTACGAGACATATCCTCCTCCTTATATTTTGTAACACTTCTGGACTGAAGCTACCTATTCTTGGGAATTTCTCCCTGTCTTGTACAGTCATTCTCTCCCATTCATCACATAAAACCTCTGTGTGACTTCCGTATTTTTCACACATGATGTACCTTGCCGACCCGACTGGTCGGTTCTCTGAATCAACCCGAACCGAGGTTGATCGCCCCCTACCTGAACAATTGGCCCCCATAATCTGCAGGTGTTGCTTACTACTCCTTTGATCTTTATATCACGGTCTTCAGCGAACCCTTACAGCAAACCAAATTATTCAAAATAGGCCGGCGGTGGCGGTTTACCGAGTACCCCACTCACTCGCCCACCTCGACCAATACGACCTGATCACACCGATATGGTGCTGGCGTACTCGATACAGGGCCCTACCAAAAAACCTTCTGTTTACTGGAACATATGAGGGTTACCCGCAGGACACTTACTCTTTCCAGTAAAGGTGGGGTTGTTAGATAGTTCCTGAGTGACCAGCGAACTTCCCTTTAAAAATAAAAAATTACACAAATCACGTCAGAATGTACAACTAGCGTTTATGACCTTTGTACGCAAAATGATACTAGTCAGGTTTACTAATGCACACAATGACGTGCGGTACAATCGTTCAGTACATAAGCACTACCTGTTATGTACTGAGAGATCAATGGAATCGAAAATTGCGGCTGCGAATTCCTTCAGCCAGAGCTTCAAATGGCCTATATGGGTTTTTAGCACCGACCCCCGGGGTTGTGCTTCTTGTACCTTTATAGCGGACCTTCTTGTACCTTATGACCTCCTGGTCTTGTTACCTTGTGACCTCCTGGTCTTGTTACCTTGTGATCCGCTATACTCTAATGCTCATATTTTATTTAACCAAGGATGCCTCCTTAGCCACCGTATATGTCACTTACACGTATGTCCTTTACGAGTACCCGATTTCTTTTTGGTTCAACCTCTAAGTTATATAAACTTATGTATACAAAAACACACTCACTCAACACATGTACACTTTTGCTTCCACTTCTATTTCTGCGCAGAAATTTTCTTTAGCCCAGCTGTGTTACCAATTAGGAGCAGGATCTGTTAAACTAAATTTCAGATTTCCAAAAATAGATTTGCGTTATTTACCGCGTCGCGTTATCTACCGCTGTGCGTTACTTATCGCCTTTGCGTTACTTATCGCCTTATCACAACTTGAGCTACATGGGCGTAACCGGACGCTACGTTGCGTAATGTACGCTGCGTGCGTCTGCCTTTGGATTGCGTACGCTAGTCTTTGTTAGAGACACGTGTACGCAAAACAAAGATCCACCGTAACACAATTTTTACTTTTATCAATGTAGATGATCCCTGATCATCTACCGCACACCACACTGACTGCCTTATCTCCCAGACAAGCCGTGTGTTGGTCTATACTTTAACTATTACCTCTACTATGAAATAACAGCAAATCTCTTTTAGCACTTTCTATCAACTATAAAAATTGGCAAACAGGAATAGTGATATACGAAATTGAAAAAGAAATGCAGATATATATGTATGCGTGCGTGTATACGCAAGACAGAAGAGAAATAAACAGTTTTAAAGGACACAAGCGTTTTGTTCTTACTTCCGGTTCCCGGATTCCTTCAGCACTCTTTATCTAAGCGAAGCAGACGCTTATCCCGTCAGCACTGTGAGACAACCTCCCACCCTTTGCTGGGGGATAATGTCTGCTGATCTACCTAGTGCAGATATGAGAAGGACAGGACGAGTCCCCAATTGACAATGTTAAATTCTTTTGTCGTATAAACAACCCTTTATGAGGTCTAAGAACACTGTACGCTGTTTACTTAAGAAGTACCGTAAGGGTACGCTAGTTGCGTAACGATCGCTTAGCCGTAGGCGAGACGCTCAAGCGTCACGTTCGCTCACGGCCCAGTGATCACAGGACAGCACGTTATTGGCGATGACTAGAGTAATGATTCGCTATGGCGTAGCGGACGCTCGAGACCACGAGGAGATCACCAGCGGCGCAGACGCTCACAACGCTATACCTTTATGTCTAAACCTTTTATCAATGAAATACACAGAATACCTTAATGTGAATACAGGGTGTAAGTGCAACCTTGTGTAACCTGACTAACTACAAAGCTGCTTGAGCGTCACCGACGCTCAAGTGAACACTTAAAACTATAGGAGATACACAGATACTGGTTTAGGGTCCAAAGCCTATTATCTGTATTATAACTATTATACTTGCAAAAAGAATCACAGTACAAATGATACACTACAATATAACAGAGACTTCCTAACCAAATAACTATACAAGAAATACAATACAATACTATGCTGATCTAATACAATACAATACAATACTAGTCAATGGGAGATACGAGAGAAAGAGAAGGGAGAGAGAGAGAGAGAGAGACGGAGAGAGAGAGATTGGCTCACAGTAAGACAATATGATTACGGAGAGAAACTTACGCACAAAGGGTATGATCGCATGCGCCTCGATATCCAGCTCCCGATTATCAGCAAGAAAACCGTTGATGAGAGTGAAGTTGGATATGGTCGGCCTGCCTATTTATGCCCCACACACAATGCAATCTCATAGTCCCTACAATCCCATTGTCCATTGGACGAAGGAATTCGGCCCTGCATCATAACAAAAGGTCATAGGTTGATTCATACAGGTGGGCTGTGACGATTTCCAACAGCTCAGGTGGGTGGGAAACTGGGTTTCCCGCCGCATACCTGAGTATGAGTAAATAATAGAAATGGACATAAACTTCTTATGTCCATAACTATCCGCACGAGCGATTAATACGCTCCAAACCAACACCGGAATATTGTTAATTAAATACTCTTCCGATGGGTACCAAACACTGCTGTATGACTCCTGTTAGACCCTTCCTACAATACAAAGAGGGATTCCTCCGTTCAGGGACATTCTATATTAACCAAACTTTCAGAATCTATCAATGGGACCATGATCTACAAACTACATTAATTGTGGAAATATGTAACGATTGGGTCGCACGCTACGACTACATACTCCTTACCGTAAATACGCATACCGATGCGAGCGGGTGCACGCATCAGCGGGTATGCGCTATCACGGGAAAGCGCACGCATGCGCAGCGCGGGCCAGCGTGAGGTGCAAATATGGCAGCGTGTATAGGGATGTTTTTCTGACTTTGACAATATGTATAAGTCACAGCCTATAAGGTTTAAGCTGTCAAAATACAAATTCAACGTTTATTTAGCTCCATGCATCTGTGAAGTACAGCCTACAAATTCAACGTTTATTTAGCTCCATGCATCTGTGAGGTACAGCCTGTTTCAAAAAATGTATCAATATGGATTATATGTCACATTCTACCAGACTCCTAGATACAACTTACATATATCTGACATTGTATCACTTTAACTTAGAATTGCCGAACCAATAATTCAAGCTATTTATATTTTAATCCAGGACGGGTTTAGAAGGCACTTCTCACAGTATCCCTGCTTGTTATTTACTGAATCTACATAGATGATCTCATATCCCGGATATAATATTATTGTTTGTTCCATAAGTCATGCATTCTAACTGATCACGTAAGTCAATGGTGATAAATATCCAACAATTGACTAAAGTAGCAATTTGCACAAAAAACACCGATGAATTTAAACAATTCTTATCACTGTGCAGAAAGCTACCGATGTAGTCATAAATATTAGTGATGTGAATCATATAGACAGGTATATTTTATACAATAACATGACATACAAATGACATCCATGGAAAATGGTTATAATAACAAAAAGTGTGAGAGGTGCGGTGCGGCCTGCGGGTGCGTGTGGTGGTGCCTGCTGCCGTGCAGGTGTAGACTCGGTACTCACCAGGCGCCGCTCGCTCTCACCTTCAGGTACCGGAACCCTCAACGGACCTGGAAATCTTCACTCGGATCCGGACACGGCGATTCCCTCTCGGAGCTGACCGACAACCTAGCTGAGGAGAGAAGGGTTTACATCAAAGGGGTATCGACCCTTCTTCCGGTGGAACAGGGGATACCCCAGGGGTGGCTGCGACCTTCACCGGCTGGGTGAATGGTCATCACCGGCACAAAGCCTCAGCTACCCAGCTTTCACACACTCGCGCTTTCGCACGTAGTGTGATGAAAGGGATTCTCACGTCCGTGAGCAATCCTAACTCCGGCGCTCGGGGACAAACAAGGGACAGACGTACACGGATGCTACTCACCGTCACGAGTCTTGCACTCCGATCTTCTCCACTTACAGGTCCCTGTAAGGAGGCAAAGAGAAACAGCCGTGCAGGGCCTAACTCTGACCTAGTGTCACACCCTATACTATCTACAACAGCGGAGCCCTCAAACTAGCTCTGTGGGTGTGGTGCAACACAACTATGCACAACTTACACAACACATACACTTTGCCCTGCACGGTAACAACATATAACACACTATCGGAGTTACAACATAAAACGGTGCTGTCCCTTTATCTACCCGACCCAGAACACCCAGTAGTGGGGACCGCACAGCTCACCCACCTACCGTACTCTCAGGGTGGCCTGAGCCTAGCGCCCAGTACCACCTTTACTCACCTCGGGGAAAACACTGCTTCGCTGGGCCTGGCGCCCCCTAACTGCACACAGGCCGGAGGCCTGACTTTGCCCACGGGCCTAGCGCCCGCCTAACTTGCCGCCCGTTGGGTGACCTGGGCCTTGTGCCCAGGGTCACCTTTCATATCCCTAATTTGGCCACAAATCCACTAGGGCCTAGCGCCCTCTAATGTCCCCACAGGCCTAGTGCCTGAACGTGCCCCTCGGGCCTAGTGCCCGTCCCTGGTGGTCTAGGGAGGAAAAGGGGAGGGGGGAAGGATGCCTCACTGAGGCCTTACCTAACCCGGGGGCCTCCGGTGCCCTCTTCGGCCGCTGGCCCGTCCTGGCCAGCGGCGCCGCCGTCGCATCGCCGCGTCCAGCCGCCGCTGGACATCTTCTTTCCCAGGGCTGGAGTCTTCAGGCCTCTTCAGCGGCCACCGGAGCTCCTCTCCCTGCGGCCGTCGTCGTCTTCCTCCACGCAGTCCTTGTTTCCTGTCCGGCTCCTCTTCCTTCTTCGCGCTCTTCTGCGCGCGCGCTGTCCTCTTCGGCTCCCGCCCGCGACGTCTTCTCCTCTTCCCGCTCCTCAGCGCCGTCGTCCTCCGCTCTGGCTCCCGCCCGGCGTCTGACGTCAGACGCCGGGGGCGGGGCCTATGACGCGGCGAGCGCCGATTGGCTCGCCGCGTCTCTCTCCTATTGGCTGCCGCTCCGGGAGCCGCGATTGGCTCCCGGAGGGCGCCAACATTCAAACCCTCCAGCCTGGGGTCCGGTGCAGGGAAAAGGGTAATCCCTGCACCGGACACCCGCCGCCGCCACGCACCCAGCGCTGGGGACAGACAAGCTGCCCCAGCGCTGTCCCCAACTAGGGACAACACAGATGTGCCCACAGGGCACATCCTTACATTTCCCCCCCCTTTTTCCTTTGTAGTCCCTACAAAGTTCCTCACGACGCCCATTGTCCGCGGGTCAGGGAATTCCGAGGTCCCTCCGGCGAGGGTGCATTCGGGGGCCCAGCCTGGACCAGCTGTGACCCCACATCCTTCCTCCTCCAGCTCCGGGTTCCTCTTGCGTCCTGACCTCCATCGGCGGATCCTCTGGGGGAGTGGCATCTCCTCACGGTCGCTTGACGTTGGCCACCAAGGGGAATCTTCTTCCACGGGGACAACAGTCACCCACTCTTGGCCTCCGATATCGTCTGTGGCTTCGTCCCTGTCTTCCGGGTGTGGTATCGACCACCACCCAACAGCGGAATCCTCCGGGGCATCCGTTTCCTCCCGGGCAACAGCCACAACATGTCGCATTTCCTCGTGGGGCATCTCCAAAGGTCCTATCTCTTCCTCTGGAACGGGTCCTCCCACGGCAACGCAGTCCGGTCCCCGTACGTCGGTCCATTTCGGCACTCCTGGCAGGTATTCTTGCTCCAGGACTATCTCCTCCTCTTCACGGAGGGCATTCAACTGGGAGCATGACTCCACCCGATCCTGCCAGTCACTCTCGTCGGCGCTTCCGATGCCAGAGTCGTCCTCCATCTGTTCTGGGAGGGATTCGTCGGCGGACAGCTCACCGTAGTCCGAGTCCTCCTCCGATACCTGGACTGGGGTATTACTTTCCTCCTCAGCGTACTTCTTCGCTTCCGCTGGCACCTCTGCTTCCTCAGCGTACTCCTTCGCTTCCGCTGGCATCGTTACTTCCTCAGCGTACTCCTTTGCTTCCGCTGGCATCGTTACTTCTTCAGCGTACTCCTTCGCTTCCGCTGGCATCGTTACTTCCTCAGCGTACTCCTTTGCTTCCGCTGGCATCTCTTGGTACCCAGGACACTCCTGTTCCGCACGTCCTGGTCGTGGACGGTTCCATCGCGGGGAGATTCCGGACGTCTCAGTCACTGGGTCTTCACGCTTTTCTTCACAGCGTGGTCTCTTCACCTCCCAGTCGTCCACCTCCGCTTCATGCGGGAAAGGATTCTGCCTTACTGGGGTCACTTTTTTGGGACAGAGTAGGTCCGCGGCATCTTCCCAAGGGCACTCACTGGCCGCATGTCCTGGTCGCCGACACTTCCAACAAGGGAGGGCCACTGCCACCTTCTCCAAGACGGGTTCCTGGTCCACCTCCTTCACTGGGGAATCTTCACCCGTTGGTTCCGGCTCAGAGGAAATGGGCACCTGCGAACTAACTTCAAGCAAGGCCTTCCGCTCCATTTCCCTGGTTTCCTCCTCCCATCTCTGGGCGCGACCATCCGCAATCATCCGGTCTTCATTCCACGGACAATCGGGAAGCGCATGTCCTCTCGCCTCGCAGAGCGCACACACAGGCTCTGCAGCCACCCGGTCCCAAAGCTGCTGACGAGACTCCGTCATCTTCTTCACCGTGGCCTCGTAGTCCGTCCTGTCTTCAGTCCATGGACATTCCAGGAGCAGATGTCGGGGATCTCCACAGTTTTCACACCGGGAATCAACCTCGTCTTCGCTCGACTCTTCGTCCCAGGGACAACTGTTGTGCTCATGCCCGTAGTTTCCGCAGAGCAAACACCAGGACTCCTTCGCTTGGCCCTTCTGACGTCTTCGGTCCGCTTCCTGGACCACCTTCTTTGGGGACGTCTCTCGCCAAGTACACTCGTCGGTAAAGTGACCTGTTTGCCGACATTTCTTGCAGGGCGTCACAGCGGCCTTCTTGCGCCCCTTCTCCCGGCGCTCTTCTTTTTCACGCTGGACCGACCGCTGCACCATCTTCAGGATGTCTGCCCCAGACACCGTCACCCAGTCGCTCTGGTCCGCACACATCCGGGGGTGAGTCTTCTCCGGAGCCGTCCGCAGGGAGGTCTTCTTGGTGGCGTTCCACATCGTGTCCGTGATCCGGTCTCTTTTATCCTGCCGACTACGCCAAGTGTGAGAGGTGCGGTGCGGCCTGCGGGTGCGTGTGGTGGTGCCTGCTGCCGTGCAGGTGTAGACTCGGTACTCACCAGGCGCCGCTCGCTCTCACCTTCAGGTACCGGAACCCTCAACGGACCTGGA
Organism: Pseudophryne corroboree; assembly: GCF_028390025.1. Taxonomy (NCBI): domain Eukaryota; kingdom Metazoa; phylum Chordata; class Amphibia; order Anura; family Myobatrachidae; genus Pseudophryne; species Pseudophryne corroboree. The sequence continues at coordinate 515,233,645 of NC_086450.1, read as the reverse complement.
AATCTTCACTCGGATCCGGACACGGCGATTCCCTCTCGGAGCTGACCGACAACCTAGCTGAGGAGAGAAGGGTTTACATCAAAGGGGTATCGACCCTTCTTCCGGTGGAACAGGGGATACCCCAGGGGTGGCTGCGACCTTCACCGGCTGGGTGAATGGTCATCACCGGCACAAAGCCTCAGCTACCCAGCTTTCACACACTCGCGCTTTCGCACGTAGTGTGATGAAAGGGATTCTCACGTCCGTGAGCAATCCTAACTCCGGCGCTCGGGGACAAACAAGGGACAGACGTACACGGATGCTACTCACCGTCACGAGTCTTGCACTCCGATCTTCTCCACTTACAGGTCCCTGTAAGGAGGCAAAGAGAAACAGCCGTGCAGGGCCTAACTCTGACCTAGTGTCACACCCTATACTATCTACAACAGCGGAGCCCTCAAACTAGCTCTGTGGGTGTGGTGCAACACAACTATGCACAACTTACACAACACATACACTTTGCCCTGCACGGTAACAACATATAACACACTATCGGAGTTACAACATAAAACGGTGCTGTCCCTTTATCTACCCGACCCAGAACACCCAGTAGTGGGGACCGCACAGCTCACCCACCTACCGTACTCTCAGGGTGGCCTGAGCCTAGCGCCCAGTACCACCTTTACTCACCTCGGGGAAAACACTGCTTCGCTGGGCCTGGCGCCCCCTAACTGCACACAGGCCGGAGGCCTGACTTTGCCCACGGGCCTAGCGCCCGCCTAACTTGCCGCCCGTTGGGTGACCTGGGCCTTGTGCCCAGGGTCACCTTTCATATCCCTAATTTGGCCACAAATCCACTAGGGCCTAGCGCCCTCTAATGTCCCCACAGGCCTAGTGCCTGAACGTGCCCCTCGGGCCTAGTGCCCGTCCCTGGTGGTCTAGGGAGGAAAAGGGGAGGGGGGAAGGATGCCTCACTGAGGCCTTACCTAACCCGGGGGCCTCCGGTGCCCTCTTCGGCCGCTGGCCCGTCCTGGCCAGCGGCGCCGCCGTCGCATCGCCGCGTCCAGCCGCCGCTGGACATCTTCTTTCCCAGGGCTGGAGTCTTCAGGCCTCTTCAGCGGCCACCGGAGCTCCTCTCCCTGCGGCCGTCGTCGTCTTCCTCCACGCAGTCCTTGTTTCCTGTCCGGCTCCTCTTCCTTCTTCGCGCTCTTCTGCGCGCGCGCTGTCCTCTTCGGCTCCCGCCCGCGACGTCTTCTCCTCTTCCCGCTCCTCAGCGCCGTCGTCCTCCGCTCTGGCTCCCGCCCGGCGTCTGACGTCAGACGCCGGGGGCGGGGCCTATGACGCGGCGAGCGCCGATTGGCTCGCCGCGTCTCTCTCCTATTGGCTGCCGCTCCGGGAGCCGCGATTGGCTCCCGGAGGGCGCCAACATTCAAACCCTCCAGCCTGGGGTCCGGTGCAGGGAAAAGGGTAATCCCTGCACCGGACACCCGCCGCCGCCACGCACCCAGCGCTGGGGACAGACAAGCTGCCCCAGCGCTGTCCCCAACTAGGGACAACACAGATGTGCCCACAGGGCACATCCTTACAAAAGTACAATCCGAGATGCCGTCCCCCTCATCTGCTGCCCTGTATCATCACAGAGCGGATACTGGGTGAGAGTAAGGGTTGTTGCCGGATTGATGGAAAGAGTAGATTCAGCGTCACTCAGTCACCCTGTATCTGGTGTTAGGTGGGTCCTGTTACCAAAGGCATTGCAAGATCCAAATTCGCCAGCAGGGGACAGGTGAACGCTAGGAAAGACAGATGAATAATATAGGTTATGTTGTAACCCCTGAGTAAATTGATTAGGGGGATACTATAATGCCTGGATACTGTACAGAGTGTAAAAGTTGCCAATAAGCTGTAATTACATTTACCAAACAGACATGTATCTATTTCTCAGTATTGTTGAGAGCTACTATAGTTTGGCACAAAAATTACTGGGCATAATACACAGGTACAAATTGTGTTACTAAAAACCTCTCGGCTATATCAGCAAAGGGTTTGATTAACAGCTACCCCCGCTTTATCATGCCATGACCATAAGGCTGTATTCTTGAATTTGAGCTGAGCGGCTTCCCGAGTCACACACATATATATATATGTAATTAAACGTCGCTCAAATTGAGCTTATGATTATGGAATATGTGGACACAAATGCTGCAACCTTAAGAATTTTGATCAAAGCACGAGAGTGGGATTACCTGTGAGTCGAAATAAAATATCCCAAACACAACTGTACCCATACTTCCAACATTTCTTAAATCAATTGACTGCAGAATTTATGCAAGCATTACTTAAATAAAATGACTGCAGAGTTTGTATATGTAATAATTGCCACACAGTACTAAACAGAGTACAAGGATAACAGTTATATTGCCAATCTACATATTCTCAGCTGTATTCATCACAGGTGCAAAAATGGCAATTACTGCAGCTTTAGAATATACTTTTAAACACTCAGCCAATTGCCACACAGTACTAAGCAGAGTACAAGGGTAACAGTTGTATTGCCAATCTATATGATCTCAGCTGCATTGATCACAGGCGCAAATGGCAACTACTGCAGCTTTAGAATATACTTTTAGTAGCTCTCAACAATACTGAGAAATAGATACATGTCTGTTTGGTAAATGTAATTACAGCTTATTGGCAACTTTTACACTCTGTACAGTATCCAGGCATTATAGTATCCCCCTAATCAATTTACTCAGGGGTTACAACATAACCTATATTATTCATCTGTCTTTCCTAGCGTTCACCTGTCCCCTGCTGGCGAATTTGGATCTTGCAATGCCTTTGGTAACAGGACCCACCTAACACCAGATACAGGGTGACTGAGTGACGCTGAATCTACTCTTTCCATCAATCCGGCAACAACCCTTACTCTCACCCAGTATCCGCTCTGTGATGATACAGGGCAGCAGATGAGGGGGACGGCATCTCGGATTGTACTTTTTGTTATTATAACCATTTTCCATGGATGTCATTTGTATGTCATGTTATTGTATAAAATATACCTGTCTATATGATTCACATCACTAATATTTATGACTACATCGGTAGCTTTCTGCACAGTGATAAGAATTGTTTAAATTCATCGGTGTTTTTTGTGCAAATTGCTACTTTAGTCAATTGTTGGATATTTATCACCATTGACTTACGTGATCAGTTAGAATGCATGACTTATGGAACAAACAATAATATTATATCCGGGATATGAGATCATCTATGTAGATTCAGTAAATAACAAGCAGGGATACTGTGAGAAGTGCCTTCTAAGCCCGTCCTGGATTAAAATATAAATAGCTTGAATTATTGGTTCGGCAATTCTAAGTAAAAGTGATACAATGTCAGATATATGTAAGTTGTATCTAGGAGTCTGGTAGAATGTGACATATAATCCATATTGATACATTTTTTGAAACAGGCTGTACCTCACAGATGCATGGAGCTAAATAAACGTTGAATTTGTATTTTGACAGCTTAAACCTTATAGGCTGTGACTTATACATATATTGGGATTTATGAATTTATCTAATATATTAAAATTTATGTATACAATTATTCAATTATGGATTATTGATGATGATCCAATTATGGGTCACTAGTGATTATTCAGATTAATATCTTTACCACGTATGAAATCTTGATTCAATTCATGAACTATATACATAATGTAAAAAAAAATTTTCCATAATTTTTTCCAGGGGATGCAAATATATCAATGCATCAAAGAGTGACATTTACATATAAATTTATGTTACTCAAACGAACCCCTTTATTTTAGGAGTAAGAATTAAAGGTTACGTTTTAACATTATAATCATATCAAATTACATATCAAACTTGTTATAAAAGAGTGCTCCAAAAAGCAATCTATCTTTTTTGTTGCCTCTTTGCAACAAACATGTTGTCTAATGTCTGGTTAATCTTGATTGCAGGAGCACCTCCAGCATTTGAAAACTAAAATCCTGAGGAGATAGATATTTATTAGCTGTTTTTTTGCCGTATAATTAGTGATAAAATTAAACTAATAATTTTTTGCGTCTGGTGCGGGATACACTGTGGAATAGCATAACACATACACACACAAGCTAATATACAAACAAACTAATATATATACACACTAACACATACCTATACACACACTAACTAGAGATGAGCGGGTTCGGTTCTCTGAGAATCGAACCCCCCCCAACTTCACGTCCCGAGTCCGGATCCGAGCCCGTCTCAGGTCTTCCCGCCAGACTCAGAAACCAGAACAAGGCAAAACGCCATCATCCCGCTGTCGGATTCTCACGGGTGTTGGATTCCATATAAGGAGCCGCGCGTTGCCGCCATTTTCATTCCAGTCCTGGAGAGTGTAGCGAGATGACGTGTCTCCGTCCTCAGTGTCTGTGCATTAAAGTGAGGTGGCGACCTGCTCCTATGTGTCATTCCAGTGTAGTGTCTTGTGCTGCTCAGTCCAGTCACTGTGATGGTGTCCTCTGCTGCCATATGTCCAGTGCTGCTGTATAAGTCCAGTGCAGTGGTGCTGTGTTGTCCTGCATCAGTCCAGTTGTGGTGTCCCTATGCGGCTGTATAAGTCCAGGGGTACTGCCGTATAAGTCTCGGGGTACTTCTGTATAAGTCCTGTCCAGTGGTGCAGCAGTATAAGTTCTGGGGTACTGCAGAATAAGTCCAGTCCAGTGGTACTGCCGTATAAATCATAGGGTACTACCGTATAATTCCAGTGGTACTGCCGTATAAATCATAGGGTACTACCGTATAATTCCAGTGGTACTGCCGTATAAGTCATAGGGTACTACCGTATAAGTCCAGTGGTACTACCGTATAAGTCCAGGGGTACTGCCGTATAAGTCCAGGGGTCCTGCCGTATAAGTCTCGGGGTACTTCTGTATAAGTCCAGTCCAGTGGTGCAGCAGTATAAGTTCTGGGGTACTGCAGAATAAGTCCAGTCCAGTGGTACTGCCATATAAGTCATAGGGTACTACCGTATAAGTCCAGTGGTACTGCCGTATAAGTCATAGGGTACTACCGTATAAGTCCAGTGGTACTGCCGTATAAGTCATAGGGTACTACCGTATAAGTCCAGTGGTACTGCCGTATAAGTCATAGGGTACTACCGTATAAGTCCAGTGGTGCAGCTGTATAAGTCCAGGGATACTGCCATATAAGTCCAGTCCAGTGGTGGTGTCCTTTGCTGTATATTATTTACTCCAAATAAAAGGGTTATATACATATATTATTATCCAAATAATTTTTACAGGGTTTGCCCTGTGTGGTGTAGGGGTACACTCTCCTGTGCCACCAATATTGTGCATGTATTACATTTGGGCAAATTCCAGCACGTCCCATGTTGTTTGTGTCACACACTTGTGTTGCTTAGCTTAGCCATACAGCTACCTCATTGCACCTCTTTTTCTTCTTTGCATCATGTGCTGTTTCAGGCCTAGTTTTTTTAAATCTGCCATCCTGTCTGCCACTGCAGTGCCACTCCTAGATGGGGCAGGTGTTTGTGTC